>NW_028185038.1:13187134-13196939 GCF_003343005.1 Rhea americana | reverse complement strand
GGGGGCCACTGGCCTCCAGCGCTTGACGCCTTCAGCCATATTCCACTTATTTCACTTAATTCCTGTTTCAGGTCCCGCACAGCCAGCAGCGCCTGTGCCCATCGCTGGTAGAAGGCGGCTCCAGAGAACCCGAAAGTCGGATCCGGCTGCTACTTAGCGTTTCAGACGTAGCCAGGCCGGGTTGCGGCAGAGAGGGGGAGACGCGGTGTCCGCGTGGGCACGCGCGAACGCGGGTCGGCGCCGRTTTGCGCGTGGCCTAGCCCCAGCCCGTGGGAGAAAGCCACCCGCTTTAGTGACGCTGCCAGAGCCCGTCGCTAGCCATACGGAAATAAAACTCCGAAGTGGAAAGCGAGTTGCCCATTAACAGTAATTATTTGTGCMGTGATTGTAGGCTCCCATCAGACCTGAATCCGCTTGTGCGAGGCGCTGCTCAAACGCCCAGCAGAAAGTGGACCCAGTTCCAAAAACCAACCAGGAAATAGGCTTAATGGTGAAGCGGTATCAGAAAACATGCCTAATGGTAAAATTTATTAGACTCAGGAAAGTTAAATTCATAAGGGAGGTTATGGAAACCTTACAGATTGGGTAAGGGTGTAATTTTCTATTAAACTGCTAAGTGGAAAATCCCAGAGGCAATCAATATGCTACTTTTGGAATTTTCCTAAACTTCGCTGCAAGACTTTCAGAAGGAAACTGGGCTAACATACTATTTAAAATCCTACATTATATATTTTTGGGTGATTGCTGAAGCAGCAAAGGTAGGTAGATGTCATATTCTGTTTGCTGAATTACATAGGTCCAATTAATCTCTGGTATAATACAATGAAGTGAAGTCTGAAATGCAACAGTAGCATGCATTAATTTTGTGTACAAAAAAAGTATTTGCTTATTTTGCCAAACAGTCTGTTTATTCTTGTCCGCTAAGTTTATTTACGAGACATAAAACATTTCTGAAACTGTTGTGTTTGACTCTCATCCTTACTGGGACAGGAGAATGTTATAAAGCATGAGGCCTTCATTTACTGTTCAACTCGCGTGATAGGTTTTATCCTGCGTTTGCCAAACAAATGTGCTGCAAAAATAAAGAAGTCTTTTCTGTTTCCCTCCTGTTACTCAATTTTGTAAAACATTTGGGGATATAATTTATGCAAAAAAAAGTTAGGGCAGTGTTTTGTCACCTGCTCTCTTTTTCCTCTTAGTTCTTCCTTCCGTGTGGTATATTTTTTGCTTAAAGGGTCACCTGTGATTTGAGAGTGACATTTCAGTCTGAAAACTGTGCATGTTGTAGTTTCACGAGACTTTTAGGAGCATTAGCACATCCCTTTTTTATTAGCATTTATCATTTTGCTTCTTGTGCACTTGACAAGAGAGRGAGATTCACTCTTTTCTACCTGTAGAATGAGCCTGATCCTGCAAAGAAACCAAAGTGTGTTAGCTCAGATGAGTAAATTTTGCGATTCTCATTTGTGGAAGTATTTGCCAGTTTGGATACCTAGGCCCTGATCCTGTAATCTCATCTGCATAAAAGTGAATTAGAAACTAGGACAAGGTGACTTTAGGTCAAAGTCTTCTAGTTATCCATAGAACATGTAGGAGRATCTGGTAGCTGAAAAACAAGCTTTCCATCCTGAACTGCTAATGTTTCTCAGCCATGACTTAGAAAAACTACTTTAAGAATTCAAAGGTTAGTATAGTCTCTATTTACAGCAAGTTGCAAGCCTGTTCTGGGGGGCATATTGGGGTTGGTATCCTGAAACTGGACTAAGACCATCTGCTCATTTGTCATAGGCCACCATCACATTATTCTAGCTGGAGACCCAGAGATAAAAGTCGTCTTTATTCCATTAGAATAGCTGCTTTGTTTCATCCTACATATTCGCTAGCTACGTCTCCTTGGCAGCCAAATGACTTATGATAAAGTACGCTGGCTCCAAGGGGCAGTCGGCTTTTAATTTCATCTTTTATTTCAGTTAATGCCTCAATATTGGATTGTTATTACGTATTACAAATTATTACGTATCCCTTTTTTTGTAATGAAAGCATGGAAAATTCACAGCATTTGGTATATATTCGTGAATAGCCAAAAAGTATTCCCCCAATCGAAACATTAATTGAATAATGTGTTTTTTCAAAATACCATGAAATTAGCTAACTAAATAAAGGCTTTATCTTGCAATATATTCCAAGTCTGTGTGATTATCCCTGACTATTTTCTAGTTACCGTTTTATTATGTCATAAGTTACTTTGAAATTCATTTCGCCCCACTTCTAACCAACATTAATTTCTCAGATAATTTTCTACTTAGTTTATTTCAGGTGCTAGATCAGTAGCTAATCAATTAAATGTAATTAATCTAGTAATACAAGCAAATTACTAGYGTTAATGAGAACTGTGCTCTTCACATCAGGATGTTTCAGGCTTCTTTTATTTGCTTCCAGGCTCATCCCCAAAATGGGTGTGTTGAGATAATTACAATATTTTAATTGTTATTAGGAAGGTAGGATAATGTAGGACAAACAAGAGGGAAGAATCCTAGAGCTGAGAAGAATTGTATGGGGGAATTATGAGCTTCCTCGGTCGTCAGCTGGAAAAACTACTTAAGTCTTAAAAACTTCATGACTTAATTTATATGTCAAGGAATCCAARTGAGGTTGGGAGAAGCAGAAAGATGCTGCCAGTTGTTGTATTAATAGTGCTAGGACTGCCACTTGTTTTGGAGATCGAAGAACGTCTATGTGGTATTAGAAAGCAGGAGAAGGGTGAAGGGGTAAATTAGAGATCAAGAGTTGCGTAGGTGACAGGTTAATAGGTTAGCTATTTCACCTAGTTATGTTTAATGAATGTAGCTGAGGGTTTTATAAACTGTGGTAACGTTTTGCTCTTGCAGGATTCCAGTGGTGTTTTTGTGGCCATGTAAAATATGCAGGCAGTACTTTTTTTTGGCTCCCCAACTTGACGATAGATTGCTTTGATGCCATAATGTCTTGCTGCAAACCTTCCTTTTTGTGGCGCTTTCATGCTGATGTGAGGACTGGGYCATTGCAGAGGTAGGGTTCTGGGTGTCATGAAGAAGTCTGAAGCTTAGGAGTGCAGTTTGTCGTGTTTTCTGATCCTCCTTAAGTTCTTCCTGTAACAATCCAGTCATGGCACTTGATACACTRTTACATCTCTATCCTTACTCTCGTTTCCCTTTGGGAAACTTGAAATAGCCTCTTCTGTCTGTTCTGCTGCTTGTTAACCTTCCTCATATAAACCAAAAAGAAAAAGCTACARGATTGATCAATGTCTTCATCTGCTCTCCAGCTCAGGGGTAATCACCAAAACTTCCCATAGCTGTTTCAACAGTGAATATAACTGAATCTATGTACAACGTGTTCTTTGTGTGTGTGTTTACAAGCTTTATATATATTGCTCTAACAGTTTACAAATTCCATCAGACTGGTCTTTACCTGCCTTCCATCATTTTGTGTCTTCCTTGGACTWAAAACGCGAGGAAGGGTGGCATAAGAGTCAAGTTTGATTATCTTCCATCTTGGTAGAGTGCTTGTAGGATAACGGGATGTTGAGATACTAACTGCTCCCTAGGACAAACCAGTTTTCATATTTGGATTCTGGGGGGAGTGGGTGGGGAAACCGAGGTGGCGAAGCAATAGATGGGGTTGGAGGATAACAAAGAAGAGGTCTCAACAACCATTTTCTGATGGGCTAATGTGAAAGAATGAGAGAAGTCTATCCATGCATACACCTCTTCTGTGCTTCTTCACAACACGCCGAAATCAGGAGCTGCACAAGTTTTGCCCTGCCTCTGGCTTACAACCAAGGTGCCACAAGGTAACTGAGGATGATGTGGGTAGGGTTTGTTATTTTGGCTGAATCTTTTTCTTCTTTGTGTGTGTGTGTGTGTGTGTGTGTGTTTGTGTGCGCGCGCGCTAGTGTGTGCATACTATATAAAGAATAATAAAGCTTAGTTCTTTGTGCTGTAAAAAGAGTAATAGTGCTTAGAAATTTTAGCAAAGCCTGGATGCATCTTTGCTATGTTATGTCCTCTCTCTGAAGAGATGAAATGTAAAGCCAAGGATGATATTTGAGGAAGGGGCATATTTAAGCTTTTGGGTAGTTCAGGAGCTGATGGTGGGAGCCAGAGTACAGCTAGGCTAAGTGTCTAAGGGAAGCTCAGCTCAGCCCAACATCTCCTGCTCAGAAGAGTTCAGAGAGGGTTATGTTGCTAATCATACCTACGTTTTTGTGTCAGTTTGTTTCAGTATCAGAGTTGAAGGCAGATAGAAGAATGCAGCCACGGAAAGAGTCCGTCATTGAAGCTACAGACGGAAAAGCAGGAACAATAGCATTTAGCAACGTTAGACAGCTCCGACAGCCTGCGGGATGAAGCAGCCCAGACAACAGCCGTCCTCCTCTAAGTCCTGGCTGAGACTGATGTGGGGACGTCATGCTTTGCCTCCCAGCCCAGCCTTCTCGCTGTTTCCAGCATGCCACAGGGAGCTACCTTCTGCGTCTCCAGGCTGCCTTGATCCTCTTCCGTTTTTCCTGCCACACATTAGTAAATGCGCCGCACTAAAATCAATGGGAGTTTGAAAACTAAAAGTAATGTGTGCTTCGGTATGCTACTAATCCACTTATTTGGATCCTCTTATGGCTCCTCTGGGCTGCCCTGATCCCCTCTATCAGCCCACCCAGCTGCTCTGATCTGCTCTCTAAACTTCCACCGCTGCTATATTAGCATCCCTGTCAACTCACAGGGCTGCAGCTTCAACTTCTTCAATCCCCTCTCCCAATGAGAGTCTCTCCACTAAATTATAATCCTTGTAGCTCAGAATACTGATGCAAGCTAAAATCAAACCACCAAGAGCTGCTGCAGCCCCCACCAGGATGTTCTATTTCCCTAAATGTTTTCAAACAGTGCTTACATTTCAGGCTAGGGAAATAGTTTTAAGACACATTTATAACCACCTGCCTGTATTTCAGCTCTGAAAAAAAAAAATACTGCAAGGTACAATGTGATTCAAAATCTACTCATGCATGCACTTTTTAAAGACAGATTATGTGAATTTATTGTCTGTATCAGGCTGGAGACTGACATCCCCTGAAGACGGTGCTTTCATTCAGCAATAAGGTATATGCAGCAGCATTTTCATTAACGTAGCTCCCCCTGGGTTTGCCTTCAGAGATGTGTAGATATTGAAGACTCCATCACCTGTTCAGTTCTTGACCTCTCAGCTGACGCAGCCGGGACACCTGAATGGGTATTTTCTCTCAGATGGACAAATTCTGCAGGGATCTAACTGACAGCACAGAGCTCTGATCATCTGGTAACAAATTTGAGAGATTTCTTGCCAGGGTTGGATAGAAACTAATGAACTCAGAAGTACAATACTTTACACTCAGCCTTTTATCTTCTATACACATAAAGAAGTAGAAGAAAATAGATTTTTTTTAATCAGCTTTTCTACCATCCAGCAAGACCTCCATGGCATTTCAGAGTGTTCACATCATGTTTATTCACCTAAAATTTAAATACAGCTAAAATGTCTTGAAAATGAGAGTTGTGGGGTGTAGACCTTGCTTTGGGGCTAAACTCAGGGCGTGAGATTTGACAAGCCCGTCTGCATTTTCAGGTATTAGCCCTGTTTCTGCATCTTTCCTGAAAGGGGTTTGCTGCTTGCGTGCCTATGSTGCAGGCTGATACTGATAGACTCGAGCTTCCGCTTTGCTGTACCCTAGTTTACCACGACACTATTCACCATCTCGTACTGCAAAGTGTTACTGTGGTTGCTCGTCTCTTCTGGCTGCCCCCTTTTCACATYGCAATCAAACTAATGGGCTTGGCCTGATTTGTCTGACTTTTAAAATATATTTTGGCTGTATTTGTGATCTGTAACTATTCTCTCAAATTTACTTTCCTGGATAAAATCAAGGGGATATTAACATTATGTTCCCCACTTTTATGGTTTGCCTGGTCCTGCTGAAGTGATAGAAGGAAGGAACATACTTATCTACAGAAATATCCACACACACACACACACACACACACACACACACACAAAAAACCCCATGATTATTTTCCTGCAAAACATTTTGAGATCTTTAAGAGCAATAAATGGCCAATATCTCTGCTATATACTGCTTTCAAAAGAGCATGGTCTCCCTAATAGCATCCTGAGACATGATTCATTAGCAGTTCTCATGACACAGTRCCACAAGAAAAGTTATCAATATTGTTTCATGAAACAACAACATTTTCTCCAGATAGCTCCTATGCCACCCAGTTTGACCGTAATTAGCCTTTTTAAAATGTAAAGCTTTTTAGAAGCAGTAATGAGTTCTTATAGTACCTCAGTTTTACAGACAATAAAACTGCTGGGATAGGAACTGACCCCAAGTGCCTTTGGACAACCTAAGCAATTCACCTAAATATTTATCAAAACTGGAGGATATAACATTCAAACAATTATTAAAAGCGTAWTTCTAAAAGTCATACTAGCCTCACTGAGCAATATGTGGAGTAATATTGCTCAGTCATATTCTTTTGAAGACTCCTTTGCCAGAGGTGGATATATTCAGTCATGATATAAAACCAGTTTTATTAAATGTGTTTTTTGTCACAGTGTTCTGAAACTGAATAAAAAAGAACTGTACCTAGCTAAGAAAATTGTTACTTGAAATGAATTCTCCTGCAACCTCTCTCAGCTGTAAGATATCAGTTTTGCCTCTTTTGTGTAAAGAAAATCATACACTGGCTGAGCTAGGGTTTTCCCCTGTTTTAGTATTATATAGAGCAGGGAAACGGGACTCGCACATAAAGTCTCAAATACAACCTGAGAACAGCTGAATACAACTGACTACAACTTGAATCATTCTGATGTGCTTCCCCACTTTGGCAAACAGATGACATCTGGGTTGTAATGATGTATTTCCGAGCTGCCTTCAATAATCTTTCTGTAAACTGACAGTTGGCCTGCAGGAGATAAAGCTGAGCAATCAGTTAATCATGGCAGAAATTGGGATGAAACACTTGGTGTGTTTTGGGAGCTTGTATTTCTATTACTTGTAAGGCTATTACGAATATTCCAGGATTCTGAGTAACTTCTAGATTTCCATTTTCAGTCTTGATTTAATACTGAATGCTGTGAAGTGAATTACTTCAAAGTAGGTTTGTGGTTAACAACATGGGGTTGTTCCAGAGGTCTGCGGAAACCTGGATATAGGAAAAACATGGGTAATACTATTGCTTCCAGACCCAAGCTCAGTTGCAGTGAACTGTCATGACTCCACAAGTGGTTTGGGGAGGGCTTACTGGCCTGGCTACGATCCGAGAGCAAATACAACTTTTATTAATCCTATGTGAGCTAGAAATACACTGCCATCACGGTACCAAAACCAGCAATATTGCCCTGAAAGACAACACAAGCAGTTGAAAATAAATAGTCAAAGTCAGGATTCGTAGCGTGGATCTCATTGGCGCTAATGAATACAGTAATGCCATATATGATAAATCAGGAAGATGCTCTTCGCCATACAGCTTGGGAAAGCAAGCTGTTTCACATGTTAAAAGTTATCTTTTGCACTGATGCCATCAAAAGGATCATTGCATAGACGAGACACCAGCACAGTGAAGGACTTGTGTCCTTCTGTAATGTCCTACAAGGTGCTTTCCACTGTCCAAGGGCCCGTGGAGCAGCAGTGTCTGGAGGCGTGGAGAATCGATCCCGCGGCGCGGAGGACCCGCGTTTCCCCCGCGTGTGGTCCAGGGAGCAGAGTGCAAGGATGAACTTCCATGTGTGCCACGAGTCCGTCTGGCAAGGGAGGCTCCAGATATCCATCACAGAACAAAGTAGCACGTGTGAAAGAGAGATGGTCAAAGGACCCAAGCTCCATAATGAAGCAGGCAGGGACCATAACAAATTGCGAGCATAGATGTATCCTCAGAGAATATCCGCTACAGAACAGAGGAGCTTTGAACAGAGTTCAGATGAGGCTTGACCCAACCATCTCAGTGATTCATGTCTCTGAGAAAATGCTGCCCTGAGCCTAAGGCAAAGAGGAGTCAAACAGATTTGCCATTCTGGAAATCAGAAGGCAAGTGRATATACTCACGAGTTGTTGAAAAAGAAGGGAACATCGCTTCTTTTGCATAAAAGGTTTTTCTAGTCTCTTTGAGAAGAGATATCTTGAGACAATGGATGACATCAAATATTAAATATATTTTTTTCCATTCATGGGGATATTGGTGACGGTCCTCAGAAAAACAGTGTTTGCATATATCCAGTACTGCTGTTGGAAGGTGCTGGTTTTTGTAGGTAGCTACTCATCTTTCACAGGACAGAACAATCACAGGAGGGATTTACACTAAATCATAGTTTGATTTGGAGGCAAAAGAGCACATAACCAGGAGTACTGGAAAGGGCACCAAATTACAATGATAATGAAAGGTCGTGTCATCTTCAGGTAAACTATTTTAGAGGTATAGCATTAATTTCAAATCTCACAAAAACTGTTTCCCAACATAAGCTGGTTTCTGCTGCTTTTCCTGTTCATTATACCCCTTCCTGCTGCTTTACTGGTTTGTTTAGACTCTTCTAACCTCTTTGCACTAGGTACCACCTCAGATTAATTTCATTATTCTTATGAATATTGCACGTGGTTTAGCTTTCCCCCTTCAATTAGCACTGTCTCTAATTGAGATAYAATGTCAGGCTGGAGCAGGAGATCGAGGCAGGAAATGAAACCAGGTCGAAGGTTACATCTACACTGCGGAGTTAATTGTGCGGGGCAGCTGACACTGAGACATGAGCATCCGGATGAGTTTGCCACAAAGTCCACCAAGAGGTATTTCTGCAGCCTCGCTCTTTCTGCCCTTACTCCTGGGTGCCTCTGGGCACATCCCGTGGGCCTCWCTGCTGAGACCTTCTTGGATCCTTCACAGTCTGTTGTGAAATAATTTCCTTTTAGGAGAAAAAGCGTAGGAGGGCCGTTCCCGCTTCCTCATTGCTAARGAATTGCATTGAAGCCCAAGGTAAAGCAGGGCATGATTTCTAATCCATACCCCTCCAGCTGGGGTCTAAAAACACCCTTAAAAAATAAAGATGAGCCTTTTTCTGCAGGGAGGAGCCAAGGTGCAGAGCTTAGATATCCAACCCAGGTAAAAAGCTAGTTGCAGTTACCACCCTCCAAAATAACTCCCAGAGCAACACAGCAGCTACAGGGAAAGGGAAAATTTGGGGAGGACCAAAAGGTGAACAAAGCCTGGCAGACACTGCAGGCATAAGCTGCCAAGGAGCCATAGCAGGAAGCTGCTACGTGTGCTACAGGCAATGCCAGCCGGGCTATTTCTGAAACAGAGGAACTAAGAAGCTTTTTGGTAGCCTCCAAAACACTTCCGACCAAAGTGTAGTCTTTTACATGATGAATTTAAGCAATTGGCTTTTCTTAGCCATCCTTCAACGCTTTTTCTGGACTTCCTGGACTTCACAAGTCACCAGACGAAAATCACTGAACGAAAGSAGATAATTAAGAAAAATGAGATGAAATTTGCAGAGTTCAGCCTCTCTGCATGTGGCTTCTTCATCTGCGTCATGAGCGTGGTATGCCTGGTGACAAGGWCTCAAGAAAGGGGAGGCTTTTACTTACAAAATATACACACACGCGCGCGTGCCCCCACGCACACACGTATTTACACATACTTGCACAGCTATATGAAGCCCACGTTGGGGCTCGGTTCCTGCCAGCTATTCAATCCTTTAGACCTGCAGGAAGGAGTAACCAGGCACCACACCGAAATCCCGATGC
>NW_028185038.1:12709585-13185468 GCF_003343005.1 Rhea americana | reverse complement strand
GGCAGCTGCTGGAGGAGAAGGAGCTCGTGGGGGTGAGGGCCGGGGCGGCGGGGCGGAGGCGAGCGGCCTGGGGGGGTGGGATGGTGCCGGGAGCGGCCCGGGCTGGAGGGGCGGAGCGGCTCGGGAGGGGGCCGCGGGAGCTGGGCTGTGTCAGCGAGGGGGTCAGGCGGGGCCCGAGGGGGGACTGGCGGCCAAGAGGGGCTTGGGAAGGAGTCAAGGGGAGCTTGGGGGCGCGGCCTGGGCTGCGGGGGGTGTTGCAGCCCCCCAGGCAGCCTGGCCTGGGCGCTCGCTGCCTGCTTTTGGGCCTGGTTCCGTTACTTCAGGCGCTTGAGGGATGACAAAATCTCTGCCGCCTTTCACGAACGGCACGCAGCCCCCTTTTCTGCCCACTGAGGCAGTCGGCTCGTAGTAAGGCTGTAGCGCTGCGGGGCGGTGTGTGTATGTGCAGTGTGGTAGCTCAGCTACAGCCACAGCAGGGCAGGGCGTTTCTGTAGAGGTCTGAGTTTAGGTTGTGGTGTTAGTGGTTGAAGAAAAAAACTTTGGTCAGGGGCTGTTGTTGGTCAGGCAGGCAGAGCGTGAAGAAAGGAGTAATATTTGGTGTTGGATTAAGGGATGTGTTTCAGGGTGAGGTTTTGGAGTTTGAGATATCCTTTGGGTGTGAAGCTGAAACAAGTTCCTTAAATACGAACAGAGAGCACTTATGTTGACTTCAGGTGGGTGCAGCTCTGAGTGCAAAAACCTGGATAACCACAGTTGCCAGCTGTTGTGTGTCTGGAAGGTCTTGTCAAACATGTATCTATATAAGTGCACCAAACAAGCTTAGAAACTATTTTGTACAGAGAAGACTTCTCCCATYCCTTTGATTTAGTACAGTTTGAACATTTAACTGTACTAAAATCAGGGCCTTTAATGCACTTTTGAAGTGAAGCAGCGTATGCTTTGCACTAACTAGTACTGTGCCCTTACATTATAAAGARTTTTTCTTTTTTTGAAGGCACTGGTGAACACGTTCTACTTCCAAGCCTCACATATTATAAATATTTGCTGAGAAGTCACTCTATATTGCTGTCATTCAAACAAACAAACAAACAAAAAAACAAATTGGAGGTACCTATGAAAATTTAGCTGAATTCACCAAACCAAGTAAGAAAGTTTGAGCCATTGCTGCAAAAATGCATTAAACTGTAAAATGTTAATAGTATCCTCTCTTTTAGGAAAATAAAAAATATTTTAAACGCAGTGAGTTAGCCAAAAAAGAAGAGGAGGCCTACTTTCAGAGATGTGGTTACAAGGTATTGTAATTATTCTTTCAGGAATTTGTGTTTACTTTGAAGTCTACATTTTATTATGAATAGTATAAGTATTGTTAATGATAATTGTTGTTCTTTGTTCAATCTGTTAATGTTATACATTAGCCTGTAAATGAGAAGCCACCTGGAGAGGTATGAGTTTCCAAAATCGTTTTCAATGCAGGAAAAGATATGCATGATATACAGCTACTTAAGTTTGTGTTATGGTTTGGCTTTTCCTTTTTTTTTTATTTATTTTTTGTGGAAAGCATGAAGTGGCTTGGGATCAAAGCTTGTTTTCTGTTCTTTTTTAAATTGTGTTTTTAGGCATGAACACTGGCTCTGATATAGCCACCTGCCCTTATTTAAAAAAAAATTGGACACACTATACTTTCAGATAATTTTCAAGGTGGTCTTGCCAAAATATCCAAAAGAAATCAGTATAGAATGGGTGCATATTAAAAAGATCTGTCAAATTTTGTACTATATTCGTTTGTAATTGTTCTTTTGGCTCCTGATCATCCAGCATCGAAAGAGTGTATTTGTTTTCTTGCTGGCAAAATACGAGAAAAAAAAATTGGTAACTTAGGGTGCATTTTGAAACAAATGATTGATCTGGAAGGCTTTATCTGCCTTGTAATCATGTTAGGGAAATAGTTTTCTGGGAAAGAATGCTGTTTTATTTTACAAGTGTGTGTGCGTGTATGCCTGCTTGCTTGATTATATACATACATGAGGGGGTTTGCAGTTCATTTTGAAAGACAGAGGCTATAATCTTGTTTACTGTTACTGGGCACAGATAAGAGGCTTTGTTTTCAATTGAACTTTACCCAGTCAGTGACTTATTCTGAAACCTTGATCTGTTTGTAGAATATTTAAACATCAATGCGAAAACAWTTTTTTGGAAGGCATCAATATGCAGTGTAAAGAGTTCTGCAAATCCAGTCACTCTTCCAAGTGGAAAAGACTACATGCTGCTTTCTGAGCCTTAGCYTGAATTGTTCAAAACCTTACATGGCAGTCAAAATGGGATATCTGTGCTGCAGCAGGAAATGGAATTGAAATGTAACCCTGAAAATAGTTTAAAACTAAGGTGTTTTGATAAATTTAGCACCTTTTCAGAGCCTCCCAGATTTCTGCATTTGATCTTTACTATATTAATAAGATATAGAGTATCGACTGATTTCTTTTTAAATTCAGGTGCTTTTTTGCTTTGCTTAGATTTAATAAGCTGTAATTACTTGATTTGCTTGATTTGCTTGAAAAAGAAAGCACTGAAACCAAAATAACTGTGGCAAAGATGCAGCTTGTAACTTGGAGTCCAGCTGACAGAATGGATCAAATCTTACCCCCAATGCTGCTGTCTTTTTACAATTTCAAGAATGTTTGTAAGTTAAAATTTGTGTATATCCTTCTGCCATGGGAGTGTATTTCCTTGTATATGTTTACACAGTTCTTTCATATTTTGTGTTGCCTGTCCATTCCCCTCTCCTGCATTGATGGATGTTTCATTTCTCCCCTCCCTTTGTGTGTTAAGTATTGACTTGATTGTCCGTTCCTTGCTCGCCCCAAACTCCTGTGACTCTGGGATTAGTTTCTGTGTTTGCTAGTATGGCATTGAATATAGATTTGTGGCTGAATATTGTAGCTGGAGCCACAAGGGTGGATCCTTTTATGCTCTTGGAGTCATACTGGTGCCTGAGCACAAGACTGGGACATTGGTCTGAAAGAATATAAAAATTACTTAAAAAAAAGTCTGTCTAGCACATTCATCAAGCTGTTGAATCTGAATATAAATTGGAAATGACAAATCACTGTCCATGTGTGGGATGCGACAGAGTACTGTAGAATTGAGTATTTCCCTTTTAGCAAGAAAGGAAAGGAAATAAATTCTAGTAAAGCATCTAGGAAAAAAAAAACCCAAGATATGAGTAAGAACTGGAAATATTTAATATTATAGGAATATTACCAACACCAATCTACTCATGCAATCAGAAATGTCACACTTCAGCTTATAGAGGAAACTGTAGTTACATGACTGCTGTCTCAAAGTTGCCTTGATCAAAGAGGTTTTTTGCATTATTAAAATATTGAGTAATGAAGAAGAAAGGCTCTGTTTGATTCAAGGACCTTCTTTTAGATTAAGAGAAATTGTTAATGAGATGCTATCCTTATGAGGAGAGGTAGCTTTATATATATATATTTTTTTAATCTGCAAGAAACTGCTCATTTGGCAAGTTTGGAAAAATGCATTACCTTAAATGAACAAGCACATCTTAAAACGCAGGTTAAATCATGGATCACTGCTAATTGTCCTCAGTCTAATAAGGTTGTAGGTAATGAACATTTTCAACTGACATAGACACCAAAAGAAGCAGTCCCATCCTCCCCTTGCTCCTGGGTTTTCATTTCTGCCCTTGTGCCCTGCATGTATTTGTGCTACTGCCTCGTGAGCTGGATGAGCAGGCTAAGTGGGCTGAGAAGAGTACCTTTTTTTGCCAGATTAGTTTCTATTTGAATAATTTCCCCCATCTGGTTCATCACATAGCAATATGAATGCTTTTGCATGAGTAAGAAAGATAGGGTAGGAGCAGGAAGGAACAGGCAGAGGGTGGGTTTGTTGTTTTTGGCGCCAGTGCTGACATATGCCTGCTAAAGTGACTGCCAAACCTTGGCCATTGTCTGTTCCAGTTGCCATGAAGATTGCTTCTTGCAACCTGCAGAAGTGTTAAGTAAACCCTTAACATATAAAAAACATATTCTTTTATAGTATTCAGTTACAGGCAACAAAATTTATAAAACTAAAATTTTAAATCGATACCATCATGTTACAATCTGTGTTCCAGAGTTTCTGTATTATTATTAGTGATGTATAGGTTTACTTCTGTTGACACATTAGTAATGATATCTTTTGTATATAGGTACAGCAGCAAGAAGAGGAGGAGAAACCACTGACTTCATCAAATCCAGTGCTAGAACTAGAATTAGCAGAAGAAAAGTTACCAATGACTCTTTCCAGACAGGAGGTAAAGTCCATCATCATAAGATAATGAGCTTGAGTTTGCAGCAGATGTGTCTGAAATTTCTTGTTAAGGCTATGTTTTCTGATGAACCTTACTTTCTATGGCAGTTTAAGTAATAATTACATAATGAGTCTTCATTTTTACAGTCAGTTAAGGGTCACCTTTGCTCATCAGGGATCTGCTGTCTGCACGAATGTAGCTGTGTTAGAGTATTTTGTAAGTCTTTGAGATGATCTCTTACAACAATAGCCTGATTCTGAGATAATAATGAAAATGGCATGYGAGATTTTTTCATTTTTTTCCAGCTTCTATGCTTTGTAGCTCATTGTTCTGAACTCAAATTTAGAAACTAAGTAGATTTTTGGATATTTATCTTGGTCTCTGGAAGAGAGACTCCTGAAGCTAAAGCTGCTGGTATGTTCTTTGTCCTTTCTAAGGATAAAAAAAATATCTATGCGAATACAAGTTCGTAAAACAGATCTGTACCCCAAAGCAGAGAGGAAGCAGGAAGTTTAGGAGTAATATTAAGTACAGAATAAATTCAAGACTTAGAATACTGAAATTCACAGCTGAGATCATCCTAAGGATGTCATTTGTTTTCTTAATTTTGCAAGACACATGCTTTTTTTTTTCTTTCTTTTTTTTTTTTTTTAATAACAGAAGAATAATACAGAATTTGTGCTGTGAGCTATCGGTTGCATGGTTGGTTGTGAGGTTTTATCCATATGCCCTCTGTAAAGCACACTGTCTCATTGTTATTGATCTACTTAGATGCATGTTTTAATGGAGGTTTAAGTGTTCCTGTGCCAGCAGTCTGTCCACCTCTGGTTTTGTGATCCGTTTGCAAGTTAAATGCCTGCCAACATATGGCAAGGCAGAAATCTATTTGGAGAATTAAGGAAATGAATGAATGTCTCACTCCATTTAGTTGTTTGTCATCTAGCCAGACTGTTGGTATAGTGAAGTGATGGCATGAGATAACATGTAAGCCTTTCTCTCAATCACCAGAGGTACTGCATGGCTCTTCATGTATTAGTGAACCTAGTGCTTGATACACAGAATGAATAAGGGTAAATAATGAGGTTTAGCAGGAGTGTGTGAGATCAAGAATAGGGAAAATTAAGTTCAGTTCTTGGCTCTGCCCATGACTTTGTAATTCAGTTGAGCAAGACTGTTATACCTCAGTTATATACCTCAGTTATATCTAGCTTTAAAATAACTATCACATGAGATTATGGGACTTAATGTTTGCCGAGTGTTTTGAGGTGAGAATCTTCAGCAAGTCAGTCTTTCAGAGGTGTTGGGACAACCTGCTGCATAGTTATAGAATTTGCCTTTGCCAGCGAAAAGTATTGTTATTGCCCCAGACAAGTAAGTGAGTGAGATTATTGTCAAGTTCCTCTGTGATTTCAAAAATGATATTTATACTCTGCCAGAAGGATTGTGTCTGTGTGTGTGTGTGTGGGTGTGTCTGTGTGCGCGTGTGTGTGTGTCTGTCTGTGTGTTGAAAACAAGTCAGAACAGGAAGAAGTTAGGCTACACCAAACAGCTTGAGATTTTATGCAAAACTTGGAGCAGTCATATTTGGAATGACCTTTTGCCGAAATACCGTGGGAATTTTATATTTAGATTGTAAAGTGTCTGGAACATTTTTCTACTACTTAAAATATTGCCATTTCCTCTCCAGGCAGACCCAACTTGTTATTCTAAGCAATATAAATAAATCTAGTGTTCTGGATTTTATTTTTCTTCCTTTGAAAGTTTATGTAAGGGAATGCTTTGATTCTTTTCAGGTTATTAGGAGGCTGAGAGAGAGAGGTGAACCAATTAGACTGTTTGGAGAAACAGATTATGATGCATTTCAACGCTTGAGGAAGATTGAAATTCTTGCACCTGAAGTTAACAAGGTAAGACTGGCTAGTAACTAGTTATTTATGGTGCAGTAAACAAGTCTGAATGCTGTAAAAGTAACAGTTACGGAAAATGTGTTCCTGTAAATTTTCACAAGGGAGGAATAGTACAGAACAAAGAAATACGTGCTTTTCTTCACTTGCGTGTTGTCTGAGAAAGTGTGTTAAATGTCATAGAGTTTCTGTGCGCTATCACAGTTCCTTAACTTAGACAGTTTAACCCTAGAAAACTTCTAAGCCTTTGAGTTGAGACAGGGGCCTCCAGGTGGCAGTCATATGCCAGTCTCCGCTGTCAGCCACTTTTTAATCAGCAGAGAAAATGTTTTTTCTCGGTTAAAACTGGGCTGGTTTCGTGATTATGTGAGTCTCTGAGAAGGTACGGATAGGTAAGAGGAGGATTGCATCCTGTCTGCCTGGTACGTACATGAATTTTCAAATCTCTTATTTCTACATCTATAACTTTTTATGAACACTCTCTTTCTAATTTTCTTCTTCCATTTAAAGTAACAGTCAACTCCAAAACTGACTAAAAGATGTATTTTAGTTTCCAGATTTGTTCATTTTGTCTTAAAAATTGATCAGTTAATTGTGGAGATGCAATTGTGGTTTGTTTTATGTTCAGTATTGACCAAAGTTGCACCTAAACTAAGAGCAGAGAGCTGGATTTTATTCCCTGATTCATGAAAAACTGAATTGCTTGAAAGCTTTTTGAAGGGAAAGAAAAACCCAGAAAGGAAAACCTTTTCCTGTTCAAATCATATAAAGCAGGATAAACAGATCTGAAGATTTGGAGGGGAAAAAAAAGTGCTAACAAAAGCTTTCTCCTATTGATATCTGTGACAAAATTTTTGATGACATTGATAGAAGTATGAGGAAGTAATAAGGTCATAAATAGRATTGTTTGGGATTTTTTTAATCATACGTTTTGGTCACTATTGTTGCTAAATTTTCACTCAGATGTGGATAATCACTATAAGCACATTGTGGTTCAGACGTTTTTAAACAAATAAATGGCTCCAGGCAGTCAAGAGCAAGGTTGGAAAACTGGAAGTAATTTTGTGTGTGTATTTTGAGGGAGTAAATAAATTTATCTTAGGGTAAGAGATGTCATACTCATTTACAGAGCTTTATACTTTTCATATTAAGAAATGCAAGACTTCTGACTGAGACTAAGTCATGTTTCTTGTTCTCTTTTAAAGAAGCTCTTAACTTAGCATCAGTTTGAAACTAAATGTGGGTGTGTATATTTAATCATATGTTCTGGAGTGGAGGATAAAAGCATTGGCAATAATGGGATGCTGCATAGATGTTTCATGTGATAGTAGTGAAGAAGTAGTGCTTTTATTGTTTATTACTTTAAGGTAAATATGAAGACTTGATAGAGCTGATGTTGGTTATGATGAATTTTTTGTTTGCTTGTTTTGGGATGGCTTAGTGCTCTGCTTGGAGAAGGTGCCTTGAAGAATGTTTTGGAAGTTGATTCAGTTTTCCGTGCTCTTTTGAGTGAAAATGTGAGGAAAAAGCCATTTTTTCATAGGTGTGACAGTTGCTTAGGTTTATGCATGTGCTTTATGCTAAGCACTGAAGCAATCCAGAAACTGTTCTTTGAAGTCTATGTGAATTCAGACAACAAAACTAAACCTTCTTGCACATTTTTGAAGAATCTGACYTTTCTTAAATAAAGGTTGGATATACACTGTGACAATTCTGAACTGCTTTTTTGTTTGTTTGTTTTTTCTAAATTGTTTATTTCTTCTCTCTTTGAGGGCTTGAGAAATGACCTGAAAGCTGCCTTGGATAAGATTGACCAGCAGTATCTGAATGAAATCGTTGGCGGCCAAGAAGCGGGCGAGGATGACTCACAGAACGACTTGAAAGTCCACGAGGAGAATACTACTATTGAAGAACTGGAGGTAGATGATGAGTAGATTTTAATTCTGTGGTTTTTAGATGAAATATACCATTATATTATTGCGAGCAAGCTTCAGGATTTGTTCAAAGTTATCTTGTTTTCAGTGTCTAATATAGGTGTTATAAATAGCCCTTTATAGACAGTCTATTAAGAAAAATAGCTTTCTAAGTTTGAAGCTTCTAATTTTAGCTACTTTTCTAATCTCTGAATTGCACCATAGGTGGTTAAAATAGGCATGTGAAAACTCATGTAGTCTTTTTTCACAACACCTCATTAAAAAGAGGCGAGGAGYTTCCTGCAAGGAAAATGACATAGTTAGGATTCCCTCTGTAGGTGATTTGAAGTAGAGAATTTAATACAAAAGTATTACCTCATCACAAATAGTAAAGCTCTTGCAAGGAGTGTTTGAGGAGAGATGAATTTTCCTTCAGCAAGAAAGATAGACTCTGAAAAACAGGCACACAGAAAGAATGTTTTGAGTGATTTAAAAAAAAAAGCATCCAGGATAAAGAAGAAATGAAAGTTGGAAGTAGACATTTTGCAAAAAAATAAAGTGCAGAGAAGATGTGTCCCAGAAACTTCAGTGGAAATAACTACTATGCTTTGAAGGAATGTCAAGGTATTCATGTAGGTGAGTGGAGAATAAGTGCYGTGAAATACGTACAGCTGGTATTTTAGGCTAATGTTTTCAAAAGCACATTAATTTTTGAGCTAAAGACTTTTACCCTTAATCTTCAAACTCTTTGCAGTAGTTAATCTTCTTAACATCCCTCCAAAAGTGCCTTTAAAAAATAATCTGATTTATAACTAAAGCTTAAATGAATACATTATTATTAGGAGATAGTCTCTGGCTTTTATGTTAGTGTACCAAGGATTCTGATGTAAGATAACTGTAGTACCAGAGCTGATGCCAGTTTTGATGGAGCTGCTTTTATAGATCTGTTAGTTCTCAAGATATTCCCTTTTTGGAGTARTAGCACAGGCTTGGTTTGAGTTATGAAAGTAATCTTTTTTTGTGAAGTTTGAAAACACTTCAATCTTAATTTTATGCTATTTTGAYTGAATTCAGTTGAGCATAAAGGGTTGCACTGAATGTGTTCCAAATCTAGGAGGCTTTTAAAACAAAGCTCATGCTGGAAACCTGAGCACAATGGAAATAAATAGCAAAATCAAGTATACCTACTGGAAAATGTCTCYAAGAATTGCTGTTAATATTAAAAGTTTTGTGGTTTTGGCAGGAAGCTAGAGTACTGGAGTGTTTCTTTCTTTTTTAATTTGTTCCTTCAATTTCTTGGATACAACAAAATGAAACATTAAAAAGCACCAAAGCATCAGAGAAGAAAAGCTTATCAGCTTAAAAAAACCCCAGWGTTAATCAGTGGTCCTGAGGAATCTCAAAAATGCAGTGCACCCACTTCATACAGTACTGTTAGGCAACTGTTAATTATACTAATAATTTAGTGGTTAATTAATGAAAAATTACTGTTGCATTAACTTTTTCAGAAATACTYATCTTGCTCTTTGACTGAATATTTTTAATAGATTAATAAATCTCAGTAACAGGTATAGCTGTTTCGTTCTGCTTCCTAACATTTGGTTTACTGTCAGAGTTCACACTGCAGTGAATCACATAGTGAGTCAGGCCAACAGTCTGCTTTAGAGGGGAGGGAAGGAGCGCAAATTAATAGGCAATGTGGAAATAATTGCCCTGTTTCTCCCCTTCTATAGGCTTTGGGAGAATCCTTAGGACGGGGTGATGATCACTACGACATGGACATCATAACTAAGTTTCTGAAGGTAACAAACTTTAGTTTAGTAGATGAGTTTTTCTGTGGTTGTGTCATATCTTTTCTAGCATGAAAATGTTTGGTGAATAGAAGGTCCAGTCATTTGGTAAACAGAAGGACCAATTCCATCTACTTGGAAAGAAAGACTCAACCATTCTGCTTAAGATTTTACTTCTTTAAAATGGTCAGCTCTTCTAGGCCTTAGTTAAGTCAAAGGTGACTGGATTGTTCAAGAGAAGTCACAACAGTGACTTCTAATAATCCTGGGAAAGAGCTGTSTGGGGAGCAGAGTTCTTCAAAATCTGATCCTACTTTTCCAGACAAAATAAGTATGGCTTTGATTTCTTTTTGATAATTGAGACAGCTTTATGCAGTTGCTTCTATTTACTACTCTTCTGCATTAAAAATTCCTCTTAAATCCTCCCCTACTCAGGAAAAACAGTGCAAACTGAGATGAAATGTACCTGGTATTATGTGAAATAAGAGACTTTTRAGGGAATTTCACTGGCTTTGCTAAGGAAACAGGTTCAGGTGGCTAGTATAAAATTGTTTCCTTATTTCCTGGCRAGAAGCCTGTATTGCCTCTCATTTGAGTCCCTGTGTAAATAACTACATTATCAGGAGTCACAACAAGAGCTGAAGCTTTCATTTGTGTTTATCAGAGAAATTGGCACTTAAGTATGGTTTGGGCTGGGCTGCCGGGCAAAGAAMGCTCAAGAATGGTTATCCAGAGGGAGGATAATGTTTGGCATGTTTCGCTTCTGGTGTGATGAATTTCCAGTATAGTCTTTACCATTACTTAGCCTCCTTCTCAAAATTGTTTTGAAATATCAGTGTCTTCTACTTAAATTTTTGCCCTTTCTATGGCCCTCTCCTTGCAYCAGCACTAACGCCTATATTTTTGTTTCCTCATTTTTTTCTTATGCTTATTTTTGAACCCTGGTCACGCTGTTTTTATGACACTAGTGTTGTTCCTATCCATCTGTGCAAAGCTTCTCGCCTCTTTCATTCAAGTTTTTCCTAAGAACTTACTTTGCCGTGGTGGCTTAAACCAGTTTCCTGTTGCATCTGTTTTCCCATCTGTTTTGCCGAGRCAGTCACTAGATGGCAGTATGACACAAATTTGCATGTTCTTTGTACAGTTTCTTCTTGGAGTTTGGGCCAAGGAGTTGAATGCCAGAGAAGACTATGTGAAGCGAGGAGTACAGGGGAAGCTGAGCAGTGCCACACAAAAGCAGACAGAATCGTATTTGAGGCCRCTCTTCAGAAAGCTTCGTAAAAGGGTGAGTGAATTAAATGCCACTGTCTTCTGAGATGTATTTTGACTTCTCCTTTCAAAGTAGCCAGTGGCTAGTGTCCTTTCCTAAGATAGTGTTATCTACATAGAAGAAGAGAGGATAAGTGAGTTACCCTGGTTCCCTGTGTCCAAAGCCTATGACTCTCACTTCAGATCTTCTTATCTTGACCAGTGAATTCTTCTGTCTGGCTGCTGCCTTTCCAGATGTCTTACACATTACTCATCCATTGGATTGCAAACATGGCAGTGAATTAGGATTGTATTTTGCACTTTGCCAGTAGCTGCTAGGTGTAACCACTTAACCTCTCCTGCTTCGTATCCTTCATCTGAATAACGAAGATGTTTTCCTTCATTAAAGTCCTCAAGCTAAGGTAGATGCAAAACTTTGTATAGATGCTGACTAGGATGATTTTACTAAGCTATATATTTTGAAATAAAGCTGTTTGTTTTTCTTCTCCTGCAGACGCTTCCTGCAGACATCAAAGAATCAATAACAGATATTATTAAATTCATGTTGCAAAGAGAGTATGTGAAGGTATGTTTGTTTGCACTTTTGCAGCAAGTTCAGACAGTCTGGTTCTAACAGATTGAGTGTRTATGTGAACATTCCCATTTTGCATGTTAAAGAAATATAGCTGGAAAAATACCTGACATATAGTCAAACAAAATGACAAATGATTGCTAAGGATTAGACTCCAGATAGTGTTTGACACATGGYCCGTCTTGGTGGAACGGCGTAGCTTGCAAGCATAAATAGAATTTTTCTCAGGGATAGTTATATTTAGTTGCAGAAGAATCCTGAATGGGAAACCTGATATTGTAAAATTAAATGAAGGTATTGAATTAATGGAGATAATTGAGTGTTGATTAATTAATTAGGAATTAACTGAGGTTAATTGAGGTATTGTATGCGAGACGTTGTCTGTATTCTCGTTAGCAGACCTACTCAGGTTGAGGTAAGTTACTGAAAAGTTTTCTGGACAAAGGCTGGTGGAGGAAGCAGTACTTTGGCATATGAGATTAAAGGCAATGCTAGGTTTTCTTTGTAGCAGCCTTCACAAGTGAAACTGGTATTGATAGCATTTGCTTAAGCAGCTTGTGTACGTAGAGGAAATTGAGCTTTGTTTTCCCTTCAGTTTTCTAGTATTTCTCAGACTTGTGAGGATGTGGAGTAATTTGTCTAGTAAGCAAGCAAACCTGCTTTTGTTTTTGAAAAATCTTAAGAAGGCCTAAGGCAAGTTTAGTTCAAATCATTTTAAAGTAGGACTAGATGTGTGAGGGTTTTTTTTGTCATTATGCAGAAATTCCCTTTCTAGTGCCTTCATGAAGAAAGCAGTGAGTGTGCTGGAATGCAGCATATCTTGCAGTTTAATCAGCTGTGCCGTTCTGTCTTGTAGGTGCTTGGCATTGTGTAAACTTCACAGACTGATTGAGGGGTTTTGAGTTTACATTTAGAGGAAGGGGTTTTTTTGAGTCTAATGAGCCTTGTGCTTTTAAAGATATTCACAACTTTTTCCATTTTCCTTCATAAGAGTATTGCCGCTTGCCATGTGCTACTGTCTTGTGTACTCTTTTACTTTGTGCAGCCTGGTAAATGTTGTCGGCCCAAAATCCTCATCACTTTGTTAAGTGATATGCTATAAAGCTTTAAATTTTAAAATCCCCATCTGACAGCAGGAAAATGCTGTAATGCAAGCACTCAACATTGATTAAGCCCGTTGTGACAGTCTTGGCAGGGTCTTTAGTTGCATGCTCAGATACTGTGTTTCACTGCAAAACCATATTTCAGTCAGTGAGTGGGTATTCCATGTTTTCTTTGAATATGTATTGTACTGGCTTAATATCAGTATGTGGCTTCAGCTGTATTTGACTCGGCAGTTTGGATCTTGCCTTATATAGGTGAGGGCAGAGTCATGTCTATTCAGACTCGGTCTCAACTCCTTGAATCACTGAGCCCTTTTTTCTTCTTGCAAACCCCTGCCTTGTTCATTATTCCCCCCCAACTTGCTCAGTGAAAAAGGTAAAGAAACTGCAGCCAGTGCTCATAGTCACTGCTTCCTATGGTATAGTCTCTAAATGCGAGATGGAAGGATAAATGAACCTTTTATCAGCGAGTCTTAAAGCTGCTTGCTGATAGTGGAGGAATGTCCTGCTGAAAGGATCCTTGAAGCTGTTTTTCTGTAATTGTGTGTGTGTGTGTGTGTGTGTGTTCCTCACTTCCTGCCTCTCAGTTACCTTAAAAAAAATCATACTTCTTTCTCTATTTATCCTCATTCTTTATTTTTTAATTGATTTCTTCCTCAGGGGTAGCATCTGCTACAACTTTATATTAAGAAATGAGGTCTGCTATTTTGATCAAATTCATTCTCTAGTGCTGCTGTTCTGTTCATAAACATTGTTATAAATGGGCTTATTTAACTCAGTTTTGTGTTGAGCTGGTTCTTGGCCTCTGTGGAAGCTAGTTCCTCTCCCCGAGAGCTGTTGAGGCATGGCATGCTTCTGTGGGTGATCTCCTTTCCGTGCATGCTTTGTGGACTGGACTGGACTGTGCTTATAGCCAGCCTCCCTGGTCCAGRCTGTCACCAAAATGACAAGGGTTGTAAAGGTGATTACAGGCAGAAAAGCTTATGGGCACTTGAACGGGCTGAATTGAAACAAGTCACAGTAAACTATTTTTTTGCAATGTTAGATGGCCTGATCCAACATACTCTTTTGCCCTCTATAGATAAAGTTTGTAGTCTTTGCTTACTTCAAAGTTCAGCATAAATGTATATTGTGTTAGGAAGATGTATTGTGAAATTGRTTGTTATCATACATTGAAAGGCATTTGGTTATTGTTAGAAACTGTATCTGGTAGTGCAATAAATGTGCAAGCTCTGCTTTCTAATGCCCTTCCTGCTTTGCTAAGTGCACGTACACTGTGTTTCTTCAGGCAAATGATGCCTATCTTCAGATGGCTATTGGAAACGCTCCCTGGCCGATTGGTGTCACTATGGTCGGTATCCATGCTCGAACAGGTCGTGAAAAGATTTTCTCCAAGCATGTAGCCCACGTTCTCAATGATGAGACTCAAAGGAAGTATATTCAGGTAAGCACCAGGGAATGCTAGCTTTGGAAATTCAACAAATTTCCTTTTGAAGTTAGTGGGTCTTTGAGAAATAYTAGTTTTGCAGGCACAAATGATGTGGTAAAAAGTTGCTAGAAACAGACAGTTGCCTTCGCTTGGGTCGTGTAGCAGCACTTTAATAGCTAGTTCATCCTGGACCTCTGAATACTCTTCAGTGTAGAGCTGGGAACAAAGTCTAATGCATTTTCCCACAGCCTAGCTGCTGTGATGCTCTATTAAGACCAAGGTAACTGCAMACATGTGCTCTGTTTTCCTGAGTTCCATCACTGTCTGACTCGTGGTTCTAACGTGTGGAGTTTGATACTTCTATTGTGTTGACTTCAGTGGTGAAATAYGGTCCTTGGTTCATCTTCCCACTGGGAATTTCATACCTGTGTTCCAGAAGTACAATATTTTTTGAAGAGCCAATACAGAGATCACAGAATCATAGAATTGGTAAGGTTGGAAGGGACCTCTGGAGATCATCTAGTCCAACCCTCAAACGAGTGGCCTGTACAGGGATCGAACCCATGACCTTGGCATTATTAGCACCACGCTCTAACCAGCCGAGCTGAACCTAACCCACAATGGCTTTAAACATGTATGTTCTTCACGCTGGTTTTAAACACAACATGTTCTTTTTGCTGAAATTGTTCAAACTAGCTTGTGAAATATTATCTGTGCTCAGAGCAGTGATACCAGAAGCTTGGTAGCTTGATTTTAAACACCTGTAAACATAACAACCAAACAAAGGGTCATTGTGGTGCTGAGACATCTTTTCCAGACTGTTGTCTGCAAAACAAAGCATCCTCTAGTAAATCATTTTYCTCTTCATTGAGGAGCCGTCCTCCATGATGAGAATCTTGAGAGACATATGTCTTTTTGCCATCTTGGGGTACAATATCGTTGCTAAATTATGCTACAGCACTSTTCTTCATTAGACTTTTATGAGAGACTTGAAAGAAAATAATCATGGGGTTTCTGTCAAGTTGTTCTTTAGGAATTAGTGCCTTAAAAGAACTGAAACCTCCAGTCTGCCTTTTCTTTTGATTCCTTTTCAAGCTTCTCCATTATGTAGGTCAGGTTCTGTATGAAAAGGAACAACACCTCTCCTCTCTAAAGAAATTGATTGGAAGTCATCTAGCTTTATCTRGTGTCAAAAATAGCTTTTTTGCTATTTAAAATTACTTTAATAACCACGTTTCTTTTAAATCTTTTACTTTGATAATGTCATTTTTCTTCCTTGGTGGTGAAGAGGTATTAAAACATTACTGTGATTCTTCACTATGAATCTCATTAGGCATTAAATCTATATTTTATATACATAGTTATTATGCATAGTTATTATATATTACGTAGTTATGACAAACTCTTTTGTAATAGTGGAGATATTTGGCACTTTGCAGGGAGAAASGTTAATAAAACTTACAAAGCAAAGCCAAACACACCACACACAACAAAGTAGCAGCCATTTGTCTTTAATTTTTATTAAGCTGAAAAGTAACTGTTTGACTGTTAAGTTTGTTTGACAGCCGCAGCGTATTACAGAAGTGTCCTTGTTTTGGTAATTCCTAGGGGCTGAAGAGGCTCATGACCATCTGCCAGAAGCACTTCCCGACAGACCCATCGAAATGCGTGGAGTACAATGCGTTATGAGGCGCTCTGATGTCCCAGGCGTGCCTCACGTTTTGCTCTCCAAGAGCCAGAGAGCAGTGAAGAGAAAGCAGTTTGTGCCTGAACACCAACAGAAACTTAGGATGGGTTTTACACAAAAGCATAAAGCAGCAGATTTCTCTACAGCTTCCTTTTTACAAGCCCCATCTGTGCTTTGTACAGAATGGATCCAGTATACAGTAGAGGCTTTTTTTAGTGTGTGGGGGGAGATGAAGTACTAGGGGATAGTGACTATGACCCTTGCTTTTATTTCAATTTGTAATTCAGGGAACTGTACAAACTGAACTGAGACTCTCTCTGCTTCCCGTATTTTAGATGAGACTCAGCCCTGCGAGGAGCGCGCGTATGTGAAGCTTTTTGGCTGCTTTCCCATTGGAGACTGAGGTGGGGAGATGATTAGAGGGAAGCAGTTGAATCTGAATCTTGGTTATTTCTGTAAATATGAAGAGTTTAATGGCTAATCTTTCATGTGTTATTTATCAGGAAAAATAAAAAGAAAAGGTTTATATATTTCTCAGCTGAAAAATACAGCCAGTCTAGGTCAAAAAAGTTTTTGATCTTCAATAATGCTTTTTTTTTGTAGCTACACTTTTAATGTAAACCTTCTGGGCTTGGAGGAAGTAATCCTATGGCTCTTGAGGCTTTCAGATCCCATTTTTATACATCTTCAGAGCATTGCAGAGAGAAAATTAGGACCTCCCATGACCAGCCAGGTCCTGTGACCAGGTATAGCATTTCTGACAGCCACAAATTATTTGCATCTTGATGAGGAATAGAGAGGAAACTCCACAGAAATAATGTCTGATCCTACATGAATAGTGAAATATTGAAGATTTGTTAGTAGTGCAAGTTGAAAGTCCTAGAGACTAAAATCATGTTTTTTTTTCCTCATTCTAAGAGCAGAAGTAACTGAGCAACAGTACTAATGCGCCCTATCTTAAGTGAAGCTCCCACACAAATCACTGATTGCTATAGCGTCTGCTAATAACTRCCAGTAACCAAATGTGTGAGAAGCTAGAGCAGATATATCTGTCTAGCCCCAGATCCTGTCTCTGGTAGTGGTTAGTATTGGACGGTCAGTATTACCGAACTGTACCGGTCAGAAGAAGGAGCGGTACAGAGCACTCTCCAGTGTGTGGTGTATCCTCCCAGCGTACAGCAGCCCACCTTCAGGGACGCACGTGTTGTGTGGAGTTGGCATCCAGGCCGTCGCGTTCCGTGTTACCCTCTGAGGTGCTGTTGAGTCCTTTTTCGGACCGTTCACGCTTTTGCTGTAGTAGAAGGCAGTCGTTCCGTGAGCAACTTGAGAAGCCTTTTCAGTGCGGTCAGTGGAGTGGGGAGGGTTGGTCCTTGCTGACTGGGGTGGGATTGCAGTACAGTTTTGAATCTTACGTTCCACTATTGCTGGGATGAATGTGAGAAGAACCTGTTCCTGAAGGAATGAGATGATTTTCAGCTTTATTGTTTTGTCTGAGTCTTCATCTCAGCTGGAGGCRTGGGTGTGGGAGCTGCTGCCCTCTTCTGAAGGAGTTATCCCATGTAATATTCACATGTCCTGCAGCACAGTGAGGCATGATGCTAGGGGAGGTTGTGTTTGCAGGGAATTTGCTGGAGTATAAGAAGAATTTCAGTTTTCTTCTGGAGACTCTCAAGATCTTCAAGTGCATCTCTGGCCATAGAAATTCTTCAGTCTGGAATATCTGACCCTAAAAGAAAATGTCAAGCGCTTAAAGAGTTTAGAAGTAATAAAAATGAGACTGAGAAGAGATCTAACTGGAGCTTGGGGAAGAGGCTGGGGGAACAGGCTGGGATTTGTGGGGAGAAGCTGGGCAGATGTCCAGAGCATGGAATAGTTTTATTAACAGCAGTGTMTGGTGGATTTTTGGACTGTTCTGTATACAGGATTCCTTCAGAGGCATTAATACAACAGGAAACATAATGCAATGGCTCTATCCCTCTCCCCACCCTGATGATTTCCTGAGCTGTTTCTAAATCTTTARCCTGACCTTAGTTTGAATTCTTTAGATAATCAAGGGACATCGTTGTCTCTCATTTAGAAGAAGTATAATTTCCCTGGAAAGTGCAGCAAGTAAATAGCCAGGGAATGTTTTAGGGAGCATTGTTAAATTTGCTTTAGCGGGAACTAGATTCCTTGGGGCATTAGTAATAGTATTAGATAGGTTTTTTCATCCCRCTTCAGAGTTAAGTATTGAAGAGCATTTTAACAGTATATCAGGTACCTGTTCAAATGGGGATGCTCCTCTGGTAGGGTCATGAATTTTGGGCTTGGAATGTTTTAGTCTAATCAGATTTAAAGAATGTAATTTAAGCAATGTGTCTCCTTGCTGACAGTCCCTGAAATATAGCCTTCTCRGTTGAATGAATCCCATGACGGAATAACTTTATCCCCTTACAATTTATGGAATGGCACTGTACAGGGAGCTGAAAAGTACTTTCTCACGGCATATCTGTGTAAGAGTTTCCAGCTGTCCTGCACGTGAAAGCCTGCTTCAGTCCCTGGGGGATCGTGAGGGGAACACTGTTATGGCAACTGCTTTTCATCRTTGGTTTGAGGCTTTTGTGCAGCTGGATGGCCCCAAATTACAGCTACCAGACTGTGCTCAAATAGTTAATAACGCCTTTTAACAAAAAAGAAGCCTAGTGTATGGAGAGCTTTGAGCTTGAGTGGGTGYGGTGCAGCTGTCCAAGTGTTTGACAGTTCGTGGGGACAGTATGTTTCAGTTTAGAGATTTGGACTTTTCCCTCTGGACTTCTCCAGATGTTTATTTCTGATAATTCTTGCATTAGCAGGAAATAACTCTGTCGAATCCRAAGACTTGTAGCCTTAGGATGAAGTCATGCATTCATTGTGGAAATGTCTGGAGTATTTTTAAGATGTTACTGCCCATGGTTGGTTGTTACAGTCCCCCGACTCCCTTCTCTAGCCTGGCGGTGGAATGGGTTGTGCGAGTGCTCCTCGGCCCCTTCCGCGCAGTCGCGCAGCTCGGTCCAGACTGCTGCTGGAGGCGGTCTGCGCTGACCTGGGTAAGTGCTGAAGTGGAGGAAAAGCACTCGCTCTGGTCTGCAGGCTGAGCTTGAGAGGGCTGCGAGCGTGCAGGGAAAGAACAGGGAGCAGAGTCGCCTGTGTCCGCGCTGGTCGTTACTGCTGGTCGTACCCATTAAATGTTGACCGTACCCAAGGGGGAGCAGAGGTGGAAGTGCGATAGGGTTGTGATCATSTGCTTGAAGAGTTACTGTAGATATATGCCTTATACCAGTATTATTAGGTTTGGTGATAGTTATATGCCTTAAATTCTTCCCTTGCTATTTGTCTGTATTACCAGAAAGGCTCTTTTATATAGATACACGTGGAATCAAATTATTTTGATTGAGAAACTCTGTTCTTGTTACTYTAGATGTCATATAATCTCCATTACAAGTCTTACCTGAAGAATGAACTTAGGAAATTTAAGTGGCTTCTCTTCTCATGTTAATGAAAATCACGACGAAGTTAGGCCTCGATTGCTAGATCAACTGTAGGCTTAGCTTTTAAAGTAAAGGGATGTGTTTTGTCTGCTTGTAAAGAGAAATATATCTGAGGATGCTTCAGATAGTGGAAGGTAAATGCACAGTTAGGCAAACCCCTCTGTCAACAGCAGTTGCTCTGTGCAAGAGTTTTCCTAAGCACCTTCCCGGGACCTTAACTCCTGAAGAACGTTTTTGACTGCCCTGTTTCAAYGCAAATCATTGGACATCGTAGTGTGAGGCAGGCGGGTGAACGCCGCCTGTGGTGGGCTAGTACTGTCTGCACGTTTTGTCCGCAGCCTAGCTGGGGAGAAAGCCAGCGTGCCGCACGAGGAGTAGGGGCACCACTCCGCAGCGCGCGTGGAGCCGGTGCTGTGACCCGTCATCCGCAGCTGCTGCTCTGCCCTTGGTGGGGCTGGCCGAAGCGAGAGGAGAGCTCCCAAGCCCYGGTGAGCGGACACCAAGCGTGGTGTTAGGAGGGCTGACACAACAGYGGCATAAGCGGGTATCAAAAAGGGAGCAGGTTGTCTAGAAAGCTGTTTCCAATGTGCTGATGGGCTTGAACATGCCTGTAGTAGTACTGGAGCCACTGGCAACAAATCCTAAGGCAAGTCCCAGAGAGAAGAGGACATCTGAAGACGTTTCCTTGCTGCTGTTTGGGTATATCCCACTCCAAACTRTTTTGGGACTTACTACAAGAGTCCCCCATGCAGAAAGCTGCTAAAGATGATCCTTGAATTTCAGGGGTTTCAGAAGGGCYTGCTTCTCCGGGGTGAGCACAGCATTTCTTGTACTCGGGCAACTTAACAGTAAATTAGTGGGTCCCTCCCGGTATCCTGGCCAGCCTGAGACTTCTGCAGCGGGTACGTCTGGACTGACTAAATATCTCATAGAGACGGCCGTGCTGTGGCCGTGATGGTACAAAGATTAAGGATTCCTTAGGTTGTGCGTGTACTGGAAAAGACCACTGCAAGGTTTCATTTTGAAAATGCTTTAATAAGGAAGTGTTGACAACACCGTTTTGCAAAATGTAAAGGTAACTATACAAATTCTTAATACAAAAAGAATAAATTAAAAGCAGATCTTTTTTAATTCTGCAACTTTTTCTACAACATACATATTTCTTCCTTGATTACAGTTGAACAGAATCCAGTAAAATCATTTTACATGCTCTAAAGTCAGCTTCAGGAGAGACCTAATTTTTTTTTCTGTTTTTTCCCTTTTTTTAAACTAGAGAGTCCATTTTACACAACTTGTAATAAAACTATTGACATTAATATATATGTAAAACTTTACATCTAGTTAACTAAGCAGTAACTGGTCATCTGATAGCACCTGAATGGGGATTGGCTATGCCTGAAACTAAAACTAATACAGAGTGAAAACAAATTTGACTGTTTCAACATTTTCAACACTCAACTGCATATAATATCATTTAAAAATAAACCCTGCCTCACAGCATAGCCTGGTGTATAGACTATACACCAAACTTCTGGCTAAACAGAGGGAGCTTCAGACATGTAGACTAAGAATGCAATTGTGGCTTTATGTCAGGTGGAGCCTTGAAAAATAAAAAAAAAAGTAAGGGAGAGGCTAAAGTTGGTAGTCAAGTGCTTGTATATAATAGCTATGTATATACCCCTCCATGTTATACTTAAATATGYTAATCTCATATGATTAACATTTTATGTACACTTGTGTTTTAATTGAATTGAGCTAAACAGTAAAACCTGTTTTACTTAATCTGTCTTTACTACCAGACTGGCTGCTCACGTGTGCCTTGATTGCAAACCAAGAAAAGCAGAACACAAAGCAAAACTCAGTCCATTTCTAGAAAGCTTTTCCTCTACTCAAGCCTGTTTGCAATTCAGGCCTAACCATTTCTTTTATTTATTTTTTTCCCCCTCTCTTAATTTCAGGGCTGCCACCTCTTAACTTTTGCTGCAAAACTGCCGATCTGGTCTTGGAGGAATTAATGTTTCTTCCTGTAGTGCCCAGAGGCCTCGTTGTGCCGCTGTTGTTGAATTCTTTTTAATTAAAAGAAGGTACACAGGGGAAAAGAAGTATTTACCAGGAAAATTAAAAAGAAAACAGACAGTTGCTCGGAGGCCCTAAAAATCTGTGGGCTAAATGACTTGCTGCTGCTTAATTTGGTCCTTATTTAATCTTTTCAGTTTAGCTTCAGAATCATCTCAGCAAACGTCAGTAATTTGTACCATCTCCTATCCAACTGAAAATCCAATTAGGAGCTTGCAATAATTCCCACGTTAGAGACCCCAAAGCACAGAGAGATGGTTAAAAGAGCGTTTTGTGCTTCGGCTGAAGTGTGCGACCTCGCCGCTGTCGGCGCTTCCAGCGGTCGGCGACGCAGGTTCAGTCACTCTCTGGTGGGTGGTTCGTCCCTCTCCGTGACTTCTTGGAGCTCCGCAAGCACCAGGCTCACCAGGCCACCTTTAAAAACCTCTCGCCAGTGCAGAGCTAAGCTATCTTTCCTGCGGGATGATTCACGTACGCTTCAAGCGTTGAGTGTTAAAAGAGCTCCCTTCCTGCTGCGGGCGGGCAGGTAACCACAGAAGAGCGGTTGAGGTTGGCAGGGACCTCTGGAGGTCATCTAGTCCAACCCCCCTGCTCAGGCAGGGTCGCCTGGAGCGTGTGCCCACGGCTGTCCTCACCTCTGCAAGGCCACCTTCAGCCCTTGCAAGCAAYGCGGGGCCGCAGCGCAGCGGCGAAATGCGGAGAGCTGGAGCAAACATCTTCTAACGTGTGTCGGAGGACGGCAGTAGCAGCTCGCGGTAATTTTTAGAAACCCCATCACCTTTCCGGGTCTAATTACGAAGAACCCGTTCTCTTTAAAAGCCTGGCGCGCAGTTTTCCAGCAATCTTAATACAAAAAGGTGTGGCAGCCCCCAACTTGTGGCATTTCATTTTAAAACGTTTTGCCCTACTTTGTCTGGTAGACGCTACTGTTGTTCTTGGAACGCGCTCGCGCTTTTCCTTTCAACTTCAGCTAACTGCAGTTTCTGCTTTTCACAACGTAACCCCCCTCCAGCCGTTTCTTTAATGCCTTTCCCATAGGAAATCGTTTGCACGCACAAATGAGGGAAGGCCGGCGACCCCCCCCATCTAGTGGCAATAAAAATAGCATAGCACCGCAACGAAGACTAGACGTGCCAGCTTCAACATCCACCTAGATTGTGCACTTGTTCGGTACAAAAGTGTCTTTGAGGCCTTTTAAAGTTCCATGGCTTGACGTGTATAAAGCATTGCTCAAAAGTATGTGTAAACTTGCGGCTTCTTCCATGACCCTCTGCTGTAATTCCTTTTGGTATCAGTAGACAACTCTAGTTTGTGTCGAACATCTAATTTATTTGCTTCCCTTTCTTGTGGTCGCTTCTTTCAATGTGAAAATTTGCCTGGTCTGCTGGTTTTTAAACCCCGCTGCAGCTCCCTCCTGTTTCCYGACAGACCGGTTCTCCCACGCAGCAGTACGCTGGTGATGAGCCCTTTGCTACACTGGTGCTAACGAAGATAATTCAACAGATATGTTAACACAGCTTTGCCGTGTCAATTAGATTGCAATGTGCTTTCCCTTTGATTTCGTGTTAACACTTTGTGCAGAAATAGATTAGAATTTATTGGCTGTATTTATTTGTAGAAAGGTTTTTGGCAATTTTTATCTTCATCTGARTATTTTAAAAAAACAAAAAAAACCCCACCTCCCTGGGTATTGGTGTGTAATCTGTGCCAGCCAGAGATGTTATGAGCAGCAGTACTTGCCTCTGCTTCAGGTAATGCCTTTGTAAACCTTGTCTGTCCAGTTTATAGTAGCTTGTAGACACTGACACTACGATACCAGCCCAGACCTCCAGCGTGTCTTCAGTGCATTGGGTTATTATTTCACTTATTTTCGATGGGCTCAAAGTGAAGAAGGAGATGGTCACGTGTGTCACTGCGGTGAATTAGAGCGATGTGCTTGTTTCAATAACTTGCTGAACACATTCGGTCCTGTTTGTTCGGTGATCTTTGGCAGTGCAGATCTGATTGATTGTGAGATTTGATACATCTTTGAAGTGACAGGAGCTTTACTGGTTCAGAAAAGAAGCGCTTTCGGGACTACGATATCTATTTCCCAGCATCTGTCCCATTTCCCCCCTCCCCCTCCACCCTCACCCACTTAAATTAATGCTCTGTTGGCTTCAAATCGCAGGTCATGGAAATCTTATTAGTGTTACATGCCACAGAACAATGAGATTTGATGTGAGCCTTGAAAGACTTCCGTTATTTAAAAAGCAAATTTTTAAATTGCCAGCTGACTACTACGATGGTTGGTGGTCTGCATCCGCTCCCCTGCGGGCTCCGGGAGGGGCGGGATGCAGCCCGTGGCGACTGGGTGTGCTGCTCTCCATCGCTGTGGTGGTGAAAGCCTCGGGGCCAGCGGTCCGCAATGTTGTCTTGAATTGCAGCATGAGAAAAGTGCTCAAGTTGAAGCTGGTGCTGGGTGACAGTGCGTCTGGGTAAGGCAAATGAGAGGCAGTGAGGTGATCTCAGAATGGCATTGATGTGATTCGACTGAGGTCAGGGGTTCACACTAGAGTCCCAGGCTTGGCTTTTTCCTGTCCATACCACTGGACGTCTGCTAATTCTGGATAAAGGGGAGAATCCAGGAAACAGCTATCATTGTAGTTCCTGCAGGAGAAAGGAAACTTTGTTAGGACAACGAGGGCTCCTGGAAAGTCCAAGCATGCACATAAAACATCACGTTATGGGGAGCAATGCAGTATAGCCACAGCCCCCACTGAATCTGTGGGTCCCCCAGAGCTGGTGGTTGGGGGCGAGCTCAGCATGCACAGCCCTCCCTCGACCGAGGTTGCTCTGGCCACTGTAAGGGCACAAACTGAAGGGCACGTTGCCGGACGGAGGCAGGGGAGGCGTCTTGTTTTGATGAGGCCCCGCTACCACGCCGCACTGCAGCGCAGCACCTCTGCGCCCGCCTTGCGCGTGGGCCTGTGTGTGCTGGGGGAGGCGACGCTGGCGCGCGCGTGTGCCCGTGCCCGCGGCGCTGTCTGCGCAGGGACCTCGGGCAGCCCTGAAACACCTCGCTGACGGGCCGCAGCGCTTTGCTCCGAGCAGAGCCTCGTGTGTCGCTTGGCAAGCCCAGGGATGTGGCTTCTGCAAGGTGAGCGAGGGAGAACAGCAAAACCAAGTGGCTAATGCCGGGCGCGCCGTGGGAAGGACGGTATTTTGTCATAGGTGGCCCACTACGCCTCTTGGGCACSTCTTTCTTTTTACAAGCTACAGTTTCTTTTTCTGCATGGCTTTTTGTTTGCTCACATAGAGCGGATGAGGCTCAACAGTTTATGGGACTTTTCTGTGCTATTTATCTTAGAGCTCAGATCAGGATCAGCTTCTGGCTTAGTCCRTGGACCTCCTTGCCAGGGGAAAACATTGATGTCAAAATCCTGTCAAGATTTTTTTTAAAAGGACTGTTATATTCACACAGTAATAYTCAGAATTGATGTTTCTTTCTTGTGCTTTGATTTGAACCAAGYCCTAAGTTAGAGATTGTACTAAGACAAAATGTGGGAGACGTTTTCTTCCTGCTTACTGTAGGGTTCTTGCTTCTTCCTTGGTTCCCCCCCCACACACACACCTCGCGGCACTGATCTCGGTCTGATGCAGCTGGGCAGTTCCTGCCTCCTCGGTTGTGTTTCCCACCTGGCTTGCCTGGTGCCAAGGCACAGACGTGCTCGTCTGCGAGGAACCTGAGCRAGGAGGTTACTCGGCTCTGTTTTAAAGGGTCTTTTGTTTCCCAGCTCTGTGCCGGGGTATGGAGGTTTATGGGTTCTCTCTCTGAAGCTAGGCTTGAAATACTTGACCGATTCCAGCTCTGAACGGTGGTAGATTCAAATGAGAGTGTCGGACAATGACTGCAGTTTAATTAAAATAGAAATACTCTGAGGGTTTTTTCATTCCCTCCAYCCTGCCTCCTCTGTCTTCCCACAGGAACTAGGCCAGAGTTGTTCCTCGCTCCCYGAAATCTCATTGCTACTAACAGCCTCTGCCTTCACGGCTTTCCTCTGAGGCAGGAAAGCATGAGCAAAGCAGTGCTCGGTGCCGTGGCCGGAGCGCTGTGCTGGGGGCTCAGTCCAGGTCCCCCCCCAGGCCTCTGTTGACCAGGCCTGGCCTCCYTGCTTCGCTGCTCCCAGAGCCTCCTCGCAGTACTTTGCCACGCTGCTTTGAAACATCTGCAGCCATGGATTTGTTGCTCTTGCCTGCTCAACCCCTGTCTGAACACTTGCACTGCAAAGCAGGCTGGCCTGAGGCCCTCTTTTGCTGAGAAAGAAGTCCTCCTTCCCAGAGGAAAATGCAAGAGTCACAAGCTTGCTGAAAGGACACCCACAAGGCTTAGAGATGCTTTTAAGTTGTTTTTCCAAGAACTGAAGGAAGCCTTGTTGCCAAATAAACAGCCACACAATTAAAACGCCTGTTCCTTTGGGACAGTGGGATGCCAGTTATTTGCACTGTATTCATGGCGCACAGACTACAGGGCAGGAGGATGAAAGAACAAAACATTCCCTTACTATACCTCTATTCATCAGTACTTTGGTGGGTTGGAGACTGAGACTCATCCATAGTGGGTGAGTTGTCTGTTGCTTCTCTGAACAAAGGAAAGCAAAAAAGGAGGAAAGAGGAGAGAGGAAATGTTAAAGAAAAGAAGTGACACAGACATTGTTACGAGCTTATTAATCCAGTGGGGAAACAAGCTGATGAATCATCTTCAGAAAAAGAGTTAGTGACACAAAAATACGTCTGGGAGAACTGCAAATCTTTTGATTCATGCTGGGAGGTAACAACCTGTTCTTGCAGTGAGGGAGTTTGTGTTGTGCATCTGATGGCCAACGCTATCTGGCCCTTCTATCTTTACACATGCACCCTGGGTATTCTGCCCAGGTGTGAAACAAGTACTGATCTGTCGCCGATTCTTTTTGCACTGGTTGTTGGTGCAGATCCTAAGCTATAAAGCTAGGTAACTTCACTTTCACCAGCTGAGAATTTGGTTTTGAAGTTTTTGCTAGGAGAGACAGGGAGTAGCAATTTGCTTGAGTGGAAATAAGAACAGTCAGAGTTTTCCAAACAAAATTCTCAGCTGGCTGCTAACCAGTATTAATTCTGTTCATCGTGGAGATATTCAAAGGAATTAGGATTGGAATGGAGACTAAGACCTGAGTCCAGAGTCAAACCCTTAATAGGGAAATTTCTGTGTATGCTTATGATAGCTGTCATTTTGCCAGTCTTGCAGTATCTTGACTATTTGTGAAATGGGACCAGGAAAATCATCCTGTTCTAAAGCTGGAAGTAGATTCAAAGACCACATGAAGCTGGATGAAAAATGCGTGAATTTAAAATTCAAACAGGGTATAATGGATTTGTAGTTACGGTTCTCCTCATCTCCATTTTAAAGTGCAGATACAGGTGACACTGGAATAAAACCAGAGGTCAAACTTGGTCATAAGTGACAGGAAGAAATTAAAGAGCATGGGATTTTCCAGTGGCTGCGCACTAAAATATCTGCAGACTTAACTCTCCTAGTCCCAATTCACAACTCTGAAAACTGTATCTGGTTTTCTACTGTAGGGCCTAGGGTATTTTGAGGACAGTAGTCTGAAACTTTCTAGTTGTTATCAACAAACTCAACTTAGATGCATGTGTTTGTGATACGCTGAGTTAGATGGGATCTTGAAATGATATTTATTTCTAGGAGATTCTTTAAAAATACCCACGGGACCTTGCAAAAGGCTATTTACTCCTTAAACTCCCTGCCTCAGTTTAACCTCACAAAGAGGTTAAAGAATCCAGTTGCTACATTTACATGAGTAATGGCTACCTGCATATAATGACTCACTTGTGTTTGTGTAAGTGGCTGAAAAAAGAGATACGCTTAATGATTATTAAGCCACATTGCTAGGGAAAACCTGGTAGAAAAATGTGTTTACTGCACATACAAATATGGGAAGCATCTAACCTTGCCTTCACAGCAAAGATCTCCTTGGTCTGGACAGTCAGCCTAACATTTGCTGGAAAAAATTAACTATTTCAGCATATGGAAAACTGGAGGAAAGAGGCTGTGTAGCAAGCAGGGAGAACCTTCAAGCCTTCTTTCACCCTTGTCCAGCACGGATGATAGCAGTACTGCTGGGTGCAGTTGGCACTGTTGTATCTGTCAGCCAAAACTAAACCTCCCCAGCTACAACGGCACAGGTGGGAGGCTGAGAAGCGCTGTGCAGATGTAGGCACGTTCCCCATACCTATGCTCTTCCTTTGCTTGTGTTCTGGGAGGTTTCTCCCAATGAACGCAACCTTTCAGATCCCTGCACTGATCTAGGTGAATCCTCTAACCAGATCCCATAGAAACTCACCCAGTCTGCCATGCAAGAATGTGGTGGGGACTGCCTGGTGGCGTGGCTGCTAGTTCACTCGATGGTGTTGAGCTCCTCTGGCTGTGAGGTAAGGCAGCTGAAAAAAAACAAAGAGTGGAGAAAAATAACCAGTTAGGTGAAGGCATAAAGGTCAGGGTGGTTCAGAAGCATCGGCTGATCAGACCAGCAGAAACATGTCCAGTTGTGAATAAACACAACCTAGGAGGCACAACTCATTAAGTTCCTGAAGGGCTCTGCCCAAATGTTGGCATGGGAGCAGCAAGCCTGCTACTGATGCTATTGCACATACTCAGAGCCACAGGAACGTTTTGTTTCAGCCCAGCCTTCAGTTGAATACAGCAATCTGGACTCTCCCAAGCTCCGAATGAGAAATATCACACCTCTCCTAGCACAAGGTTAATGAGGCTGTCTTGCTGCTGCCACTACAGTCCAAACTGGTGGGACCTGGCCGTGCATTTCTGTGGGATCTAAACTGGAGCAGCCCAGCCCAACAGGCTCAGAGGTGGTGGGGGATCTCAGCAAGTGTCTGAACAAATACACTACTTCACGTGCAGAGGAAGAAACCGCTCTGAAGATTTCAAAAGCTAAAACTTGCTTCTCATTGTGCACTTGAAGTTAAAAAAAACAGTTTGACTTTGGTGAACCTACTACTGTGGGACTGAAGAAGGCTGATCTTATTTTAATGAAGCTAGAAAAAAGCAGGACTAAAAATGTAACATTGGTAGACATTTTCTGGGGAGTTTCTCCTGTGAAGGTCTCGCAAAGAAATTCACTTTGCCATTCTTTCCTTCTCCTTGAATCCATGCAGCATTGACTCTCCAAGTTTAACATACACCTCAGAGTACAGTTGTCTTTGAACAACAGTGTGAAGTCCAATGGACATATCAGCTAGGGGTTGTCGGCTAAATGGTAATGTTTCTACTTGACAGCCTCTTTGTGCCATTAAAATCTTTAGTTGATGCCAAATGACATTGGAGAAAACAAATTTTAATTTGTTCCTTGTAGCTGACAGTCCCTGAGGTCAGTATCTTCCCATAGCTGCAAGTGGGAGCTGACTCCCTGAATGTGAAAACTAATATATACTGCCAACTGCTCATGACAAGCTGTGATTATTGAGTGTACTTATCATAGCACTGCCCAGAGATCACATTTAGATTTAAAGTCCTGGTTGGGTGGAGGAACAGACTGACAGTGGTTTTAGTTCACCCTCCTGCCCCACTACTGTTTTCCTTTCTGGATTTCTTAACTGAACTGATACGTTTTTTTCAAAGCTAAGCAAGGCAAAGGCTTTATCATCTATAATGTCTTCTTTTTGTTCTTTAAAATGCTTAGGTGTTTTCTGTTGCTGATTGAAACAGAAATGCCTATTAATCAAAGAGCAGGAAGACAGTTTTTCATATTAAGCAGCCATTTGATTGTGCCTAGTTCACATCTAGGCCTCCTGAATACCTTGGCACTACACATAAATCATCCTTTTGTCAGTCAGTTGTTAATGGCACGTGAGGATTCTGGCGTCAGACTGCCCCTCTGCCTCCACGCTAGAGCCGGTGGCAAGTACAACAACCCAACCAAGGTCAGCGTGGCAGTCACTGCGGAGCAAGCGCGATGCTCGGATGTGAGAAGGCCAGATACCGGCATGCTTAAACAAGGTGCTGCTGCCGGCTCAAGGTGGCTGCTAAAGCCTGCTCCAATGGTGTCTCCCGTGTCAAGGCTGAGGTACATGGGTGGGAGGAGGCTTTACTGCATAAATTCTGATTAACCTTCTCTCCCAGACACACTGGGCAGGATTCAAGTTTTTAGCAAATCCTTGATCTATACAGACTGGCTTGTCAATGGTGATTGATGGCCAGTAAATATTTAACCTTGGACTGTTTCATAATACTTAGTGGTCTCTTCAGTATGATGAATTTGACTGTTTTCTCACTGTTTAATATTAACAAGTACTGCAAACTCTGAACTCTGACAGGGGGCCCACTATTGCACGAACCTGAGCACTCTGAATTTCTGAATGTGATCAGCACAGCTACTGGAGTTGCATGGGAAAGCCAAGTATCACTAGTGCACAAAGATGTCATCATTCAAACATTTTTGCAGGGGGTGGAGGGGCTGGAATGTTCCTCATTTAACTCTTAACCTTTCTTATGCCTTTAATGTTTTATTGAGGACATACAGTTTTATCTGTGCGCACTGGCAGCTTGTTTCATCACTGCCCTCGCTGTCATTACTAAGAGTGGCTCCCCCATAGTGTTCAGTCCCTAGTGGCATCATCCAAAGGCAAACTGCAGTCTCAGGAAAGATCTGACGACAACGGGGCTTTGGGTCTCTCCCTGCCTTTTGAACTAATCATTCCAAAGCAATGACTTGTATGGAAAAAACAAAACAAAACGAAACAAAACAAAACCCTCCTCTGATGAGTATCTTAGATAAGACTCACCCCCAGCATTAAATCAACAGGCAGTGCTGAGCTGTATATGAAGGCTAGATAACGTGTTGTTACAGTCCAGCATCGTTCTTAAGCTGTAGCGTAATGCCTGACGTGAAATCAGGCTGTGTGAAGCCCCCCGGCCCTCCCATCCCTTTGCCTGGCATCGACTCTCACCTGACGTTGCTTTACACATCTGAGGCATTCTCGTGACCCTGCTGTGTGCCACAAAGGTGCTTTGCGAAGATGTGCTGTACTGGGAGCTGCTGTCCGAGGAAGTGGAGCTCGTGTGCGAGAGGCGGCTGTGTTCTTTGTGGGAGGCCGTGGACCGCTGGTACCACAGCCGGAGTTCRTCCGACACGGCAGTCCTACCCGAACCTTTCTCGTGGCCCTCCCTGCCCAGAGATGGAGTCCTTATGATTTGGGAGCGGGAGGGGGTCAGCCTGACAGAGTCCACTTCATCCCCGTGCCAATTCTCCTTAAACATCCCCCCTGCTGTGTAGGAGTTGGAGGTTTTAAATTGTGCTTTCACGCTGTAGTGTCCCTCCTGGTCGTTCTCTAGGCTCCGCACCACCACGGGTGTGGAGCTACCCTCGATGTATAGGGGATACTCTTTGATCCTGTACTGGGAGGAAGGCTGGCTCTGGCTGTGCAGATAGACTCGGTGGTGCCCCGTCCCGTTCCTCGCAGCCAGGTTGGGCATGCTCCCTGAATTTGAAGAGACCAGGTTGCCCGCTGATTTGTGCCTTTGCCTCTGCCGCTCTCTGGCTTTCGAGGGGGAGTCCTCAGCCAGGGTGGAGTAGTTGGGGTTCATCTGAGCAGGGTAGTAGTGCTCAGAGCTGGAATGGCTGGTGCAGGAAGAGCAGTCGTCCATGGGGTCAGAGCCGTTACTGCTACGAGTCCTTGGGGTGTAGAAATCGGGGCTCCCTGTCTCATTTTCTGACCCGAGGAGCTTGCCTTGTGACTCCAAACTGGAGCTCCGGTGTCTAAAGTGCTGAGCTAAGCTGTGCAGTCTGGTCGGGCTGATGTCTACTGACCTGCAGGTACCAGGAAAACATTCAGGCTGATAAGGCAACAGGATGAAACACTTCCCCTTCCCTTCTGCACATAAGGCTGGAGTTGGTGGCAAGGGAATATGAGGGCGCTGAAAACCTGGACCCCTCCAGCACTGTGTGGGACCACAGGCTGTAAAGCAACTTGCTTCCCTGACATTAGGTTTGGGGAGATTAGGTTCAACTCCTGCTCCTCTCCAGTCTCCTTGGACGTGGCATCTGTCTGCAGTATTACAAGGAATACAAACTCTTCTGTGGTGCAGATACACTGTTACTGGCCACCTCCAGAAAAGACCCAGTCTCGAAGGCAAAATCTGGGGATCTCAGGCCCTTGGCTTTGCCAGCGCAGCCCTGCAGCAGAGCTGTTTAGCTCAGCACCATCCCTGTGCTGTTAGGTTCACCTTGCTCCAACTCTGTAACACCCCAGACCTTAGCTTCAAAGGTGGTGGGATTCCCTTGCATGTGGTCTGTGAATGCTTTGCACAGGTACAATTCACCTTACATGAGAGGGAGGGAGAGAGGGGGAGAGGGGGAAAGGGGGAGAGGGGAAGAGGGGGAGAGACCACCCTTAGTCCAAAATGTGGTGGTTTTTCCACTAGCCTTTGAAACTTCACCTCTGTGAAGCAGCCACATTTTACTGCAGACTGGCCATGGGTAATGCGCGTAAGACTGTCAGCGGTGACAGTCCTTCAGGCAACTACCCTGATTTGCAAGTTTACAAGGCTTGATTCATGGCCAGGTCTGGGTGGTCTCTATTCATGCGGGCTGTTTGGAGAGTTGCAGCCATCCATTCAAGGAGCAGGAACRCCGCCCGGTGATGACTCACCCAGCCCAAATGACAGATGGCCAAGGCCAGGGCGCACAGCTCATGAATGAGCTACAGACTGAGTGATGGTTGTTTCCAGCACCCAAACGCCCCATAACCAGTCAAGGCCACTTCTCATCTCTCATGCAGCTCAGCTCTAGTGTTAACAAACATTGCACTCTTGAAAGGCACCTTTATCCAAAAACTTGTAACAAACTTAACCCAGGGTCTTAATGCCTTGTAGTGTTTCTGCCCGAGTCCGATGTGTTGGCCTTACTCTTGATTTATGCCAAGTTAAATGGTGTTAGGGCAGTATTCTCAGGGCAGGATACCTAACAGCACACAGTTATAGCTCAGCTCTGTTTCCTTCAGAAAACCTGGGAATTTGCCATGAGAGCAAAATAACACTGATGCTGAACAGTTTTAGAAATCTTGCTGAAAACCTGAGTCAAATTTGGCAGTGCACATCAAATCCCCTCCCTTAAACTAACACTTCAGCTTATTCCACCATCAGCCTCTGGCTGACGGGATCCCTGGGTGGGTTGCTTTGAACAGACAGGCTCTCTCCACATAAGCACACACATGTGCACACACTATCTGTCACCAAGAGAGAGAATTAACACTACTCAGCCTTTCACAATGGAAAGGAAATGGTAGGTTATCTCCAGCTGGATCTGTGGAGGAATTTACTGCAGAAATTAGAAGTAGTACCACACCCCTTTTAGGAGTGGTGTGGGGTTTGTAATGCCTCAAAACAGTCAGGGGAGTGAAAGGTCCCAGCAGAATGAAATCTTGATTACTTGGCGGGGGTGATGAGGGGCAGGATCCTGTTCATCAGAAGCGATTTCAGGATCTTAAGTTCAGGAGAGAGTGCTTCCTGGTTACAATAACTGAGCCCCTGACATGGATGGGGCTGGTACATGTGCTTYCCTGAACTGGGAATTAATTACTAAACTGGGGGAAGGTCAAAACAAAGAATAATTAACTTAGAGTAAGCAAGTTGAGGCTGTTGTAGAGCCAGGATGACTTACCGTGTGGAGTGGACGTAGTGCGGACTGCGTACCCGTAGATCTGGTGTCGACGGCATGCTGGACTGGGAGTTCCAGTGGGGAAGGCTTCGGATGGGGCTGTTCTGCAGGGAGCTGCTCCCTCCCGCCTCAGCACAGCTCCCGGTGCTGGGGAACCGCTTGTGACTGCTGCAAAGCAAACACTGTGCTTCAGTTCCCAGGTAGGAATTTGAACGAGGGACTCCTCCCAGCTCACTCCATGTCTCAGAAACACACCTGTGATCTTGCAGGAGAGAGCAGGAACCATGCCAGCCACTACTCTGTACTGCTTTTTGTCAGCCACTGCTCTGGGTTTTTGCTTTTGAAGTAGCTGACACAAATCCAAGCCTGGTTAAAGCCCTAAGAGGATCCGCTGTCCTTCCTTTCTAATTGTTTTTTAAAATAACAGTGAGGTACCAAGCAACAGTTATGTGACTGCAGCCAACTTTTTATGATATTATTATTGACCAAAACACCTAAGTGTCTTCTTTTGGTAAGGCAAATTTTTGTCATGCATTTTGGAAAGAGCCTGACTTGGTTTGAGGCTGTTTCAGGCACATAACCCTGGGCATTCCCAGCAACATCAACACCTCCTAAAAGGCTCACAGGCTTCCCTTCTAGAAGTAGAGGATGTTCATCTGGTGGGGCATTTGAAATGGCTGGCTCACCTGGAATGACTGTGTGAGGAGCGTTTCTTGACCTTCTCATAGGGTTCATCCAGGGATGACTCGCTCCACATCTTGGGTTTGATAGGCGACTTGTCGTAGTCGTTGCGGTGGTAATGCATTTGCCGGAGGCCTTCTAGCGACTGTGGAGGAGGAGGCCTGTTGTGCAAGGGTGGCCGAGGAGGGAGTCCTTTGTGTGGGGACTGGAGAGGGGATATTGTGCTGGTGACCTGAGAATCCTCTGTGAAGAGAAAGAGGGAGAGAGGTGATGGCTCTGTGACACCTCCAATGCCAGCATTACCCAGGGGGACAGCATCACACATTGAGATCCCAGTTTCTTATCAGCACCCTTCCACTGGTTGCACTCAGGAGCCAACAGGAGGCCTAACTTTCAGAAGTGCACCAGCTGATATTCCCATTTTGGAAGGGAATGGCCAGCAAGAGTGTGTGACTTTGTATGAAAATTATTGAAATCTTAAGAGAAAAGAAACGAAGATTCTGGGATTGTCTCTTACAGGAATTCAGAGCAGTAACTATGGCAATATTCACAGCTCCAGACTGAATACAAGTTGGAATCAGGAGGAACTTTCAGGCCAGAGCCTTTTTGGCCCTGGTAAGGTTGGGTGGATTATTATACAGAACAGTTCCTCCATTTTGAATGTTGGTCAGTAATTCATGCATCCCTCTCTATTTTGTTCTGCAGTCTAGAATATGCAGCAGCCAACGTACCATCCTCAAGAACAAGGGCATCCGAGAGGGAGCTGTCTTCACTGGCAATGTTTCCTTCTGAGGGGAAGGAAATTAAAGAYGGTCAGAGGGTCAGAAGTATCACAGTGAGTGAATGCTGAATTGCATTCATTGCATATTCTTCCACTGAGCCTTAGCCTTAAGCTATCACCCACGTCTTCTTCCTCACATATCCAAGAGGCAAGAAGATTCCTATAAATAACTGACTCAGCCCACTCAGTCTTCGAGGGCAGAGTGGGGGAAATCTGCAGGCTAGGTCTCTTGTTTGCAGCCTGCCTTTCAGGGAGCTGCTAACTCTTTTCACTTAATGAGGATTAAGAATGAGTCATAACAGACAGCTGAGATCTCCAGAGGATGTAAAATGGCACAGCGCCATAAGTCAGATCTGTATCTGCTGTGGACCTCCGGCCTTAAAGACTTTGGATTTAACCTTTGCCTTTCTAAAATGACCATTCTGTTGCTAAAGGCCCACACTATGTTTCAGTTTCGTGTAATTCAGGGAAGTGCTTTCTGAGCATTCTCTGTAGGAACACAGGAAAAAGCTCCCAGGTTCTAGTCATTAATGTATTTGAGCTGCCTTTCTTCAGGGCCACCTGCTATCCCTAGCTGCAGTCAGCTTGGTACCCAAGTCACAATACTGTAGCTGTCAACTCAGTTCCTGTTATAAAGGCACAGAGAAATGCTCTGCAAGTCAAAGAGAAATGATGAAATCAGTGAGGGAGAAAGAATCAAAGGAAGTTAATGGATTTCATGAAAAAAAATAAACAACCCAGTAAACCATATAGTGCCCTGAGAATTACATTTTTTTTTAAAAAAAGCTTCTGAATGCAGCAATGACACTGTACCATTTTCACTTTACAGATGCCTTTCAGCTAGAGAGCTCACCCCAATCTGCTAACATTAATTACATTTGTACAGCACCATTTTGGAGGAGACATTAACTGAGTGATTTTATAAGTGAACAAAGGAACCACAGTCTGGTTTCCTGACATATAATCTACAGCATGACACTGCTTCTTGTGCTGTGAACCAGCACATCCCYAATGTGCTGCACGTAGCCCCCTTCAGCTTCTGCAGACACCAATCTGACAGCACGCTGGTATGGGAGAGGATAAGCCCGACTGCCAGCACCCCTGCAGTTCTGCAGATGTGAAAGGGAAGAAAAGGAGGGGAACTTCATGCCCCAAATCGTGAGTTCAAAGCAAAGTTTTGCTCTGTTGCGTGTTCTCCAAGGACCCTTCAGTGATGTCTCGGGCACTGAGCCCCACTTACCATCTATGATCAGGGATGCTCTCTGAGTTGGCTTCTTTCCAGATTTGATGCGATACTCATTGATGGCGTTTTCGATCTCCTGCAGTTTCTTCAGGGCGTTTAGGTAGGATGTCTTCCTCTGTTTCTTCAGCTTTTTGCTGACATTCGGGTCGCTCGCCAGGCGTCGGGCAGCCTCTGTGATCTGAGACTGAATGGCAAACTCTCTCTCCAGGCGCTCCAGCTCTGCCTCCTTGGAAAAGAGAAATGGTTTCTGGTTGCCATCAAACTCCCCTTGACTGGCCATGGGGAAACTCTTCAAGAGCCTGACCACTCAAGACTCTCCATCAGGAAAACATCCACCATCAYGCTGTTCTTCTAATCTCAGGGCCTATTTGTGCATACCCTTCCCACCTCTGCCTGCTCACACGAACAGCTGGGAGCACGGTTTGTGGGAAAGATGCCACAAAAAAGAAGGATGTTTGTGCTACAGCCCTAACCCYGCTGTGCTAGCTGGCTTTACCTGCAGTTCAGCATGGCCCAGTTCAGTGGTGCTCTACTGTTGACACATTCACCCTTTTACACTTGCCTTTTGGGCCATGTSTGCCTCCCACCCTTTCCCTGCTCCTGTTTCTTACTCCCATATTTGAGYGCCACTCACCACCAGCTCTATGTATGTATGCAAAGCCACAGCTTTAACTTTCTTGACAGGTTTGTTCAACACTCACTGATCTCTTTGGGGAAACATGGGAGAAGATGGCTAATTCCTCCCTGCTGTACGGCCATAATAGCCCAGGGGCAACTATGAGCTTGTGAAATTATGGGCTGCTGCATTGCGTTGCACCAGAAAATCGTCTCCTCAAGTTATAAGCCATAAGGGTGATCTCAGAGTGAGCACAGTGTAACAGAAGGCTTTCTGTACACTGGACGGCTCCAGCACTAGCCCGTGTAGGGTCTCAGCAGAGTTTTTAAATGCAACCAGATGTACCCTGCAAGCTACCTACAGATTTTTAGTTACACTTTGAAGTCAATGGATCTAGGCAGCACAGAAGCTGATATAGTGCTTCCTGGCACACAGGGCCCTAACTGTGATCTTCAAAGGTTTTTGCTGTTTGTAATGTATTTGGCTACCCTTCCCAACTCAGTGGAGTTTTTGGTGTTAATCTTTTAGAAAGGGGAATACAATACATTGTAAATTAGAGAAAAAGCCAAACTATTTTACTTCTAATGAAYTGTTCGTGTTCAGATCGCAAGTGCTGATAGTTCATGGAGATCCTCCTGTTATGCAAATTCAAATCCTTTCTCTTCAGGTATGCTGTGAGAGCTGATGCTGTGAGACTTTTAATCAGATTAAAACTTTAGAGGACCGTTTCATTCTGGGGTTCTGGCTTAAAAAAATCCTTCTGCTGTCAGTAGTGAGTCAGTATTGCCTATAAATGACAATTTCCCTCACTTTACTGAATACTGGACCCTCCACTCCTACCTTTTTAAGAGGTCCCTTTTTGAAGAATTTATAAGCTCTATCAACATCAAACTTATTAAAAGTGAATTTGACACAATAGAGTTTTAAGGCTGGGAAACTGGTTTGCTGCCTTCTGGCAAAATTGTTCCTGGAGTCAGCAATGGGGATTAGGGACCAGGTACGGGCAATTACCAAGAAATACAATAAGACCCTACCCTGCAATTCATGCTCTGAAAAAGCTCTTACTGAAGTTACCAAGAGTTTGTCATGAGCTGTAATTTCAGGCCTTTACAGATTCAATTCTAAATCACCTAGGATATCTTAGAAAAAACATCCTCATTTTCCTCCTGGCCATTATTGTCTATTTTCTTCCAGTGTGGCTCCAATAAATAAAGCCTCAGAAGATGAGGGCTATCATTTATCTTCAGATGGAAGTGCCTTGTTTCAGGTCCCCATTACAGTTGGTAATTTCAGTCCTGGAATTACGTGATTACGGGAGGATTTCACCTTTTGATTTAAATTGAATTTCTAATGTTCATACTTACTGAAAAGTGTATGAAAATCATCACTGGCTTCTAAAAGCCCTAAAAAAATGCAGCCAAATAAACACAGCCCAACATTATTCTTCAAAAAGAGAATTTATGATTTTCAGGCGTAAAGTTTGACAGGTGGGAGGAAGGAAAAACTGAGTCAGCATGTTTGAAATGCTGTTGCCAAAATGCAAAGAGCCTGCAACAGGGAGGAGCTGCTTTACCATCACGCTCTCCTTCCTGCCCACGTAACCCTGCTGCTGGAATAAGGAGATTCCTCACCCAGTGGCCCCAAAAGCTGCCTCTTAGCAGTAGGATCTGGGGAAGCTGGAGATCAGGCTATAAAACAGAGCAGCCAACAGACTGCAGGGCTTTTAGGAGTAGCCTAGGTAAGCAGTGCTTCCCTTTGAAAAGCCTAATTAAATGTGCTAGTTCATGAATATTTGACTTCAGTGGAATTCCTCTCTCAGACTCCATTGAGAACAAAACCAAAGAGCTCCACTGTTTATTTTTTCAGCAGAAGGAAAATGCCAACAAAACGACAAACAGTTAATTCCCTGGCTGAACTGAGCCTTAAACCACATAGTCACACCAGATCCAGTCTCTCCTCTTACAAAAATAAAAAGGAAACTCAAAACTGGAATATACACAAGTGTCTTGAGACAAATGCGTCTCTGCAGACAATGGCTTTTCTGTGAATCCGGTCCCGCCTTCCAGCTGCTGCAGGCCTGTTTTCACAGCCACGGTTCAGGGCACTGACCCAGCACATTGTGGGAGCCAGGGAAGAGAACAAACACTCCCTGGCAAACTTAGAAAAACATCATTCCAGCTCCCTATAGGTAGGGACGAAAGCCCTTTTGTTTAAGGATTGGAAAGTAAAATGCTTTTGTTTTGCTATTGTAGGACTAAGATGGATATTTCTGGTGCTTTTCTCCCCTGTTAGGGGAAAAATACCTGGGTGCTTCTGTTTCTGAATTCGGATTGCTGCTAAAGCAGAAAGCAGGTGGCTGTTTATGCTAAAAATGTCTGGCAGCAGCGGGGCTCAGATGGCTCAAGAGACTCCTGATGTGCTCCTTAGTCACACAAATCTCTGCAGTCAGTCACCGGAGYGTCTAGATCATCACTGGTCCAGTTGTCATCCAGGCTATTTCTGTTACTTCTAGCAAAGTTAGCGTTTAATCTCGATTCCAAGTCTGAACCAAGACCACTAACCCTCTCTCTGCTTTCCTGTTCTTGTGCAAAATGAAAAAAAAAAAGAAGAATAAAAAGGTCCCGTGACCAACTGCAGTCTTTTAAAGGAAAAACATCATGGCCCCTACACAATGCATGCTGGATGTCTTAGAGACCTGAGGTGGGGAAATCAGGATGTAAGAGAAGGGCAAAGCCTCACCTCTCCCTTAGGCAGGATTTTCTGCTCATCCAGTTTAAAGGCAGTTCCTATTCTTCTCCTTACGATAGGCGGCTCCTCCCCAGGATCTAGAGGATATTCTCGCGGCAGCTTTCCTGTGAGCTCCTGCAAGAAGAAAATTCTGTTAGTCATCTGGAGAAGGCCGCAGCAGAGTCCTGGCCTGTGGAAAACACACCACCACGCTTGAACTGTGACTGTAAAATGACAGCTGTTCACAGTCTTTCACTAACACTGTAGCTAGTACAGTTAGCCGATAATACGTACAGGAGAGCATCCCACCCCGCAAACTCAGCCTGAGAGCTGACATGCAGAGTGGAGAACTTTTCTAACCTGCATACCAGTACGGATTTTGCTGATGGGGGGGGGGGGAAATCAACCAAACTGTCAGTGRCCTGCCCAACACCAGTTTGTAGGTGGGGCCCATCCCTAGTGYCTTAAGGCCTGAGGCTGAACAGATTGCAGCGTTATTTTCATCTATGCAGTAGGGCTAGCGGGAAAGGACAGCTTCTACTCATCTGTTTCTGAAAGGGGGATCAACAGATCTGACTGTGTTCATGCAGATTGGAGCCAGAAAGCCCCAGTGGCAACAGTCCTGCAGGTAATGACCTGCACATCAAAATATTCCCATGATSTGTCTTACAGGAATGCAGTGAAAACAGTCACTGAAATTGGTGCCTGGTACCTAATTACCTGTCTTGTAACACTTCATGTATCAGGACCCCTTCCAAACCCTGGGGATGACATAGGCAGCTTTGGAGTGTTACTAGATGATGCTTTGTCAGATCGATGGGGTTATTTGCAAAGTTTCGTTCAAAATCTGAAACAAACTCCACAGAGCTGAGGAATATCTGGAGCACAGGAAGCAATGAGTGCTAGTATTGATGTGAATGCTGTATTTTTTTTCTTCTGGCACGCACAATAAGGCCACACATATCTGAATTAAAGGCATTCAAATGCCTACAGAATGAGGCAGGAGCCTCACTACCAGAACAGCCTAGCTCCTTGTACTCAAAAGTCTCCCGACGAAGGACAAAAGGCTTTTGTGTTCTTTAGCATCAGCCTTGAGAGGATCCAGCTGGCAGAATAACCTAAATCATCTGAATCCCAAAGAACAGGGGCTGACCTTAACGTGAGTGCGCAGGCTCAGGCCCCTCCTGCCTGCCCTGGCCTCTCCCCTGCTCCCTAATGGGGGTTTTCTTTCTACTCTTTTCAGGTCACTAGGAAACAAGGACCTGGCCTTTTCAAATCCTTCCTCCAAGCAGTTCCCAGCAAAACTGGGTTTGTAGCACAGCTCTGTGCTGACGTGCACAACCCGCTTTTGTGAGAGGCACATTGCAGCATCTCGTGGGTCCCATCCTGTGTTCTCTGCTCCAGCCCCGCAGAGTTATTTCAGCTGCTTTTCTGTAATGTGTTTCTCCTAGCGTTATGTGGGTCTCAGTATTGCATCAAGACATRGATTCTTGTACCCTTTCCCGAGGGAAATGAGGGCATTTTCTTTACAATTCCTAACTTAACATGAAGCAGGGCAGCAGGGAAAGAGTTAACATCTTCCGTAAAATGCCCAAGATTTGAGCAGAATAAAATTAATGTGGGCTACCATGCTTCCTTCATAAGCTGAAAAGTATTCACAGACATAGTCCTGAAATGTAATCTAGATTAATAAATAACTGTAGTGGTGATGGCCTGAGGTAACTCAATGCCACTGTTATGAATGGCTCTGGCTGTGCCTATTTGATTAGGTCCCCACTTTTAACCCTTTTTCATCTTCTAATTTACTTCCTCCCTCTATTTTGGCCATTCCTGTGCCAAAGCAGAAAGGACTYAGGGCAGTCTGAGAGGAAATGCTCCCAATAGCAAGGCAATGATGGATGAGCTGAAGGGTTGCAAGACTGGGTCAGATCCCAAATGTCCATCAACTGCCTCTCTCAGATCATCTGCAGAAAACAGTAACACTTTTTACCAGCTCTTAAGGTGCTGACAGATGGGCAGCCTTGCTGCAGCGTGTTAAGGAGTTATTGCTCCTTACTGCTGGCCCCAAGCTTCAGCAGCAAGCTTGTGTCTGGGCCCTGGTTGCACAGTGCAGTGTCTGAGGCTGCACAAAAGATGAGGATCGTGTTAAAGTCAGAGCACTGGGCTATGAGCTCCTGTGACTGAGGCACAGGCACTTCTTTCCTTTTATGCACACTCCTTTGGGCAGAGTTAGCTTAGGGTGGTAAATTCTTCCAGGATGAGCAGAGATCTCTCAACTTTGTCCATCAGTGTCTGAAGAGTATGTGACCACTTCCAGCACATGATCTTAGCTTTGCTCAATGGACTTCTGGCACTGGATCTGCTTCTGTAACCTTTATCAACATAAGTTGTTTGCTGAAGTCAGCCAGGACTTCTCAGATGAGAAAGGATCACCCGTGTTGAGTAAGAGGGGAATTGGGGCCACAGAGATTTCTGCAGACTTTCTTCATTGAGAGCTGTTTTCCACAGCTTATTCTTATTGGCATTAAAGCCACAGACAAACTGAAACAAAGCGCAATGAAAGTTCAGTCAGTGGCCAGTGACTCAGTTCCCCTCTTTTTGTCAAAGGCGATAYACACATTAAATATTAAGCAACAACTGGAAGATCTCAGTGCCACTTTCTGCAGCGAGCTTCCTGTTTTGTTACAAATCATGACTTATTGTTAAATTCAGATTTTTCCAGGCCTAGTAAACAAAGAAGGATTTCTGAATGACCCAAGGGTAAGCTGCTGCTGATCTGTSTCTCCATGCACATTTGCAGCATGGTTTTCATTTCTAAAAACACTAAATTGATCTTTAAACTGGTCAACATCTACTCCAAGAATAAACAGATAGGGAAGGTTATGAGATGAGTTCCTCAGCTGTTCTGCCTGTTCTCCCCCAGCAGTCTGGGATCACCAGTGGTTCATCTTCACAAGGTGTACTACCACACTGCCATTCTTCTCCAGCAATGCCAGGGCCTTTTGGATGAAGGGAGTCTATATGGAGGACTTCCCATGCTGTCCTTTGCAAAAGAGAGACCCCAAGTGCTGTACATAAGCCACACAATTAGCTCTTTAGCTCTCTGAGATAGCTACATCTTGAGGCAACACATGGAGCTGGAAGGCAGCAGATAAACTGAGGAGCAGCTGGGAGCAGGAAGAATGTGCCGGGAGAAGAAAAGCACCTAAAACCAGACCTGCTCTAGGAAGAAAGCGTACCACTTATTTTTTTTTTTTTTTTTTTTTTTTTTTTTTTTATTATTTTTTTTTTTTTTTTTTTAAGAATTTTTTTTTTTTTTTTTTTTTTTTTTTTTTTTTTTTTTTTTTTTTTGGCTAATAAAGTAAAAAGCCTTTGAGGAGTGAGTTACCAGTACACAGGACAGCCCCTCTATGCCATTTAGGTACATGCATATTCCTGCCAAAGTCAGTGACAAGCCTAGTGGGAGCCTGGCTAAATGTATCTCAGATGCAACTTGAACAGGAGACATGGATGTTCAACACCCTTCTAACCCCAAGCCAGATGAATATCCAACYGACACTGGGTCCCCCTCCTCCAGAGGGGAAAATGCCTTGTGATATTGCAATCTGGAGTTGAAATGGTTGGACGTTACTGAAGCCTTTGTACAACATGCTTTGCAAGAGGTGGCTGTGGAAATACTTGCTTTTACTGTTTCCATACTTCTTCTGAACAACAACTGTGCTATGATAATGCAAGCAACTAAGTGTTACAATTTATAAAATATCCTTTTCCTACCGCTTCTCGAAGACAGAGTTTCTTCAGCTCTTCCAAGCGTTGGCGCAATGTCTCTTCCAAAGCTTCTTGTCTGGATTTCAATGCAGCCAGCATGTCTTTCTTGGCAGACTGAGAACTATCTGACTCTTGGGAACCTATCAATAAACAATGATTTCACTAGGACAGCTGACAGCAGAACACACAKCTGGAGTGCTTGTGAATTTTACCAAAGCCTATATTTTGGATGTAGTCTTTCCAAAAAGAAATCAGACTATGACATGAAGCAGGTGTTGCCCAGTCATGTTTGTTTACAGCAAATCCTTAATGCTTAAGCTAACAGACGGAGGTTGGACAGTGGAGCATACAAAGACATCTGTAATCATTTTCCAGAAAAAATAAAAGCAACACAATTATTCATGTAAAATCCTAGCAAAAAAGACATACTGTTCCCATGAAATTTCTCAATAGAAACTAACAGTACAGTTTACAAAGCACTGGAGATAGATAGATTCTGAAGAAAGTAAACCTTGGAGAAGCCATCTGAAATACAGCCTGCTTATTTAGAAACTGCAAAGACCCTAATAGCAAGTACTTAATAAATGCTCAGTCAAATCAAATAATCAATCAAATACTCAAACCACTTAAATTTACTTATGAAAAAAAAAATGTAATGCACCAAAATTACCTAGAAAGATTGCTGTAAAATAAGCTAAGCTGTAAAACAAAACCAGAACAATAATAAACAGCAGGAGGTCTTCCCAGGATAGTAGCTGTTTCTTCTTAAGAGGTAGGTCAAGATATTCAAGCTGGGTGTCCAAATGGCTTGATTTTCCAAGTGGCAATTACCCAGCAACTTCCACTGAAATAAGTCCATGCAATCTCTTGGTACAAATCCAGAATTAAATCAGATGCTCACTCAGATGTCACATCAGCACTTGTGATTTCAGTTCTTGTGGGGAACATACTGATGGGATTCCTGATTTTATTTTGGTTTGGGATGATACATTGATCACTGTCCAAGGTCTAGGTTCTTGCAGAGGGAGCAACTTTGGATGCATCCCATTTTTGAGTACCCAACTTGAGTTTTAATAGGTGACTGACTTTTTTAGGATGTGCTTAGCACTCATCCTCTAACGAATCTCTCTCTGGGCTTGGGCATGAGTTTACAATGAATTCACTACTTCACCGTGATCACCCTGAGTGCATGCTTTCCTGAGTGCATCATTTCATCACAGAATAGGGACACTAAGGCTATGGCCACACTGTGAGATTAAAAGCTCAAGAAGAGGCAAACATCATCCTCACAYACTTTCTACTCATATTGATGATTGTTGTTAACTATAGATGCAGCTCARACTGCCCACGCTGTGTTTATAGAAGCTGAGTTCTGGTATCTGTGGTGGATTCAGTGATGGCATCCCTGCTCCATCCACAGAATGCGGCTGAGAGCATCAGCTTGGTGCACAGTTGAGCTTTACCTTACACACAGCTCTGGGACTCAGTTTAAGTTTGCATCTGAAATTATTTCCAAGAAAACCCCATCTGGGACCTTAAGCTGGACTGAGTAGATGGGGCTGCCACGTTCTCACAGGTTAAACAGAGGTGTCTAATGCAATTTGCTAATCTAAGATATCTGAGACATCTCCCATGGCATGGCAGAGGTGACACAGAACCTTATGAGATCCATAGCCTTTTGGACTGGCAATGGGATACTCTGATCAACCTAAAATGGCATCAGACACCTATGTTCATACAGCCAGATTGTGCCCAGAGTGCATCCACAGGGACTTCATGCAGGGCATCTAGTTCACTCTAGGTTCATGCCTAGCTCAAAGGTTCTCTGAGGCAAAGAAGCCTTTGCCTCAACAATGCTTTCAAGGAGTTTTCTCTTGGACTGACTCAGTGGTTCTCAGCCCTCACTGTCTCAGGGTGATCTTTTGGGGGCTCCACTGCCTCTGTAGAGCAACAGTGGAAAGACAGCAGGCTCTTATTATCCGCAGAAATCAGATTTAYGGGATGTCACGTGCAGGTCTCTGTGCACCTGTGGATTGGAGGAGCTTCTAGATACATTTTCATTCAGCCTGGCCTCCTGAGTGAACTCAGCCTAAATTGGTTGAAAAGATTGCTGCCATTTCATAAAGCTCTGGAATGAACCTGGGAACAATTTGGTTTGGCAGCAAAACACAGTGAAATTTGTGCTTTTAGTTTCATCTTTCATTGCTACTATTTCATCAGACCATTAAAGCAAAACTGAAAAAGGATCTAGGCAATCCATGCCGGGAAACAGTTCTGTGTTGGTCCAAAGGGAGTAGAGACTGTCACAGATCTTTTCCACCATTATTTTCTGCAGTTTTCACACAGGAAGACAACTGGTGCTTATTYTGCAAAATGCTACTCTCCCTTGTAACACCCTTTATTGGGCTGTACTGGAGTGGGAGAGGTGGGAAAAGGTGCTCTAACGGTCAACTAGGTTGAGCATCATCAGATGAATCAGGATGACCACATAGTAACACATCTGTTTACTAGCTGTAACTGCCCCCATTTCATTTGGGTTTGTTTGGCCTCCCAGAGCAGCAAAATTCAACTCCGTGAATACATCTGCACTGCAAGAACCTCACAGGATCCTCCAGAGGAATCTTGTATTTGCACTGGCAGGGGAAAGGCCTCTCTAGCACTTAGTAACTCTTCATAGTAACCCTCATGAGTTGTTACTAGCAAAAGCTGAACTGCTGAACCTCTCTGCTTAATTGCCAACAAACTGCTGACCCCTGGTAATAAGCTACTCATGATTCCTGCAGATGTTTCAATCCTATTTTTCCTTTTAGGATAACTTCAATGACCCCTGTTTTCCTTTCAATTGCTCTTCCCCTTTCCTTCTTCTCTCTGCTCCCCACCTTCCCATTGGCCTTTCATTTATTTTTAAAAACTATCAGTTTTTGTAGTGCTTGTTGTCACAGCAGCTACATAGATGCTAAACATTTAAAAACACATGAATAGTCTGAACTGTGCCCAGAGGTCTGTGCTTATTTGAGGTGTGATGACAACAGGGAAATAAAAGACTTGTAACTGAGCTGGTACAGCCCCAAATCAAGCACTGACAGTTCATAGCATTTGCTCCAGCTGTACTAAACCTGTGTAAGAACCACAGTGGTCTCAATCCTGATGTAGTCAGAGGCAGGCCTTGCCATCTCTGTCACTCCTCCTAGAAAGCAAAGGATTTGGGGAGAATCTGGAAGTATATTGTTACATTCTGAAGTAAGCAATGGGATTACTGCTAAAACCATGTCCTTTTCGGCACTAACAAAGCAGTTCAAATTAAGTAGTATTTCCCTACTGTCTCACAGTCTTCCAGTGTAGTGAGGGTTTACAGGATTGGGGACAGGGCACTCACAGTTTAGGGCTTGTGATGGTAAACTTTTTTATCTTAACTGTACCTGACTTTGAGGATCCCTTGGGCATAGTGCAAGACCCATTTATTTCTAGAGACATTCCTGAAGAGAAGGATTGGGCTGGAATTTCTGTCTAACTGCTTCTTCTGGCCTTTTTTTTTTTTTTTTTTTTTTTTTTTTTTTTTTTTTTTTTTTTTTTTTTTTTTTTTTTTTTTTTTTTTTTTGGTTTTTTTTCTCTGCTTGCTCCCACAGGTGTAAAGCAAATGTAAACTTGATCATTCAACTGAATCGCACCAGTGTGAAATGATTGTACAGGACCAGAGAAAACAGTGATTTGTGTTGCTGATATGCCTACAGCATCCATTAGAAGCTCTTCACTTATAAAAACGTATTAACCCAGCCTTGAGCAAAGCTGTGGCCACAGAACCACTTTTAAACCCAGTGTTAAGTGACCCAAAAATGTCAGAATAAATTAAGAGACCACAAAAACAAGGAAGGAAACACTCAAAGATCAGCTCAAACCAAACCAACCAAGCACATAATACCTTGAATGAATCTGCCTTATTAAATATGATGCCCACTGAGTCAGGGCTGCCTATGAAAATTATTGTCCAGCCTCCTTCCTATTTGCAGTGCACAGATTTACCAAATTATGCATTTTAACATATGCTTCTATAGAACCATTTGAGGGCCCTAAAAGAGAAAGGGTTGTGAAAACACTGGGTAGCAAACATGGGGTCACCTCTGACAGGCAGCAGGAACTTGCCGGATCGGGGCCTGTTTCTATAGCTGGTCCTGCCGGTTTAATTTCAGACTGAAGGAAATCCTACATGACATTTCCTCCTGAGTACACACGATAGAATGCAAGTCTTGGCTTAATGCCCAATAAGTTTGCAATATGCTCTTCTTCTGATACTCAATTAGCCTCTCTGCTCCTCATTCTCTGAGTGAGACTATCTAACTATCTCCAGCCACTGACATGCAGGGAAAGAGGTGCTATGAAATAGGGAGATGGTGGTCTTCCTTGTAAGTAATTCCTCCAGCATAATTCATGGCTAAGCYTCTTCACCAGTGCTAACGGGCTGGTTTCTGATCCCTCCTATACTGGCGAAGTTAAGAGAGTCTCAGTGATGTTGATGGGGCTATGAAGCAAACAAGTCACACCCTCAAAAGATCTGATCAACATGATGTGCCCGAGTCTGCGTGCAGGAGCTCCTGCTTACCAGTTGTCTGCTCTAAGAAAAGCCTTGTTTTAAAGCTCATCAAAGGGAAGGACATCAGCAATGTGAGCCACAGTTTTGGAGAAGAAAGCCCTAGCAGTGATTCACCGCTTGTCCCTATTTCTATCAGTAGAATGGAGTAGATTACTATTAATCTACCATTAATGAAGTAGAGTCAGCTGAGAATGATGAAAACAAGCAGGGAAGAGAGATGAGATGCTGAAGAAAAGAAGAAGGAGCTAAGCCTCAGTGCTAGCATCTGTAAGAAGAGATGCAGCAAGGTGGTTAAGCAGCAGCAAGGCAAGAGCATCAAAGCTTAAACAAGAAACCAAACTTCACAGCRGCCCTGCCATCAGTCATATCCAATTGCACAATCCTGGCTATCTCTGTGATACCTCTCTTCTCTCTTTCTCATGTGAGTCTCCTGCTCCAGGAAAAATGCATCTAAATAAGGCAAATCCTTCATACTACAGCCTCCTGCCAGCTCYAGCTTGCTGGTTCTCAGCAAGGTCCCTGTGGAAGGCTGTCCCCTGAGCAGGGTGGGGAGGTCCCCCCACTCTTGCTCTGTGCCAGAGCCTGAGCTGAGTCACAGCACCAGGATGTCAGCACACAACAGCCAGAAAACTCAGACAGTTGCTGTCTCTCAGCTCTGCCAGACAAATAGGATATCCTCCACGGCRCGCGGGAGCCCAGCTGGAGCTGCTCTGCACAGGATGCGCTCAGATATCCTGTGAGCGACTCATCTCCGTGAGTCCCTGTGCTCACAGGCCTGGCCAGAGGCTGCACAGGGTGCTGTTTATCTGCTCCGACACTCACTAGGGTAGTGCAGCTGGAAGATGGCCCTGCCGGATGGAGTGGCAGGGGTCAGGGAATTGRCTGGCTGGGCTCTGTCTACATGCTTGTGGCATTTTCAAATGTAAACAGGCTTGTGCACAGGAAACCTCCACTGCTGCTGAAGTGACAGGGCTTGGGGGGTTGGAGGTTCCTCCAGGACATCTGCAGAGCTAAAGCAGTGGTACTCCTCTGTGGTCTCTCCTCTACCCACTGATGTGAAGGATGCCTGTAGGGCAGTGGGAATTTGGGGCTCAGACTTATAATAATCCCATGATAACGGGACTCCTCCATAGCTAGGAGCCCTGTAAAGCTCTTATGGCACAGCTTGCTGTGAAGAAAAAGCCTAGCTTTGAACACATTCTAATAACTATCTCTGCTGATTTTGATCGTGGTTCATGCCAGTCTGAAAGCAGAACTTCTTAACCCCTACTCTACCCCTATCTTACCCCTACCTCTTTACTCCTGGGCAAATTTAGCCTCAGATATCCAGGGACAGCACAAAGAGTTGTCCCTGCTGTGAGCTAAGTCCTGTCAGCCCACTGATTTGGGGGGCCCTTCCAGGCCAAAATGCTGACGAAAGATTAAAAGAAATATAGTCGGCAGCATCAGGGATCAAACCTACAACTTTGCAGTGGACACAGAGGTCGAGGGTCTGGGAAATAAGGAGAAGCCAGGAACTTGGGATTCTCTCAGCTTGAGCACTGAACTGCTGTGACCACGAGGAAGTCACTGTCCCAGTATAAGACTTCATTTCCCCTCTGCTATGTCTAGAGACTGTAACTATTGTGGGAAAGTGACTGCCTCTCACGGCACAGCCTTATCTTGGCCAAATGCTCCGACCACCATAAGCAATAACAAAAGCTTCCTTGCAGCCTTACTGCAAATCCAAGAGATACAAGACAGCTTCAGTGTGCTTCTTACGCTGGTGACGGCCCCTCCACTGAGGAGGAGTGAGATGAAAAGAGGAAATGAAATGGCTACAAATAGTTTCCAGGAAGAAAGGAAAGAGAATGGCAGGGAAGTAGGGGCAGGAGCAGTAAACAGAAAGACATTCAGTTCTCCCCTTGTGATTTCATGTCACTCAGGGTATTTATGGCCTGGAAATCTACTGTGGCCACTTACTCATTTGCACTCATTCTCTCCAGCACATAAGTTGTACCGCGATAACCCATCATTGTTATGATCGTGCCCTGATAATCTTCAGCCTACAATGAGAGGAAACGCACGTTCTGGGACTGAGGAGTGACCGTGCCCACTGGGATAGGTGGCCAATGCCCCTTCCCGTTCAGCAGTGTGGCAGGGGCTGGCTTAGCTCTGCCAGCCGGCTCAAGAGAAGGAGGCTCTCACAGCACAGTGGTGACTGTGTGGAAGCAATCCATGGCCTCTGATTCCTTGTTCTCTGTCTTCCTCTGACATACGTCTTTTCTCTGCACTTCCCTCCCACCAGAAGTGGGCTTGTAGCTACTGGAAGTCACATGGCAGCAGCAAACCTCACACCTAACATCTGAGAAGAGCTCTACCCACACAGCTGGTAGGACCTACAAGACAGGAATCTGGAAAGAGCCATGCTCTCCTGGCCCTGGTAGCAAAACCACCACTGAAATGGAGATTCATGCAGTCCTTCATAGGTATCCAGGCAGTCTCACCCATCTACCCCAGCCAGAAGAAATGACTCATCCAGTCAATGAACTCTTCATARGGCAATTAGGCAGGAGGCATTAACTAGGGCTATTCTGCTGAGTCTGCAAACCCCACTCTCAGCCAGAACGGACGTGAGCAAAAAAAAAACCCAAGAACAAAAACGAAAACAAACAAACAAAAAAGACAGAAATAAAAGCCTGGGCAGCTCTCATTTTGGGATTTCCATCCACATAACTCAGATCAGGTGCTGGCCCTACAGAAACTTTTTCCCGTGCCTGATTTTCTGCCGACTTCCACCTGGCTAACACTCTCTCCTAGTGTGAGAGCAGAAGCATACCCCCATATTTTTTTTTCCAGAAAGGCTAAAAGCCAGTGTATTAACAGGATTACTACCAAGTAGCTTTCACAAACTTGGGAATGGTGCCCAGGAGGCTGAGATCTTGGAAAGACCTTAAGAACTTCCTTGGAGTACTTAACATTATTTACTTTGCAGCAGGAGAGTTGGAAAAAAATGCCAAACAAACAAAGAGCTCCAACAACCCGACACCAGGCTGGGAGCTGCCCAGCTACTACTATTCCCTGAGCAATGGGAAGCACAGAGGCAGATTGTGTGCTTGTCAGGAGGACCTAGGGAACAGAAAGGCATCTCTGTTCTTAGGCAAGGCAAGGAATTGCACAGCAGACTGCTCCAGAGCTCAATAAGCATTTCACTTTTTAACCCCTTGCTGGACATTTTCCAGGAGGGAAAAGGGCATTTAAGAGACAAGAGTACAGTGATGCAGAGCTGATCTACAGAGTTAGAGTGGGCTCAGTGTTATAGCATRTGTATTCTTAGATGGGACTGTTCCCTTAGCAATTATGAAAAAGTTATTTTCTCATGAACATATCTCATCAGAATGGATTTCAATAACTTCAAACAACATTTAACACAGGACATTTAATTGTTTGRTACTATTAATTATACAAATAGCAGCAACTCTGTCCTCCTGAAAAGCKTCTCAGCTGAGAAGCTTAAAGTACTTTGCAAACTATTAATCCTTGCTTTGCTCCTGGAGTGACATTTAGCACTGTTTTGCCCTGTTCAGACTTACAGGAAGTCTGAACGAAATGTAGAACTGACTCTTGTTGCTTGTTCCTTCTCTTTTGTTTCTTTGTTCTTCTCCTTTAGCAACTTTTCTTGGGTTTATTTTGCAGCTGTATTTCTTCCTTTTACAGGAAGGTGCTCAAAGTCACCAAAAGAAACCTCTAGGTCCYGGGCACAAGTTTGGTGGAGAGTGCTAGGAAACAGTTCTTTTGGGCCTGAGAGACTAGGCAAATTCTAGCATCGAAGAGGCCAGGTAGTTTTTGTGAAGTTACCCTGCCTCTGTGCTACTGAGAGACACCACCAAATCCCCAGCCTTGGTTTCCCTAATGAGCTGCACTGGCAGACCACTTCCCCACTGCTGGTTGGGGAATGCTTCATTAAAGCATCTGCTGAAGATAGCAAATAGCCTGGAGAGACATAGATATTAGCGGGTGTTTAGGGAAGAGACTGTAAAGAGAGGCCAGGCCTTAGCTGGAAAGAGAGAGTTGAAGATGACATCCTGGGGACAAAGAGGAAATKAGCAGAGGTAGTGAGAGAGGGGGAGGCCTGTAGCCTGTGCTTTTAATGGGGCAGTGCAGAAAGACGGKCCGACACACCTGGACAGACAGCAAAACTGAGAGGAAGTGTCTTTCATTTCTGCAGTGCAGCTTCTGGCAGTTTCTCCATTATTTCACAGACATGGCCCTTCCCACCATATTTCCCTCCAGTTACAGGATAAAGAACCTACCTGATGACAGGAGACTCCCGCTGCTGCCACTGATAATTTTGCCTTTACTCCCCATGTTGGCCAGCTTTGAGGTCTTGAGCGTTCCAGTTTCGGTCAGGTCAATAGCAATTTCACTCAGGCTTCTTGCAGCATGAATCTTGGACTGGAAGTAGACAGGAATTAGTAGTAATCTAGAACTTCTCTAAAGCTCACAGAGGCAAAAAGACAGTCCACTATGGCAGGAAACAGGCCTCGCTGGAAACAGGCCTCCACAGCAAACTCAGATTATTTTACAAAAATGGAGCAAATCTGGCACTGTATTCCCTGCTGCACTTTTTACATTGTTAAGTAGGTACAATTCAGGCATTGCTTTCTGCTGTTTGTTATTTTCTCTGCTTTGCCACAGACTTCTTCCCCTCTTAAACAAATTGACTACATATGGAATTACTGTATTAACAAATACAATAGGAAACCTCTAGTAATGCCAATGTAATGAACTGCAACCCCCAAAGACTAAAGACCAGCTCTAGTATTTAAAAGAAGCCAAGATGGGTCTTTGCGTGTTTGCATTGAGGTTTGGACCAGGATACAATGAGGACATGGCTTAAATGGGCTGTCATGAGAAGGCGGAAGAAAATGGAGGCAGGAAAACATGTTCAGGTTATAGTCCAAACTAACAAATATCATGCAATGCCCTTACTGTGAGGGACCTCTTCAGAATTCAGGACTTCTTAAGGTATTAACTTTAGTCCAGTAAGAAAACAACAGCCAGTCCCAGTAACTAGCTACAAGCAACACAAGGAGTCATCCATTGTACCCCACCAAATGTCAATGACCTAGGCATCTCCTGGGGAAAGTAAACCTGCATACTGCATAAACCTACCTCAGGAGGGAATGAGTTGACCTCTTAAGACATTGTTCTTTCTCCATCGGTTATGACCAATGGACTTGAAACAATAAGAGGTCTAGAAAGTTAAAATGAAATGAACTCTGGAACTTTCTCTTTGCTGAGCCRTGAGATCAGATGTGGTTATGCCCACGGAGCAAATGAAGGCAGAAAACACCATTCAGTGCAAGAGGCTTAGAAGCACCAAGCAATGAAATGAGTAGAGCAGCTGGTTGCAGGCTTGGGCTCACTCAGTCTCAGCGGCTGCCTGTCTCTTCAATACAAGCCCCAGTGTTAGCAGCTCCCTACCTCCAGTTCAGACCCCTGAGAGCACTTAGAAAGTGTTAACATGAACAAAAGGATCAACTATGTTCATCAAAGTTGCTGGTATAGCCCTCCCGTTACAGCCCAAGTACTGCTGTAAGGACGAAGCCTACRTATGAACAATGTTTTGTGTCGCTGAGAAATTTTCAGTCTTCTTTCTAGCCTGTACAACTGCAGGATCGCCTTAAAATAGCATACGTATTATCAAAACAATTCCCAAGCCCCTCTAATCCCATATCTCATTTCTGACTGGGGTCACATCCAGATGCTTCAGAGGAAAAGATAAGGAAATTTTTCAAAAAGCAATTGTGGAATAATCTGTCCACACAAATATTTCCTCCTGCCTCTTCTGAATTAAGGACAGGCTTATATTCTGAACTCTATTTTATGCTTTGGTTGCTTCAACTAACAGGCCAGGTTATCAGAGCAGAAAGCTCTAAAAGCCTGAAAGAAGCTTTCTGTCTGTAACATGCTGTGCGTGAAACACAAAGATTACTGCTATTTCACTTCTGATCTGGAAACTGGCTTCTTGTTTGCTGACCTTTATATGAATTCTCCAGTYGCGGACAGAGAGTGGAGCTCAGCCTACTACCCAACAGCCTGCTAATCCGGTGCTGCTGAAACTCAATTAGTCTGGTCTCAAAGGACCACTGACCTGGAATTTCTATTTCCTAGAACCCAGAAAACTGTTGGTACATTGTGTCGAGGGTCTCAGGCTCTTCAGCAGACTGAAAGCTTTCTTTCAATGGGATGCTGAAAGTTCAGATCAGGAAAACTCGAGCATTCACCCATGCATCTCCTCAAGGTGAGAGGAGACTGCAGTCATATAAGTTTTGGGGTGATGGGCGAACCACTACAGTGTTAAGAAAAGAGAGTCTGACTGTCATCCATGTATCAGAGTGTGATCTGTTCTCAGCAGAACAGAAAAGTGATATGGGACTACAAGGAAAGCTTGTTTCAACAGCATTCCCAGTACTATTTCACACCCTCAGGAAGATGAAATAATTTTTTAAAGAACTAAGAGTGAATGGATGGCATAATGCCCACCACACTGAGCTTCACGCTTGGCTCTGTCRCTGATTTGGTGTAGTGCTTTGGGTAAGACAGATAAGGTTAAATTCTTAGCCATCATCTACCTCTGTCTAGGCATTAGTGAAACAATAAAGGAAGTAAGATGTCTRTATCGCATATTGTATTTCTAAGCCTAATTTAAAACTGCACAAGAGATCCTCACACTGAAAGCACCCACAGAAGTATTACTATAATTTACACATTCTTGGGTACTTGGAGGCTCCACAATTACCATTCAGAGGAACCTGAGTGCCTCATAGGCTTATCTCCACATCAGTCTCACAAACAAGGGGTGTGCACTCACCCCTGGTTGAGGGCAAACTCAGCGCTACCTGCCAAGCTCTGAGAGCAGAGCAGGCAACTGACACTGATGCTGTTATGCTAATGCTACACCTAGTCAGAAACCTTTCATTTCCAGCAGCTCCTCCCCAGTCCCAGCCCAGCGAGAAAGATAACAGTACTTCAACCTCTTGGATCTGTGGTTTCTGGTCAGAATCAAGATGTAACAAGATTTGTAAAAGATGTTCTCCAAATAGCTCTGGATGGTTGATTCTAGATGGAGACTGCTTTTATCTAACAAGATTTCCTGCCATTGGAGTTTCAATAAGGAGCCTGAGCGGGAACTGCTATCTTGCTGCAGTGCTGATCTTTAGAAGCAACAAGCGTTAAGTTTGCTGATTTCCTGGTGATTTATCCCCCACAGATGTACGTATGTTGTACAAACCCACATATATGTAGGGTTATGTATACCCTGTACAACACTAAGAGTGTCCACATTGGTCCAGCCCAGCATCCAAAGCAGTATATTGAATCGCTGCAGTTGATGTCTGTGAAAGSATATAAAACTTAAGTTTGTACAGAGACATCCTTCCCTCCAGTATGTTCTCCTGCTCTGTGAGGCAGCGGTTTTCCTGCATTTATTTTTTAGATAGTTTCAAAGAGAAGCCTTGTAGGTTATTTCTACTCATATTCAGGCTGCAAATTAGAGCACACACTGGTCCTACCTGTTTGACTAGACACTAGGTAAAATGCTGAGCACAGGCAGTGCTGCTGGATGCTGTGGTCCTCACCAGCATGCCAAGCCAGCAGCTGCTGGAAGGGTGCCCTTCATTGGGCAGGTGAAAAACTGGTGCAAGAACAAAGCCTGGCATCCCTACGGCCCAGAGAGAGAAAAAAGCAAACCAAGGGTWGGCAGAGAAGAGTGGGTTTCTTCCATGGAGGGTGCAATCCGAACCTGCTGAAGCTATCAGAGAAGGTTTTAAGATRGACTGTAGTTCTGCTAATGAGGCCCTGTAAAATTACTGATGTTGGAACATCTCCTGAAGGGAGCTGGTTTAATTTTCCCTGCTGCTCATTCCCTGCTTCCTCTGCTGCCTACAGCAATGCCAATCAGTGTCAGGTGGTCTTGTGCTTTGGACAGTAACTGATCAAGAGCAGGAATGAGATGAACAGTTCATTTCGTACAGGCCACTGAACAGCATGAGGCCTGGGCTAGGTGCTGAACTGACAGCACAAGAGTGGAAAGCTGCAATACATCCCATTAGTGCTCCCTTGGGCCTTGCAGTCCCTCCAGGCTTAAAAAAAAAAGAAAAGAAAAGAAAAGAAAAAGAAAAAGTAAAGCATTCAAGGCAGACCTGCCAAGTCTCATTCACATGGAGGGAGACTCACTCATTCACGAGTCACTTCAAAGTAGGGGGCCAAACTGATCCCTGGTGCTGTTCTGACAGGGTCAGAGGGAGAAGAAAAATCCATCAGTGAGACGTGAGAGTAGAYTGACACCAGGAATCAATTTGTCCATCTTGCTTGGAGCATCAGGGTTTTGCTGCAGGTGTTTCAGAAGGACATTTTGAACCTCTTTGCCTAGTTTCTACCAGACTCATTCTGCCACAGACTTGCACTTGGAGAAATACGCTATTGAAAATTCCCACAAAAAGAGAATTCTTAAGGCCTCTAGGCTAAACATCTGATTAACTTGGTGGAGTCAACAGAGCATAGACATAGCTTTAAATCCTGCTGCATTTGTCTCCTGAAAAAAAGGGAAGCTGACAAGAGTTCTGTATGCTGACGTGTTCACTCAGAAAGCTGGGAATCTTTTCAGTCTCCATGTTATGCTTCAATTGCAGGGAGAAAGAGACAGAATCAGCAGGGAGCAAGATGCTGGGAACTCAGCAAGCTGGCAGGAGTTCAACATGGAGCAAGCCTGAAAAAAGAAGACTGGGATCTCCTTTCACCACAAAAGGGTCAAAACACATGCAGGTTGATTTTATTTCATTTTAAAATCAAGTGAAGTGAAGCTTTTTCCCATGGTGCTGGGCAGAAAGTTCAAATACATCTGCTGCCCAGTTATATAGGGAGCATGGATTTCAAGCTTGCTTTCTCACGATGGCGTATTTCATGCCATCTAATCTACACCACTGGAGCCAGTATGGGCCCAGCAGGTTGTTTCTTCTCAGTTTGTTTTCAGTTGTCTTTCCTTTGTCAAAACCATGCAAAATCTCAAGTTTATACATAAAAGCAGGGAGTATCTAACTTCTGCTTTGAAGCTGGCGATTCATCTGAAGTGGGGGCTGAGATTTAAGGGGATGTAAACCCATGTGACTTAACACTGGAAAAATGTTTCTCTAAGCCTTCGAGAGCTGAAACAAGGGCATTTCACATTGCTGCACTTCAGAATATTCTTTACTGATTTCCAAAAGCAAAGTGTAYATGGGCACAGTATTGTGAAGTGACCAGCAGGTCGAATTGAACAGATCAATTAAAATTGATGGATCTATCAAGATTGATAGATAGAGATAGAGAGTGTCATATCAAAGACTAGGACAACAGACTAGAATACCAATACTCTCCTGTAAGAGAAAGGGACAAAAATATTTGTGTGTCTCAGCTTCAAAGCCTCAGTGTAACCACTGGGATTATTGTAACAAAGCGCTCTGACATGGTCACAGATGTGACAGATTGACAAACAAGGGCTGGTGGGTGGTGCTCTCTGCAAGAGTGTGAGAGAGGGGAGATAGATTGAAACACAATCTGCCAACAACAAAAGAAGTCACTGAAGGAAAGTCCTGGGCATTTAAGAGACCCAGCTTCTTCCTAAAGAAATGTGAGGAGGAGGGGAATCTCCTTTTGTTTGTTGGTTGCTTGTGACCTAAATACCTTGCAACTAAATCAGGGAATCCATCTGGCTAAAAGTAAGAAAATAAACTTCTGTTTGTTCACTGAGTTGTCTTTATTGAGAGCAATAGCTAGGCAAAGAGAGGGCTGTGCATTGCCTTGGTGGTGCTGCATAAAGGTGGGAATCCCTTTCCTGGTTTTGGCAGAATATGCAATTTTGTCCATATCCACAGCTGGCACACAAGCAAGGGTAGAAAGTTAGTTATGCCTCCTAAATTCAACACAGATCCACAAAGATGAATCCTAATGACTTTTTGCATAAGATGGGACTATGCCAAAGTTACTGTAACATGTGTCCTGCCCAAGGCATCTGAAAGTCTTACCTACTCTACAGTAAAGTAACAGAGCTCATGACAGGGAAAACAAATGTCAAAGGGGTTCAGAGTGAGCTGGATTAACAGCACGCTGCTGGCCCTTTTTATAATCTCAGTGAGTCAATTCARTTCACTGAACTGGCATAAAAATAATGCAGCAAAGAACAACAAAAAAAGTTTTTCTGCCAGTTTAGCTCATGAGGGGGCCTCATAAGGCCAGTGCCCATTCAAGAGAAGGAGCAGCTCTTGCCTGAAAATGAGGGCAGTGGACTGCCCTTTCAGCAATAGCAAGATACTAGATTGTTTCAGCCATTTGATGGGATGTCATCCTGCACGTGCCTGGCATTTCACTAGAGGTAGCAAGAAAACACAAGCAGCCCTATAAGCAGGTAGCCACCCAAGACAGTCTTTATCTTATCTGTAAAAATTTACACCAGCATGCTCATCCGGAGAACGGCATCTCCATGGAAAGTCTCTCTTAGGTCTCCAAGCAATCTCAAAGTGAACAAARTGATATCCTGCTGTTCTGGGCATACCTAAAATGACTGTTGCTGAAAGGAATTAGGGGAAAAACACACACTCTTCTGTTTTCAATATGGTTTCCTTTGTGCACTGAGMAGTCCTTTGTGTAGCACCAGATCAGACAGTTCCTTCTAAAGCCAAGTCATTAGTATCCCCCCTTTCTGGGGTGAGACACTGCAGGAAAACAGAAACAATATCCTTAGTAGGATATTTGCTCCTTCGTTGCTAGAAGAATATCACAGTAAAAGGTAAGGGACAGCAAGAAGGATTCAGAGACAGATTTGTAGCTACTTTAAACTTGGTTATTGAAAGCTGTCCTGACTTTATGACAAGAGTTTAAGAACCAGAAGACCTGTGGAAACAATCCAGGCAGGGATATGATCCTCTGTCTGCAGACCTTGACTGCTGTGATTTGCCCACAAGTCAGCACAACTTCCCCCTCAGTCCTCACTCCTGTAGACATGAATTTGATAATGCCCTCACCCTGGCCAAAGCCAGCACGTATTTTGAGTCAATTTGCCTTTGTTTCATCCCCAGTGGAAAGGGAAAGCATCAAAAGAGCCACCACTCAGCTTTGACATTGCTAGGAAGGGTGGAAAGTGAGAAGGGCTCACCCAAATTCAACATGCACATCCCACCTCCAACACGCTTACCTTACTTTGCTTTCTGTCCAGATAGAACTGATGTTGACTAATGGCCATAGCCCAGATAGACTTTATCAGTGCTGGACAGGCGTACCAGGTATGCACAGCAATACCACTATGCCCAAAAGTTCTCCTGGTCACAGATGCCCTGGAGAGGAGGAGAGAATGAAGTGGGGTTACACAAGGTTTCCTTGGACGCATTCTGCTGCAGAAAGTAACTACAGACCTCATAGTAAAAGCTGCTCTTCTTACTGAGCACGTCCTTGCGCTAAGGGAAAAATTCAAGTCAAAAGAGCCTTTGCTTACTGGACTAGTCCAGTTTGTCCAGTTTGAACTGAACTCCTGGGTTTGGCTCAGCTGACGTCAGCYTGTTACGTGTCCCACAGGAGTCATTAATGCCAAAGTGCCTTGAACCTTGTGTGCCAAGACAGCCAAAGTCAAGCTTTCATCCCCTCCACCACCTCTGGCTTTGGACTGTGGTTTCCAAATAGCAGGACCCTCATGACAACTAAAGAACTATAGGGTCAATAGCAGCTTTAAAGAACACAGGAGAAAAAATTCAGGTACCTTGATTTCCCCATTTCTAAATGGCAGCAGGACTCACCATACAGTACGGAGCTGTGCAGCTCAGGGAGGGCTGCCTAGTATTATGGAGAGAAGAATGCTACTCAGCGATTAGCTGAGAGAATATAAAAACAGGAAAAATAAGAGCTAAATGTTTCCTCTTTGGGACTCTCAGTGGTCCTCAAATATTAGCAACAAATGCAGGTTAGGCTTCCCCATGCTTTCACAGCTGTACAAACCTGTCTGATTATTCCTCCTCATCTCTCAACTCTAACCTCAACAACAGAGCCTCTGACACCTACAYGCTGCTGGGTAAGCACTACACAGGCTGGCAGCATCCTGGTTTACAGAACTCCTCCCACTACAGGGACATAAAATTGGCTGAATTAAACCAAACCACTAATCTCCAGAGTCCAGAACACAGGAGATCCCCCTCTCCAAGCTATTAGAAGAATCTGTTGGTGGAATATGATTATGAAAATGAATGCGAGCACAGGAGTACAGGGTAGCCTCGAAATGCAACACTTTGTTATGGTCTTTCACTTATGGACACAGATGGTGATGAGAGGCCAGGGGTGTAAGGCATGCTACAGAGGGGTTGTTGCAGTCCGTAACTCGCAGGCACTTTGTGCAATGCAGATAGAAGTGATACCGTAGGACAGTGCAGGAACTCTACTGTGCAATGCTAGGGACGAGCCACTCTTTCCTCAGCCCTCTGAAGTGCTCAGCTGTTAAAGTACTGTTTCCCCTCCTGCATCTGCACTAGCAACCTCCCCTCTGGTGTCCCTGTCCGAAACTGGAGGCAAAGGTGAAGGAGAGGGAAAGCACATGGTGAGAGAAAGTTGTGAGCCRAGAGTGAAAGAAAAGCAAAACCCTGCAGCAAAATGGAAAGCGCTGGCCAGATTTGTTAGGGAGCTGGGTGACAGCTCTTGCATTTTCAGTGCTGCAGAACGCGTTACTGACTCAAATTGTTAAGCCACAAATTGGAGTGAAAYATCCTCTGAGAAAACAGCCATGGCCAATGCAAACAAGGCTTGTGACAACTGAGATCTCATGTTTCAGTGCTATCCTGGCCTGAGCCCTTTCTATGCTGCCTTGTCCTGTCACAGGCATAGATGGTCTTGATAAGGAAGGGTGCTGCAGCTCCATCCCCGTCCCTGGGCATGGAATGAGGGCCGTGCTGGGAGGCGCTCCTGGAGTGSAGGCTGAAGGGTGGGATTCAACCCTGCGTGCTTTATACTGGTTTGAGGGACACAAATCACTGCAGCACATTGGCATATAAGGCTCTGARTCATGAAGTACTCAGACATGTTTGAGCCTAAATCTTGGTGTCATCCTATTCAATTCAAACATAGCTACTTGTTTTGAACTATCTGAACCAAACTCCCTAAACCATTCATCTTCTTTTGATCTTAAAAGCAGTAATTTCCAATTTTTATTTTATTTAGGACCTGAATATGTTTCTGAACAGAACTGCAAAACCCATTAAAAAGTCTGCATACTTAGATGATCCCAGATATGGACTTGCTTTTCACAGCTACTTTTTGAGGAGCTGTTAGAAATGGCCCATGGATGTTTTTTCCACGACTTTCCTCCGTGCATGCCACACACGATACAGAATTAACYTTTGTTGATACACCCTACAATGCATCATTTCCCTCCTTTAAGGGATAAGGAACTGAGAGGAAGAGAGGTTAATGCCTTGCTGAGGACAGGAACAAGGAGCAGAGGCAGGGCTCGAAAGGCCCAGCCCTTGCCCCAACCACCAAGCTGTGCCTGCTTTCCTGAGCCCTTGTGCCTGCGAGTGTGGCTTCGCTGACTCAGACTCTGGTTTGGCTACCCGGAGAGGATTGCTGAGAGTGCACCAGGCTGGCTACTCCTCCGCCTCCAYACATCGAGTAACTCCTCGTAGGAGTCCGTCCCACTTGGCTGGGAGACCACAACTAGCACTCTGGTCCCACTGTACCACTGCAACATGTGTTGCTGCTTTACACTTGGAGTGTCCGTTTGACACAGGAAATAGGACTGAAGCACACACTGTCTGGCTATTAAAATCAACTGAGTTCATTCCCACATAGTGAAAAAGTATCAAGGAGTATCCAGTGCCATTCCCACAGGAAAGGGCTTTGTCCCTGTGGCGCCTTTTCAGAAAAAAAACACCAGTGGAATATAAAAACCCCAAACTTGTTCTGTGTCAATAATTTCTACCACCTACATTCAAATGACACATAGTTAGAGACACAAGAGGTTCCTCTGTGTGGCCACGTTTCATGTATGACATTGAGTTGCAAATATCATAATGATTTTAATGTCCCAGAGCTATTTGCTTTCTTTTCCTTGCAAMTGCTGCTGACAGGAAATGGCCAGCCTTGGTGTTTAGGGGATCCTTGCTGCTGTTTTTTCGCAGCACGCAGTGTTGCCTGCTGACTAAGGTTTGAGGCGTGGAAGGAGTACACCACCCCCAGCTCCTGGTGCTGGAAGATCTCCCTGTGTATTCTCAACTTTGGGGATTTACTCTGCTGGATTTCATAGGACTATTTACATGCTTAATATTAAGCAGATGCTTAAATGCTCTGCTACCCTGGAGCTGCAGCTTGTAAGAGCTGTTCTATTCAGTTTTTGCTTTCATAAAATATACCTATGGATACTGGCATCTTTGCATTGGTGTGATATCGGGACAAATAGGTATAGCAGCTGAATGCAAAATTGCCTTAATCAAAGTATATATATTAGTATACAGACAGGCATGAGAAACAGGTGAAACAGGATCATAGCTGAGTGATCAGCAAAACACATTACTACCCAGCAACATATCAAATCAGTCTGGAAAAGAAAAGCTAGTTTCTTCAGTGTTATTCACRCTTTACTTTGCAAGTGGGGCATGGAGTTTAATGGAAACAACTTACAGAGCAGTACACACACCAAGGGATCTTTTTCCCTGCCTGCTGTACCCATCCACTAATGCAAGTAAGGAGTGCATCTGATCACTGCATTTTGCAGTACAGTCATTTGAACTCGCTCTCTCCTGCRTTAGGTCTCTAAAGGAAGAAATAATACTCCTTTGCCAAAAAGACTGATGGGCTTTGGTCCAGACTGCCGGTAAGCCTCTGGTACGGTGCCATTCCCTTCAGCTGAACCGCTGAATATTTACAAGCAAGCATGCGAGTACAAAATTTGGTGCCCATCGCCGACGTGGGGCCGAAGCGGATCCTCGTTCAACGCACAGCAGCTGCCGGCAGCGCAGCCAGGACACCAGCCCCGCACAGCCCCGCCGTGCCGAAACGRAAGGGGGGGGAACCCCAAATAACACTAGGAGGGGAAGCACAACCTCACCCACGCCCGCCCGAGCACGAAACCCCGCTGCCGGAAACAAGCAGACCCCAGGCCGGCCGGTGCCCGCCGCGCCCCGGCTCCGCACGCCCGGCTCGGCTCGGCTCAGCTCGGCTCGGCTCGGCTCTCACCTGCGCGGGTCGTGCACCTCCACTGAGAACTTCTTCTCGCGGAAATAGAGGTTCTCCAGCTGCCTCCATTGGAAAATCTGCGGGGACAAGAAGGGCGTGAGGTGCCGCCGCCGCCGCGCAAGCCCCGGCGCTGGCCGAGCGCTGCCCGCCGCGCTGCTCCCTCCCGGCGGGGCGGCCCCGGCCCCGGCCCCGCTCCGCCCCGCTCCGCCCCGGCCCGGCCCCGCTTCCTGCCCGCCGCGCGCGGAGGGAGCCGCGGGGCTCCCACGCGAGCCGCGGGGCAGCTCCGTCTCACTTTCGCGGGGATGAAGGCGGGGGCTCGGCGCCCCCCCCCGGCGTTCAGCCCCTCGCCCCGCTCCGGCGCGGGCAGCTGCTGGCCGCCCCCGGCGCCGCCCCGCCCGGGCAGAGCTCAGCGGAGCCCGGCGGCCTCGCCCCGCACCTCGGCTCCGGCTAGCGGGAGCTGCAGCGCTCCGTGGAGGGCAGCCGCTGCGCCCTGCTTTCCTCCCAACTTTCTTTCGCAGGGAACCAACCAAAAAAACTCGTACAAACATAACTCCGTGGTGTCAGTTTATCTGAGGTGCTGACAGCGCCCAGGGTGGTGCCAGGACTCCAGTTTGCTACGGTAGTACGAAACACGGGAGCAAGTAAYGTTCTTGCCTCCTTTTCGCAGGCTGCCTCACCTCGAAGCACCTTGCAGACAAAATCAATGCTATCACCAAACTGGGGAAACTGAGGCACAAAGCGGGTGCTCCCTGCTTGGACAGAGCTCACAAGCAGAACGCAACGCGGTGACTGCAATCGTCGTGCCAGCTCCTGGCCTCCTCGTGGTCACAAGCCGGGGGCCAAAAACCGAAGCGGCATCTTGACCTCCAGGCTGCTGATGGAGACAGGGAGGAGGCAATCTTCCCCCTCCAGCTGTTTCATGCTTTGCCTTGCCTGCACTAGCCCTAACAAACTGCAGAGCTTGTTTGGATACCTTGCCGCTGCTGAGCATAGCTAGCAGGGCTTTCCCTGGTTTATGCTCCTTCTCCTACTACAAGCAGCTTCTGCTGAGTTCCTGTCCTACTCCCAAGGAAGGAGCTGGCTCCTGCCACGCGGAGATAAGCCGCTRGCCAGTGTCAGCCTTCTGGAGATAAGTAAACAGGAGGCATAATTTGATTTTCACTGATTAGTGGACATGAAATTTAGAAAATAAAGCAAGCCACCGTGGGCAGACAAACGTTTAACCCTTGCTAATATTTCAGGGGCACCAGAATTCAAAACATGCCTGATATTTGCGTTTGTAAAAGTTTCCAACTGAGCGGCTTTTGTTTTGTTTTATTTTGTTTTTTTTTAACGGGTGTTTGGTAGGAAGCGCAGGGTGGGGGCTGTGACAGCTCCACCGCGCTCAGCTGCGGCTGCTGCAACAGCTTGTCTCACTTTCTGTGTCACAAGAGTTACCCCGTGCTCTGGGGTTGTCTGCATGGGTTAGTGAGGCAGGAGGGCAGGGCAGGAAGGGGACAAGGAAGGATGGGRAGGTTAAGAGGGGTGACACACGCTAGGTTACACTGTCTTTACAGGACAAATTTATTTCTCCTATTGAAAAAAAATCATTGCACAAAAATCATAGTCACAAAACAGAGCACAGAAACATGCGTTATTTTACCCACCAGGAGAGGACAGACTTGRGGTGAAAGGGTTAAGCTGGGAACTGAGATCTGAACGTGAAGCCTGCCTCTGTCACAAGCTCTCTCTGCAYTTTAGCTGAGCTTCAAAGGCACAAAAAGGAAGTTTGGGGCCTAAACTCCCACTGACAACAACAGRGGTCAAGCATGAGACCGCCATGTGGGCCTCTGAAAACATCCCTCTGCCTTTCCAGATGCCCATCTGTAAAATGGGGAGGATAAAATGGCTGTGCCTCGCAGCATGCAGACAAGACGTGTTTGGGAGGCACTCAGACGTGTGGAACACATAACTGTCCAAAACCCAGCRGTTCACACCCTTCACAAAATATCCCTCTGTTCCCCTGTCTGCCCATCGTCTCCCTTTTTACGGCTAAACTACGGCATGGGRCAAAAAGGATTTGAAAGCCTTTTCYGAGCTGTTGGTAGTCACCGTTCTTGGAGGGKTTGTCCCAGAATCAGCACAGGTGGGTGTGGAGATCTTCATAATCCCTCTGTCCTCCTCCCTCCAACGCTGCGAGACTGTTCCCTGCGCTCTAAGGCTTTTGTATTCTCTCCTCTACGGTAATAAACCTCACAGGCAACAGTGCTCAGTTCATTAACTCCAGCAAAGTTTCCCTTCAATGATTAACTCCAACTGTCCAAACACATAAGGCTCCATGGGAGCAATTCAGATGCTTAAATGTAGGCATCTAGTGCCATTCTGCATGCCCCCGGTTACCCTGCCTGGCCTCCGGCTGCTGCCCCGGAAGGGAGCGGTGTCTGCCATAGGTCTGCTGTGGTATCTACCGGCCCTCCAYGGAGGCCTTGGATCCCCAACAGCTTCAAAACGATACTAAACACCAATGTTCTGGGCCTGGAGCAGCTCCCCACATAGCGACACATGTATATTTAGTTTTTCTATTTTTGTTGGCAGGGTACAGGAAGAGGCAAATGCTGACTTTTGGGAGGACGGGGATGAAAGCGACCCTGCAACCTGAGTTTGCGTCTTTTTCTTTTTTTTCCATAATGCTACTCTCCAGAACATATAAATATATATATATATATACATTTTACGTTGCTGTAACTATGCTCTTCCTTTGCTCCCCAAATCTTTTTCTGCAGCCTCTCGCTCATTTTTCCCATGTTGATCTGAGGGGTCTCACCCTTCCTATACATAAGGAATCCAATCTGCAAAAATGTTAATACCCACAAGAAAGTATCCACTTTCCTGTTCACAGCCCCTCAGGAGAAACAATGCCTAATTTCTCCCTTCAGCCAGACCTCCTAATGTAAGCAAGCTGTTCCCTTCCCAGTTGTCTGGCTTACATATGGTCTCAAATTGATGTTGTTAATTCARCGACAGATGCACAGGGTGCCATTAGTGGGTCTTTTTAAATGGAAGCATAATTTTTTACCCATCAAGAGCCTTTTGCCATGTTGGTACTTAGCCTTCACCAGGAATTAAGAGCCACAGCAAGGCGCTGGCCATATTTTCAACATTATCTTGCAGAAATGCAGTGACAAGCAGATGTGTGCAGTTTTTGGTGTACCCGTTTTGGGGCTAGTTTAAGTCAAAGCATCCATGGTGAGGGCAGGTTTGCCTCCTCTTACACCCAGGCTGAGTCTGATTCGTGTCATTTGGCTTATGTTTGTCTTTCATTGATTTGCAGGCCTGAATCCAAYGGCTGCCCATGTGGCTGGGAACACTTCTATGGGCTTTAACTGGAGTTGCATTAGGGCTGTAGTGACTTTAACTTTGTGGGACAGACAAATGCAGTCCTATGTTTATTCAGAGAAAAGGTACCTCACAGCAGGAACTGGGCCAGCATCTCCCCAAACACCCTAGAAACGGGGCTTGGAGGAAATTAACTTGGCAATGCAAGCTGAGACCGTGGTTCTCCTGCCCCTTTAATAACTGCCCTCACTTCGAGCCTGCAGACAAGGTGCCAATTAGTGGTGCTTGTGGTGGGGTGAGTTTCTGTGATGTGGTGGTTTGCCCATTGGGATCTCTTCTGAGGTCAGCAGCCCATTTTGGATCATGCAGCACGGGGCAGCTTTCAGATGGGAACAATTTTTGRTAGTGGTCATCATTATAGGCTGTGCATGAGATCATGTAATCTTCAATGGATACTTAAAAGAAGTCTTCCTGAGACTGGTTTTTGAGCACAGCTGCATATTCATGTGTGCCTGTGAAAGGGAAAGGGGTTACTAAAACATAGTAAAAGAATTATACCCTCTTTATCTGAGTCAAGGAGACTGTCTACACTGTGGGCTTTGATTCATTATGCCAATAAAACTGGAACCAATATTATTACTTGAATTTGCAAGACTGTTTATCAACCTGCAGACATGCAAGGGGGAACTTGGGCAATAGCTGTTCCATACTGCACCATATGTACCATTTCAACTGCTTTGGGATGAGTGGGGGGGCTCCGGTGGGGAAACCAGCGCCAGAAATGGCTTTTCTGCAAAGCTGGCAACTTAGAAAAAGAGCCAGGAGAGGGACTGGAGTGCTGTATGGTGCGTTTTGGAGAATTCAGGTGCAAGCTATAGGAATTTTCTTATCAGAAACTCCTTCCAAGATGCAGGCAAGCTCGCCAGGCACCAGATGTTTGTGACCTGTAACAAAGAGCTGCAGTCAAAGCCCTTCAGATGCAAGCTTCTTTTGTGAGCACATTTGTAGTTTGCTGGCTGCCCCCTAATTAAGCAGAGCCTGGAGGAGAGGAGGCCCAGGAATCTACATCCATGTCAGCCATCTGAGTTTAAAGGATGTTTTTACCATTTTTATTGACTCTGGGACCAACGCAGTGGAATTTGCACACAGCAGGAGGTAGGGTCAGTGTGACAGCATGTGAAGAATGTCAGAGGCTCTTGATAAAAAAAGTGAAGGTGTTTTGTGAACAGGGGAGAATTCCTGGCTTGGCCACCGATGTCCTGGGTGACCTGAGAAAAGGACAAATGTGCAGGACTTTGGGCCTTGCTGGAATGACATGGAGGGAATCAGATTGCTGGCCATATTCTTGTCATTTCTCCAGGTATGGTGAGAAAATACACTAGCGGCCAGGCAGAATCCAATCTAGCTCCTTATCCATCCAGCTATAGCTCATGCACAGCGAACAGCATGTTTGGAAAAGGAGCGTAACAAGGCCTCTGAAAGGAGTTCACAGAGGTATGAGGAGCTGAGTTAATGTGTGCAAGGCTTTGGCCCGTGCTCTCTCCCTTTGTGCTCAGGAAGCCTTGTCTGAGTACTCAGCAGAAGAACCACTCTGCGTATTTGGGAACCCCTGGCAGTAGTGAGGCCATTGGTAGCTCTTATGGTTCACTGCAGCTCACAGCAGGGATGGGACAGAGAGGGCTGCTTAAGGGCAGCGCTGGTAGCTGATGCACAGTACCCTCTGGATTATGGTTCCTAGAGAAATGCACCCAAATAGCACAGTAGAGCAATTCCTAGGCCTCCCTATCCTGAACTGTGGGGGCCAGCCGCGTAACGGAACAGGCTCTCTCCTGTTGGAGAGACCCAGCACAGAACTAGGCAGTGTACACCACGCCTGGATGGCCCTGTGGTAACACAATGTGAACCACTTTGCCTTGTTTCTATTGACAACAAGATATAAACGCTCAAGTACTTGGTGTCTTGGTTTTTTCTTTTTTTTTTCTGTGTACATGTCTACCCCGGAAGCATCCGAGGTGGGCCACAGGCAGAGCAGAGTTACTCAGAGATATGCATGCTCGCAGTGGTTTCACAAGCTTGGTGGCTGTTCAGAAACCCAATACTAGAAAAGTCAGGAAGGATCAGATCCCAAGACTGAACTACCAGGCAACCCYGAGGGTTTTTGTCCTCCCTTGCAGCACAGGGTGCCACCTGCTCTTAGGAACATCCTGGCATTTTTACTTCACAAATCTATAGAGGTAGGATACCAACGATGCCTCAGTCTCATCTGCGCTCTCCCTGTGATTTTGGTAGTGTTCGGTGTTTTCATTAGGAGTCTTAAACTTTCTAGAAGGCGTTAGGGTTTGTGATGCCTTGAACAGCAGTTCTGTGGCAYTCCTGCGCTCTTTCCCTCTCTTCGGCACTTACGAGCCCGCATCTGAAGYACCATGTTCAATTTTGATTTTCCCAAACAAGAAAGATACCGACAAGCTGGAGTGACTCCACTGGAGGCTACAGAGACTGTTTGGGGGTTGGTACACATGATGTACAAGGACAGACTGGGTTTATTCAGCTTGGAGAAGTCTRTGGGAGGATCTAACCCGCTATCTGTCTGCTGTCTCTGGTGACCTAAATGGGAGTTAGAAAAAAGATGGAGCGAGTCTCTTCTCCGAAGGGCCCAGGAAAAGGATAAGAGGCAATGGACACAGGTTGCAGCACGGGAAATTCTGACTAGATGCATGGAAAAAAATCAGCGAGGGTAGTCAAATACTCGGTCTTGAGCATCTGCTCTGACTTTGAAGTTGGCCCAACTTTGAGTAGGAGGTTGGACTACAGACTTTCAGAGGTCTCTTCAACTTAATTTTTTCCTGTGATTCTAAACATCTAATAAATTACCAGTTGTGACGGTCATCGGACTTACTAACCTATATGGCCTCTCTCAGTCCTTCAAGTCTTGCAACTTCTTAGATGATTAATGCCTTGCTAAATCATACTATGCAGAAGGAACAATCATCTCTCTGAATGAACAGACTACCTCCTCAGGAAAGATGCTCCRAGAGGCTTCTGGGAATGGCAGGGAAAGAACACGATACATTTCTAGCAGCCCAAATGCCACCTCTTCACTCACCTACGCCCAGTGCGAGAGCCAACCTTGGATGACATCCCAATGCTAAAACAAGTATTAAACAATGAAACTAAACAATGACAGTATTTTCACACAACTTGCCTGAGTGCAGCAACAAAATCCCAAGCATTTTGTTTTGCAATTTAAAGACACAACAAGTATACAAAAATTCCCTGCTTGGAAATGTAATTCTTTCCACTGAACAAACCAGCAAGTGAAATTCTAGGGGCTGAGTTATGCAGGAGGTCAGAGGGGAGGTTATGAGTAGCCCTTTTTGGCCTTAAGAGCTGTGGAAATCACAGCTCCAGTGAAGTCAATGGCAGTTTTGTCCTATTGATTTCAGTGGGACCATGGTTTCCGGGCATGAATTTCTGTTCTGCTTTGAGCCAGCCCTGCTCCCATCAATCATACCTCTGTCAAACTAGCTAGAGTGAATGAGGAAGGATTTGGTTCAGGCAGAATAGCACCATCTCAGCTCAGACAAATGGGGTCTTGTTTCAGGGGCAGATTTACCAAGAGATTTCCGTGGGCTGTCACCTGTGAATTACTGTGACCTATTGCTGAGGGTGCCCCCCTGGTCATGTGAGCGGGATGTTGTTGTACCATAACCAAGCCGTCCACACTGCCATGCTTCCATAAACTCCTATATTTCTATCAGTTTGGGGTATTTTTTTTTCTCTAACTTCCTAAAGCAAAAAATAAAAGGTTTCCTGTCTGATTTGATTTAGGAAAACAATTCCACCAATGATCTTCCCAAAGGCCTGCCTTCCTCCCTTCCCCCATGAAATGAGAGAGTGGCTTGGCTAAGTGGGACTTTTGGTGGTCTGTCAACAATCCCAGCTCGCTATCTAATTACTTCTTCCCCTCAGGCTTCAGGACTCTCTTTTTGCCAAACAGACAAACAATTTCTGGTCCARCTTGAGATCCTTTTTGCTATATGCTGTTCTCATGGGACTGCACCACCCCAACAAACATTTCTGTCTTGACCAAACAGAAATTGTGTCTATATCTATATAATCACCAGTCTGTATTCATTTCCATTATGGAGAGACAATTCCCTATTAAATTTCAAAGGGTTTTATTGGCTCAGAGACACAGCAAAGCAACAGATCACAGAAGGAAGAGCAGTTATTTGGACAAAATGTTATTTGTCTACATAATGCAACTTGATAYTTGTGTCTGTACTGTACCCAGATTGGGAGATTTGACTTTGACTTTGTATATGAACAAATCCACCTTTGATGTACATATATCTGGTAGATGCTCTTAYATACTGCTATCGCTATGCTGAGTGTGTCTAAATCAATATGTCTACAGAGAACTTTTTAAATTGACTCTTATAAGTCAAATTTTCTCCTTTTTATCCTTTATCCCCCCCCCAAAAAAAAATTAAGTAGTTCTTTCTGCATGGAAGATCTTTCCTTTCTGACATAACACTCTAATACATAGAGAAAGGATAGAAAGGATGCCCTATAGCCAAGGCATCTGTAGCCCTATAAAAGGAATCTGTAGACCATGAATCAACTATAGCACACCAGAATGATTCATCTAGTTCACAAACCATTCCTGCAACTCTCTTCCCTAAGGATTGGTCTTGTCTGGTAAGTCTTGTCTTACCAGAGGCGTGACTGAAGCATGTCTGTACTGTAACCAAAATCCACGAACCTCCATCCTATGAAGCACGTATACCCAGTCAYGCTATGAGGATGCACATGCATATGGGATCGCACGACCGAAAGCATGCCATTGATGGAAGGTGCCTGCGCTTGGGGTCCTGTGACAGCAGCAATCCCATACGCACAGTGAYGGGCTACAGTGCATAACCTTGTCAGCCTCCTTCCCAGGCTCACTTCCCAGGCCTCATACTCATAGCCATTAAGMCCTGGCTCCCTGCTTGGCTTCACCTGGTGATGAAGGTGCCCAGGACTTTACAGCAGAGAGCCACAGTGAACAAAGAGAAAGCATTTGAGAAAGGTGGGACATGTAGCGAGCCTGCTACCAATTTAGAGCCAAGCACAAGGGCTGAAGGAGGTTCTAATCTCACTCCAAATCTCTGCCTCAACTTCAGAGTGCTAAGGTCCAATTTGTTTTACTTTGTGCTGTTGGAGTGATTTGTTGTAGTTCCTGCTGTGTGTTGCAGAATCATTTAAGACTTGGCTGCTGCTTTTATAGAGTTAACCTTTAAGACCTGAATACAGCAAAGCACTTAAAGCAAGTGAGTTCTACTTTGATGGGACTACTCCTATATTTAATGGTAGCCATAGGCTTGACTTGGCTGGATCAGGGGATGGGACCTCATGCTGCAGCCTTTGCCATATCCATATTCCTGCAGAAAAACCTGGAGACGGTGTGCACGACAGCCTTTAGCACAGTTCACATATACTGAACCACTGGAAAAAACTGCTAGCTTCCCTGTAAGACATCATTACTGTAGGCTACGTATCAAYGCTTACATGTATTATAGTTGGTCAAACTACACATTTACCTAGATGATGAAAACTGAGCATGACTTTTTTACAGTTAGTYGATCTGGGAAAAGAACTCCACCAAYGGTATTCCCAGAGGCCTGCCTTTCTCCCTTCCCCCATGAAATAAGAGAGTGATGTTTTTACAAGTTCCTCTATCTAGACAGTCTACTTAGCTGCCTGAGATCTATCCTGTTTGGGAGAGACACTGAAGCAAACTTTTATCAGTTTATATGAGATAAAAACTGGCGATTATGACCTATACTTAAGTGTTAGTTCATCCTGGCTCAACCATGGCAAATTCCACAGAGCCAAACTGTTCCCACCTTGTTCTGAGCCATGCAGTCCTTGTCTCAGGCTCCACAGAATTAGGGTATAGGTTAATAAGTATTTCTTTTTCTGGCYGCTGTGATTTATGCAGCCTGCACCTATCCAGCTCCTACAGCTGTGATAGTGATACTGACTGCGGACCAGACAGTGAATGGGATTGGGAATGACTGAGGTTAAAAGTGACCACTTTTTTAGGCTGGATTATGCAGAGTTCTGATGACTTTTTTGGACCAGTTTCCTTCCTGGCTACACAACTACACCAGCATGACTGAGGAAGTGGCCCAAAGGAGGAAATGAGGGGGAGGAGGGTACTGAAGGCCATTTAAGCTGGTGCAGCTGTCAAAAGAAATGTTCACTGAACAACGGCCTAGTGACACATCTGGCCAAATTCCGTGGAAATCCTCAGTCTCAGGGACAAAATCCTGCTTCCCAGCCCAACGTGCTCTGATCTGATTTATTCATCTCCCAGTGCTCTTGACAATTTTTTGGCACAATGAGGTKCTACTGCAGCATCAAATGGGTTAAATGGATCACAGTTAGCTTGGGGGTGCCTAGGGCAAGTGTAGGCAGGAAGGGAAAAGGGGAAGAGCCTGGTGCTGGGTGGTACGCAATCCTGAAACAAGGGCAAGCAGCAGTAAAAAAGGTGCTAGCAACAACACTGTCTCCTGTGTAACAGGGATGGAATAACACTTTTCAGCCGGAGAAAGTCTTAACACTCTGGCTGCTCTTCAACGGTAACAGCTTTACATTTTGAGGTGGAATGAAACATGGTGAGCAACCTTTCTCTATGAGAAGGAACAGCACAGTAAGGAACCTCACTTTATATATGTCTCCCCCCTCAAATGCTGTATGTTTGCAAACTCTAAACTAGGAATGAATTACTACACTATAAAATGAGTTGAACCCGCCATGACCTGAAGACTGGTTCAGTTTACAGCCAAGTCCATAATCCAAAAAGCATGAAGGATCAGCAATGGGAAGAGAAATAAGAGTGTTGAGCAGAAGGAGTCAGCAGGTAGTCCTTAACAGTCAGCTAATCACAATGAATAATTTATTATAGCAATACCACTGAGAATCCACTAGCTTTTAAAACAGTATTTCCTGGAAATGTCTTTTGCTGCTCTTGCATCATTTGTAAAGTTGAAATATTTTATTCCTGTCTGCAATGCAAAAGTGTCTGTGAAAGTCTTAGGAAAAGATACTATTCCACCAACAGCTCAATTACCCACCAGGTCAATATATTGCCTCTGACTCCAGCTGATTCTGCATGCTCTAGAGAAAGGCCTACCTTTTCTGAACATACGCCTGGCTTGGTGGCATCCCACGGAGAGGAATGCTTGCTTCATACCTCTGACAACAGATACCAACCTGCTGCCAAAGAAAACATCTTCCTTGAACATGAGGGTTTATAATCCCTCCAAAAATCCTGTTTGAAAACAATCTGTTTGGTTTTGTAACTGGCTGGATGTGTCACCCATGCACACTTTTAGCCCTTTTTTAATTCAKCTAAACTCTTATCACCTATTGTATCATGTGGCAAGGAGTTATGCAGGCTAACTGTGCTCCATTTAACCCATTTGAATTTCATGTTTCTTCTACCTTTTTGACTGTCTTGACATTCTTCTGTAATGGGTCAGGATAGAGACCCATTTGTCAGCTTCCTCCTCACCAGCATTCATTAGTTTCTATACATTTCCCATCAACCTCTACTTCGTGTGTGTGTGTGTTTTTTTTTAAGTTACTGGTCTGTCCTTCCTTCACCACAGGAAGCACAAGTTTAACCACTCCATCAATGCAGTTACGGACCTGACAATGCTTCATTATGCCCTAAAGCAGAGAGGAGCTCTGTTTGTTCTGCAATAAAGCAGCTCTTAATTAGGCTATTGCTCCTCCTGTGTAAATATCTTGTTTGGCCTCTGGAACTGGGAAAGTTCACTCTATCTCTTGCTGTTTGGGAAAGGCCATGTGCCATCACACAGCAGGCTTTTGCTTTCTGACAAAATCAATGTGTTGATTACTTTGCCCACGCTGTCAACAAGCAGGTGATCTCTCTCTAATCAGATACACAGAACTATTAATTTAACATGTGCTTTGTACTGCTTGGCACACTGCGYTCAACTTCGCTCTTGTTTTCATATGTACAAGTGGAGAATCAGTCTCTTGCCATTGTTTTGGATTTACAATGTTACAAYAAATTAAATTCTTCTGTCATGAAAAACCCACAGACCTTTGTGGTGACCTTATGACAAAGGATAGAGTATTTTTACTAACTGTTTCATCTGACCTCAGAGAAAGGATAATATTTTGGGAACAAATGGCAGAAACTGACACCTGGCTGTGTCAGGGAAAATCTTTGTCAAGCTACATTTGCAGCTGAATTTGGGGATAACTCACATTTTATCTTGTTCTTAAAAGTCTTTATCCTCTTACATCCTCTTCAGTCAACTGGACAACGAGAACACTGTTAATGTTTACAAGGCTGAGAGGAAAGGGGTCATCTTAAGCTTTATTACCACTAAAGTTCTGYGGAAGAAATTGGGATAATCCCAATAATGGTACTTCTTGCAAAGTAGGCAAACACTACCAGATTCTCCTTTAAGGTCATTTTATTTTCAGTGAGAAGTTAAACAATTCCTCTGTCTGGCCATATRGAAGCCCTTTGGCTGACTTTGTTAATCATTCATTCTTCAGTTTGGAGTTAATTGTTTACTAAAACTGTTAAGCTGTGTGCACTGAAAGATGCCTTTGGGCTCTTAAATCAGTTGGAATATCTCACTAGAACAACAGAGACATGCCTACTGCTACTATAACTGCTGCTCGAGCGTGCAGGACTCCTTGTCACAGAGCTCCAGGCTATGCCACTTCTGCTTCATGTAAGGATCTCTTGGGATGGAGAGGAGTAACATTCCTACCCACTGGCTAAAATGAACAAATACTGCTCACAGACAATATAATCATAGAGTGATCCTGCAGTGCCTGGCTTTTCTTCTCTGATTGCTCTGCAACATGAGGAAAAAAATAATGACCTTTCTCTGAAAATGATGGYTATGGTCACTACAGCCTCAGTACCTCATGACAGAGTGCTGCTGATGCATCCTGTCTAAGGACTTGGTTCTGAAAAAATTGCTTTAATTTATCGTGAATTTTGGATGGTGCTGAACCAAGACAGTGCATAAAGCCCAGCAGGACAGTGACTCTTCTTGGATGCACACCTCGCCCTGAAGGATCTTTTCTCTTCACAAGGAAGTCTGTAGAAGCTAAATCTTAACTAAAACAGAGAGAGAAGGATTCTGCCCATCCTGAAGGCTGTGCGCTGCTGCTACAAAGATGGCATTGGTTCTGCAAGCCACTACTAAACTTTCAGTTGTTTCTGCCTACAGTTAGCAGGACAGCATTATGGGACATTGAGGCACCCACTTCTCCACACCGGACATTCCCTTCTTCTTTTTCAGCTGTAGTGATGGATTTTGTGAGGTATACTTCTTGCTGCTCAACAGAGACTAAAATTTTTGTGTTTATTCAATACTAAAGAATGAACTGCTATCAGATCACCACTGATACAAACCAGATCTGGATTCAAAAAGGCAGCATGCAAAAGGAGACCTTCAGACAGGCTCACTGAGTCTCTGCGCTAACCCTTGAATACACATGGGAAAAATAGGAAAGAGAGCAACAGGCCTCAAAATGATGGCTTCAGGGATTCCWGAGAATCAAAGCATAGGCAAGAGGGAACACAAAAATAGAAGCACAGAATCACATTCGGGTCTGCTGCCTAGCACAAGCCGCATTCCAGTTTAATAGCCCTGCATTCCTATCTGAACCACCTCAGACTGCGTGCCAGATACCCATCTCAGCTGCATCCTCAGCAGTGCTGGAGGACTTACGCCTGAGTGAGAATGGAGCAAGCAAGATCAGATTCTGGCCCAGCGTCAGCCCCCATTCTCCTCTCCGAACTCATCCAGTTTGCTGACAAACCTGGTTAGCTTTCCAGAGACACACGGCTGATTTACTCGAGCAATTTAATAAAAATGTGGTTTTGACTGACTGCTAATGGGATCACTTGAGATAGGCTCAGCTGCTCAGTATGGGTTACAGTTTTACTTACAAACACAATAAGCATGGAAAACTATCTGTGATGACATAATAGGAAAACATTACAATCTCTCTTATAAGACAAGGATTTTATATGCATTTAATATAAATTTCTTGGTTTCAGTTGGTTTCTTGCTACAATTTTCTGCTTGTGTTTTTTTCTAGGGAGATTTATTTTTCCATTGTAATTTTTTCATTTTGTTCCTGGTGTTGGCAATGTGCAAGAACAAAATAATAAAGATCAGAAAACTCATAAGCTCATCCCTTCCCCCCCCACACACCGTTAATTTTGCCTTGCAGAAAGTTCAATAACACTAACCCTTCCCTTGCACAGGGAAGACTTGAACCAACCCATTCTCGTACAGTGAAGTGAACCAGATTCCACAGTAGGCTCACAGATGCCATGGTTATCAAATGTGATTTTACAATCTAATTAGCCCATAATTAAACATCACACCTCACTGAGGCCGTTGAACTGTTCTTGCCAGAGGGGTTTTACCACCTGTGTAGGGTACAAGGCAGTTTACTCTGTCTATGGAGGGTAAACACATACTACTACCCATCTCCTCTCCCTGGTTTACACTCCCCATTTTGGGGTCATCGTTCCAGTGGATGGGGTTTGCGAGCATCATGTAACAGAGTAATACTTATCCAGACTCCTTTGCGCTGCTGTGGTCACTGGATTGTGGCAATGGACAAATTCTAGCCCGGAAATTCCTGCTCTCCCCTCCCACCCAACCTTCTCTCCCAGATTTACGACCACTTCTGCTAAGCCACAGAAATTCTCAGTGGTTTATATGTAAGGCTGCATTATTGTTTTGGGTCTCCTGGATCTCATACATAATTTGCTGAGACAAAAAAAACAAGTTYCCAATAACAAGAAAACTGGCATCCTAATTTTTTGGATGCTCACTGTTGTCTTTGAGAGAAAGAGTAGGAGATGCCTGGAGTCTCTCTAGTGATGTGAGAGCTGGAGGCAGAGAGCCAGCCAAGCTGCTTTTAAGCTCTCTAACCAAGGATACAAAGATACCAGATCACACTGAGAAGCTGAGAAGAGAAAGTAGAGAAGCTCAGAAAGAGGCTTGACCCTTCCAGGGGAAACAATTATCTCCTCTCGTGCAAAGTACCTGGACTCACTTCCTTCTCTCTTCTGATGCTCCTTCCCATCCTAGTCATCTCAGCAGCTTTGGTGGAAATTGCTATAGCTCCTAAATGGCTGAATCCTGTCATGGCAGGGCACTGTYTTCCTCCAAAGGAGGCGTTTCTATCACAAAGACTGGCTTCTGAAGGCATGTTTTAAGGACATATCTCCCTTGGGGTGCTGGCACTGATGGAAATGTGTGGATGCAAACACCTAGCTTAGGCATGTTTTAAACTATCAGATGTGTGAGTATGGCTTGCCCTGCAGGTAATGTTTGTTCCTAAAGGGATATGTCTTTTAGAGCACAGATGCTCTGGGAAGAGCCCCTTATTCCCCTCATCCTCTCCTTCAATGAATAAAAAGCCCAATGATTAGGCTTCAAAGAATAAAAGGCTAATCAATGCATCTATTATCTCCTTAGCATTTTTGTTTTCTTCTAAAACCTAGATTCTAGTTTATTTTATTAGAAGATGCTATCTGTGAATACCAGGCTATGGCCAGATCAGAGRTGAAAGAAAGGAAGGGCAGATGCCTTCATACAGAGACAATGCAAAGGGAAATACAGAATACGTTAACTCAGTGGAAGCTTTTGCATCCACAGAAGATCTGCCTGGTCAGTCTGAATCACCCAGTTCTGCATGGCTGCCTGCAAGCAAGTCTCAGACCTTGGCTTGCCTCCTAACATCTCAGCGGGTTTGCAATACAACAAGCACTGTTGCTAACAAACTGTATCTGTCAGCCTGAAAATCATGCACTCAGAGACGACCTTTTTTATGTTAGACTGCATCCTAGGTAGTTCCGATATTTCAGAGCACAGGAATGCCTAGGAGGATGAGCTCATGGGATCAAAACCTTACTCCTCCCAAATACACAGGACATTTCTTAGCTAGATAGCTCGAAGGCAATTTGAAAGACCTGGGACAAATCACGATTTTCAGATGCACTGAAAACCCCCTAAAAATTGTAATAAAGAAACCAGAGTGGCTACTCATCCCTGATGAAGCTCAAGTTTTGTGATCAGATCTGTGCCTGTTGTGCCTGAATTTGTGAACTGTTTTAAAGTAAAAGTAAATTTGTTCTTAAACAAATCAGACACTGAACAGAAACCTTTCATGCCTTTTCGTTAGGCGTGTGATGAAAATCTTCGTCCACTGTTTGCCTGACATTAACTCTTCAGTTAGTAAAATCTCTGCTTATCAGATGTAATGCTMTTGCTGGAAAAATGTGCAATTTTTTCTTTGTGCAATAAAGGGAAGAAGCTTTCCCATCCATTCTTCCCTCTTCCTCTCTCCGAACACTTATGGCTTGACAAAACACTATCAAGGATTAACTGAGCACCTCCATAGCCAGTGGGGAACGGGACGTCTCCAGTACTTGAGAGGATCAGTCCTTCAGTTCCCATTTATGCCTTATGAATCACACAAAGAAGAATCATAAGTTGCAAGACTGAGTGATGTTTATTTTCCCCCCATACCACAATAATTAATAAACTACGAGCTTTTTTTGTCTGTTTTTGAATGCAGATATTTGGATAAGTTTGGGAGAAACTTAACATCCTTCAAAATCACAAGAATCAATGCCAGCATTTAGCATACATCACACCACCAAATCAAGCTATTACATGAGTGGCAAGCACAGCCCTTGACAGAAAAAATAAATACTTACCTTTCTTGGTTTCACTTTATCGTGGTAGTCATATTGAAAAATCCCCTTGTAGCTAAGTCCTAACCACCAAGGAATTCCCTGCTTGTCCTGGAAGAAAAAACAGAGGGAATTATATAGAATGGGAGAGGGAAATACTGGAGATTTCTTAGGTTGTTATTCAAAGTATGGATTTGTTCCTAAGCAAGATCCTTGAGTGTCATGGATGCTGTTAAATTACCCCTGCTAAATTTTCTCAAGTCATCAAGCTCCTTGGTGTCTAGGGGAGATCTGTTGCACTTTTAGCCATGACGTATAACACATTTAAAATGCACCACCTGCCGTTAAGTTACTCAAAATGTTGTCAGGGGATGTTTTGTCTTTGGTCCCTTGTGCCATGATACATCCTCTTCTTCCTCCTTGTAAATTATTCAGTCTGAATGCTCAGAGACTGGAGAGGAAGGAAGGAGAATCGCCAGCTGACCTGAATTATGGGGAGGGATTTTAGCATTAATTTTGAAAATGCAGCATTAATGGGATCCAAGCGATAAGGTCTGACAGACTCGGACCCAACTGCTTTGCATCTGAGTATGCAATAAAACAGTCTTATGGAGTAATGGCTGATATCTGATACCAACCTCTCTGCAATTTGCTGAACTGGAGTCCTCAATTAAATTATATCTTTTCTGTTAATATGACAGAGAAAGGCAGGGTAAAACCCAGCAAAACCAAAACCCCCACATCAGGCAGAAGCAAAGCCTATTATGTGCAATATTTGCTGCTTTGGTACTGCTCACTGATGCTTATTGATCACAGTGAGTTCACTGTAGCAGCTCTCAACTGTTTGCAGGCTTGGGCACCTAGTCTAATCCATCAGTTCTTTCTTGGTCTAGTCGTAGTGCAAGAAAGATGGATGCAAAAGGGTGCTGGAGGGACCTGGCCCTCTGGCAAAAGACAAGGAATGCTTTTCTACAAAATGTCATCCACATTAGCAGGAACAGACTAGGAACACATCTCCCTGAGACAGACATGCTCAGGTATTTGTATTTTTATGGTACTTCGTGTGTGCAAGATAATACAGACATATGAAAAAACATGAGTTGTGCAGAGAGATAATGATGAAACACATCAAAACTCCAGGGACAGTAAGTAGTGGGAAATACTCTGGGCAGTATGGATCTAGCTTTCTGTCTGTTTATTGATTTCTCTACTTGAAAAAAAGAAAAGCAACCCTCCACTGCTGCTCAGGCAGGGGAGTGATAATAGAAGACTGGAAGATTTGGTGATAAATCACTAGACAAAAGAAATGAGAAATTTCCTGAATACTTGCATGAAATCCACATAGTTAGAGGTAAAGAATGGCTTGAGGAGGGGGACCCGTTAGCTCTAGAGGATGGCACAGGGCTTTGGCATTAGAAAGATGTACTATATCTATATCCATTTATCTACATCTCGAGTGAATGGAGCTACAGCTTGCAGATCATCACTGACCCTAGTTAGTTGCTCATAAATTTGCAGGCTGGGAAAAATCTGATCTCTTGCAACAATGAAAAGGGGTTGGCTTGTTCCTTTAGTGCCGGTTCACTGGCATCACCAGAGCTTGCTGTTGCTTGTGGGCTGAACATCCTAGCACAATAGAAGGATTGCAAGAATTTTATCTMGAAGAACAGGATTTTCCTCTCTGGAGTCGTATTTACCAAACATTCACTACACAGTTGAAATAGGTTTACCCTACCACAGGAAGTGAAACAAGACTTCAGTAATAGTGTATTGTATTCTGGAAACAGGGTGGTTATTTGTACCTCTCCCCTACCCTCTCCAGCATCATTTTAATTCAATAAATGACCCTTTTTTAGCAGAGCCTACCTTTACTGCGTAATAATGCACTCCGTATGTTGGGAGGGATTCTACAATGCTCATATAACTGCAAAACAGCACATAAGAGAATAACATGTCTACAAAACAGAGAAGATTGTCTGAAAAAGAAATACTTAAATAAATAAATACTTATGTTGGGAAGAATTCTACAATGCTCACATAATTGCAAAACAACACATAAGAGAATAACACGTCTACAAAACAGAGAAGATTGTCTGAAAAAGAAATATTTAAATAAATAAATACTTATGTTGGGAAGAATTCTACAATGCTCACATAATTGCAAAACAACACATAAGAGAATAACATGTCTACAAAACAGAGAAGATATTGTCTGAAAAAGAAATACTTAAATAAATAAATACTTAAGTAAATAAATAATTAAGTAAATAAATTAAAAATACAGTATTAGATGAGATGGAGAACTTGTTACGTACTGGATTTACAGCCCAGTATAAATATTTCCTGACAAAAAAAATGTCATCAGAAGGTGCTCTTATTTCACTTACTTCACAATTGCTTGRCCTCTTGTCTGACCATTTAGTTTCTTGTAATGTTCAATAACTCGGTCCTCACTGGAAAGGAAGAAATGAGATTTTGTCTTATCTAAGTGCAATATCAAGTTTAAGAAGCTTACCAAAAGGTGAAGAGAYGCTTTTGTTAACACAGCTACCAATTGAGGTAATCAAAACATGCCAAGAAAAAGTGTTAGATAATGGGATTTGATGCAGCCTGAGGAAAACAAGGGGGACGCAAAGACTGAAAACAAAAAATGAATTTCTAAGAGCTGGTTTTCTAGAAGAGGCTCATTTTATTTACAGACATCGTGTCTATTTGTACAGATTTTTTCTCTCTGCCTGACTTCCTTTATCTGAAAATGGTACCTGTGATGTTTCACTGTACGGTAAAAAGATGTGGCTGAAGCTGCTGAAGGTCTGATTTTTTCCTAGCTGATGCAAATTCTTTCCAAGCTCACCATCTCCCCTCACTAGTAGAGTGAAACTGGCAGCCAGTCCTATCCCTAAGCCTCACAGATTACCCCTCACTGCAGCTGCATAAAGCAATGTACAGGAGCACTAGTGGAAGTACTCTGGAGGCATCTTTCTTAGTGAGGAGTTAAATTCTTAGTGTATACAGAGGCAATGTCTATGACAGCAGGTTAAGCAGTCATAGACTGCTTAATGTCTCCAGGCTTTCAAACTCAGATGTCTACACTGTAAAACTGTATATGTGCCTTTGCATACTTTCGGCTTATACTAGTTTGCCTTCTCCCAGGCAGCTCCTGGCAGTGGACTGGGATTTTGCCTGGGCCAGAGTCCATTCTCAGTCTAGAGGCAGTCACGCAACTTTAAAGATTTTCAGTTTTACTTTTCCAGTGAATGGGTAGCAGGAGAGCACAGATCCAGAGCCGATGATGTGATGCGTACAGTGAGCTGTGACAGCAGAGTCACAACATGGCAAAGTATAAGTCAAGGTTCTTCCTTCAGAGGTTCATGGTATTCTCCTTTGACTTTGATAGCATTCCTCTCAATCTACAGGCAAGCAATTCATCACAGCCTCCAAGCCTGGTGATATTTTCAGACAGGTCTGACTTTGGTTCTTCTTTCACTTCCAACTGTGTAATGCCCATGGAACCAGCTCTCTTACATTAACAGGACAGAAGACTCAAGTCATAACGTTTAAAACCAGCATCTTGCTCCTTCTATGATAACAGCAAGGGTGAGGACTCTCTGCTGAGTCTTCTGGAGGTACAATGTAGACCTTGTCGGTCCAAGAGGAAGGAAATCTAAATTATTTTTAAGCCACATTTGTGCTCTCCYATTTGGCACCGCACAAGCTTCCAGCAGTACCAAGTGTCTATCTAATGCCGTTATCCTGCATGGGGTTTAGGCCAACGTGAACTAGTACTACTCTCCTTCCCCCATTTCCCAAGGTCCACTTTGCAGTGGGGTCTTTAAAGACAGCTGCACAGTTGTCTGCAGTGCGGTAATCCCTCCCGCAAGGGAACGGAAACTTATCTCACCGCTGCTTTTCCCATACTCGTCCTTGCGCCAGAGATACCCGTGTGGAGCCAGAACCTCCACTGCAAAGGAGTTCCCCGGCCGCTGCTGGGCCCAGCCCTGCCGACAGTGCCCATGAAGCCCTCTGGGACTTTACAGGTAGAGGCCACACCGAGACCGCTGTGACATTGCCTACAGTCTGCACTGCGACATGGCAAACCGGCCCTTCAGTGCCTGGATGGCACACGGGGCCCCTGGCGTAGGGGAGATGAGGGCTGTGCGTCCGTCTGAGCATGCCTGGTAATACCAAGAAGAAGGAAGAGGAACAGAAGCAACTCAGTGGACAGCACAGGGTGACTCAAAGTAGATGGTCTGTCGGATTGTCAGCAGGACCAGCTGTTCTCCCACAGGGCTGCCATTTGTCTGAGAATAGCTGCTTTCCTTGCTCTCTTGCCAAGTGACTTCCCCTGCTCATCCTGCCAAACTAAAAGGCTCTCTTTGGGGCAGGGTGAAGAGATGTCCCCCACCAGCAGGCCATCGAGGTGCTGACTCAGTTAGTGAGAAATTACGTGGGTAAAGGAATAGTCTAGGTTTCCCATCAAATCCCTCAGAATAATTTTAAAGTTTAGAAAATGATCCTTAAGGAAATTCATCAACCATGAAACTGAATTCAACCCAGTGATCCAAGCAAGTAACTTCACAGATGCTATCGGCATGCATAAAGACAGAGCCTGCCTCTCCTGCTATGATCATTGTAAACAGGATTACTTTTGGAGAAATAACTGAATTACATGCATGTTCAGTACTGGAAGATCTCCAAACAGCATCATTCTTAATGATAAAGATGGACAGAGAGGGCTTACAGCCCTTTGTAATTACCTCCTAAACGCCTGATTACATGTGGATGCAATTCATCTCTGTCTCAGACAGGAGCAAATCAGAAGTGACTTCACAAAAACGATGTAGTTTCACCAGTGGAAAACTCCTATGAAAGKAGAACAAGGTGCTACGAATTGCTCTTTGCTTTGGTTTCTACTCTGTACAGATCAAGCCCTGATATTGAAGCCATTCAAAAAAAGGATAGATCCACCTACTTGCTGATTATCTAATGTGCTCCTGAATGTGGTCTGCTTTCTGACAAGTAATTAATATAAAATAATAGATATGTTCTTAGACCGTATCTCTTGCATAGGGAAGCCAATCGATGGCCCATTTCCTTCAAAAGGATAGATAAGATGTCAGGGAGCTTTACTCAACAGTGGGATGAATAAAATTATGTACTCAACCTTTACTAAAATATATGGGATAGTGCAGGATCTCTCACTTCTGCAGAGCAAATGCAGGCAACACTCTCTGCTGCCCCATTACGATACTGATGATGTCCTTGTCTATTGTAAAATGTTCTGAGTTCTACAGATAGAGAGTGCCAGAAAAGTATCATCTTTGTTTCTGCTTTCTTTTGGACAAAAAAATAAAGCCTGATTTACTAATAGAGTTATGAAGACTTACAGTGGGATTCCCTGTGTTTCACCTAAGATATCTACAATGCTGGGCTAGTTACACTTCAAGGAGGGAAACAGATACCTCAGGGCACATTKCATCCAATCTATTGTAGATGTCTTCCTTGGCAGGAGGTGTTTGCCGCTTCTCTCCACTGACAACAAGGGAGCTAAGGGACCCTCATGGAGATGAAGATATGCACATGATCAGATGAATCCCACCCTAGCTGCCTGACTGTTATTTTTCCTTCTAACGGTTCCTTCTTTTAATTCCTGCAGCCCCATGCAAGGAGGATCATCCATCACAGAGGTCACCTTTTGCCTCCAACTATGAGATGAGGGGCAGGCCCAGCATGTGCCAGGGAAAATAAACAAAATCATTCATGGGTCAGGAGGAGCATTAGCAGAGCTTATAAACAGTCTCCCCTGTCATTTCAGCTGTTCGTGTTGAGTGGCTGCAGTGCTGTTACTGACAGCTGGGAGAGTACGTGGGACACTGCCTGGACCACCAGCTGACGTCTCTTCTCCTCCAGCTTTGGCTTGTTGCTGTGTCAGTGACAAAAAACCTCATTCATAATGCAGGGATCACAGAGGGCACTTAACTAATGTGGAGACACGGGGGCTGCCAAGGCACTACTGCCTGTTTGGCAGCTCATAAAACATTCCTCCAAAAGCTCCAAAACGAATACACGGATAATATCCTGCAGCAGACAACTCTGATAAAGATCTTAAGAACTACCAGGAAATCCCTCCTGTTCCAGCAGCTAACAGAACTGGATGGCAGACAACTTGCAAACAAATGCAGGGCTGGAGCTATGCTTCTTCAGAGCCAGATTTTCAAAGGTATTTGTTTCCCCCCCCCTCCTCCCAGCACAGTGTTTTAAATAGCTGTCCACTTGTTACTGTGCCTTCTGTTATCCTCTTTCCATCCTGATTAGTTCATTTTGAGGATATTCTCAAACTTTAATGTMTGAGCTTGCAAAGATTCACGAAGTCATATACTGTCCCACCGAAGCCTGCAGARCACCTCTCGGGCCTAAGAGACCTACAGCAGAATCAGAGCCTGAGGTCTGTATTGTATTAGCAAAACTAAATAGTGATTTACAGCTGATACTTTCAGAGTGAGATTTTCTTGGAACCTTGATGCCTTAGGTTGCTAGAACAAGCTTTCAGTCAAGGTCTGTTGGAACGTGGCAGGAGTCTCCTTCCCTCCCATTCTAGCATCCACTTATGTGCTATTGCCTCTGCTCTTTGCATTCTTGCTGACAACCAGTGCTGGGCTGGCTTGCTGAGGAGGGTCTATGTGGAGTTAAAATATTATAACAATGGCTGCAGAGGAGCACTGTGAACTAACATGCTCTCTAAAGGTTCTCTCCCACCTAATTGTGATTAGTTTTGTATCTGAAATAACAAATACTGTCAATTGTTTCCATACATGGGTTTCATACATAGAGCTTTCACTTAAAAAAAAAAAAAAAAAAAAAAACCCTCCAGCCTCCCACCTCTTGCTTCACCAGTTATCAGTGATGCTAAGAGATGCCTGAGAACAAGATGTTCAACTGATCCTTCTTAATCTGTAGAGAGCTGGAAATTGCAGCTTGATGACATATGAATTACAATCTTCATCCTTACTGTGAAGTCTACAAATTTCCAAAAAGAGGTCTCAGTGAAGGGAAATGCYTGGAGCAAGGATGTGTAACCAGGAGAGTCCATGAAGGTGGAACCAGAGGTCCCAGACTGTCTTGATTCAGCCCTGACTGAATCCTGCCTTGGTGAAACTGTCATAGTATCCACTTGAATATCTGTCTTATCAGCTGTTAGACCATTTTGGACTATTTTTGTGCAGTTTCAAATACCCCATAGGATTTTTTGTTTGTTTGTTTTAAWCTAACTAGAGCAATTACTCCTCCCACCCCTAATGTTTTAAATGTTTCTCTCTGGAGCTGGAAATTCACTTGCTATTGCTTTGTGCTAATGCTAGAGAACTGACTGCATATAGAAAGGGACAGGGTAAAGCTTGTATCAAGTATATAATCTGCATGAGATGCAAAAGTGAAGGATGCAGCATGTTAGTACAAACAGTCGTAAAAATCTGCCCTTTTAGATCACTGAAGTTTGTTTTTCAGAGGTTTTCGGTCTGATTCATCATCAGCCTCTTCCTGAGAAGGTTYACCATGTCAGAGGGTGTTTATGGAAAACATACTATTAAAAAATAATGAACTACCTGTGTACAATAGGTCTGTAAGACTTAGTCATTGAAGTGAAATCACAAGGGAGTTAGAGGACTGCAGTCACTTGTTTTATTATCCTATTGGAAACAACCAGCTTCCCAACTGGGACTTCTTCTTAGTCACATGAGAACTCCCACAAMATGAAGCACAACTGCAGTGAAGTGCTGTATCTTGTGTATAACTGCAAATACTCGCATTTTGAACAGGTTTTCACACAGCTCTTCTTGCACCAGATGACTCAGCATAGCCCAAACTCAAGGAAAGCGTCTGTAAGGAGAGAGGCAGTCCCAGACTGCATTCAGACTTCCCAGGAGACATCCTTGACATAAGCATGGTGACTAACACTCATCAACAGTGGGGGTAGATAGGGTCTGACAGGCAGCATGGGTTGTTACTGCTTTCTTGCATACAGACATCATCACAGGCAACTGAAGCAAAGGTAATGCAAACACCTTAATTTGAAGTCCATGCTTCTTCTGAAGGGTCAGATCTGCCCTCTCCTCTGTCTATGGCTATTTGTTTCCACCACTCCTCTTATGGTGGCACTTGAGCTTGAGTTACCTGTCTGTTAGTCAGACCAGGCAACAGACCTGGCTGGAAATGCATCATTTTTCAATTTGGTGGGTTAGTTTGTGAAAAAGGAAGGAGCTGTTACAAAGAGGAAGGTCATTCTGCCTTCAGTGAAACTGCAGCTTATGTTTGTTAGTTTCATAAAAGTTTGGTTTGAGTTGATGGTTCTCAAGCAGAAACACCAGGCATTTGTGACTATCTGCAGCTTTTTATAAATGCTCCCAACATCAGCCTGGGACTGAGTGTCTCCTGATGTGCTCAGGAAGTGGTTAGGCCCTCACAGACTAGCTTTTCTACAGCTTTGTACTAGGAACAGCTAATTCTAATATTGTAGCCATGCTATGAAGAGTAGATGGATTTCCTGGCAAAGAGCAGAATTGAGATCATGAACCACAAACTGATTTTTTTTCCCTGCCATCCTTAAATTACCAGAATGTAGAAATTAAGAGGACTAGATAAGAGAACTTCAATCCTGCCTCAGGCTTATAGCCTAATGCTTTAAAGACAAACATGAAAGAGGAACAATCATATGAAAGCATCTCCCTATTAACGAACAGTCTTTTCCCAAATTCTTTCCTACTTGCATAGATAAAAAGGAATAGGTGAGGTGGCACAGAAGCTATCTGTGAGTATACAAAATTTAACTGTCATCCTGCTCCTACCCTGGATTTTATTTGCAGTACAATAAAACCAGAGTTTACAAGCCTCCCCCACTGAACATCACCTAGCACATACAAGAAGATAAATAAGGCCCCTTTACTTTGACTGTGCCATGCAGAGAGGGCTTGTGAGATGAAGCTCAACTCAGAAACAGTGCAGAGCAGTACAGCTCTGCTGTGCAGAGCACTACAAGACTGACATTTCAAAATAGGAAGACTCTTTTGTCTTTTCACAGATGTAGAGTGCTGGAAAAAAAAATGCCACATTACACCTCTGGAATTCAGGGGACTTCCACATTTACAGTGAATTTTCTGGGCAGATATTACTGCAGCCATTTGCCAGATGGGGAAACTGAGGTCTAGGGTGATTGCTCAATTTACATTGAATCATGCAATGAATCAATAGCAGACAAGAGCTAAAAGGCAGGAATCTCTGAATTCCCAGACTCATCTCAGATCACTGACTGCTGCAGCCTGGGACTGGATGAAACACTGCACAGTTTCTCAGCAGAATGATATATTACCAGTAAGCAAGCGAAGGGTGCTCCTTCAGCGCTGGTGTTGGAAGGGCTGGCAGCTTCTTTAATTCATTCCTTACAATTTCATTGCTGAAAGAGAGTTCAAAAGAAGGATCAGGCTACAAGAAAACAATCACAATATTTGATATGACCTGACCTAGCTGGCAGGCTGCAACAGCTCTGCATCTGTTCCTCCTTAACAAAAGGCACTGGGGTTTCCTTTCTCCTTTCTCTTTATTTGTTTTATGGCAGCCCAGTTAACTTTTCCCTTTATTATCAAAATTGGAGAGAAACTTTCCCAGATGGTTGTGTCGAAGCATTTCCTATCACTGACTCTGAACACACAAACCACCACGTCACACTTCATTGAGCAGAGTCCTATGAACACATTCATACCAAGAAAGAAAATCAAGCGTTGGAGAAAAGAAAATAGATGCTTTCAACTGCAATAAGGCTCCTTTGTTTAATGCCTTACAACCTGCTGCAAAAATAATTTGTTTTCTTGCAACACAAGTTGCTCTTAGCCTGTTGCCCCAGTGCCATGGCCTTTGCACATCTTCACTGATCCAGCTTGAATCTATATCCTGCTGCACAAAACCCTCTGCGGGGCCAGACCTAACTATTTCTCTAACATTCTCTCTCTGCAGCCTCTCCAGTGACTGCTCTGGCCAACTGGAGCAGCGTAACTGCACATGAGTGAGCAGGGACAGTTCATGAAAGGGAAGACTGATTCTTGCAGATGAAATGAAATCATGGGATGTTCTCCTAAAGACCCAAAATGTCTGTTTTCCCACGTTTGAAAACACAAAATTGTGCACATGCAAAAATATCTCAAAAGCTTGGAAAGAAAAGCAGTGTTGCTATTACTTTTAAATTCTTACAGACACACAGGCAAGAGGGCCAGACAGGACACTGAGGACTGCCAAATAATTAATGTTTATTGGGTTCCTTTTTAATAACCATTTTTTCTGCCTTCTTGTACTCTTCTCTTTATCCTGCCAAACAGTGTGGCTGACCTGGAGTTGCAGACGCAGATCACTTTTCCAGAGCTCCAGATTTCCCAGTCCACTAGCTTCTCCTGTATGGCAGCAGGGTCATAAATGAGGCAGACACGTAGTCTTGGCATCCCCTGGTGTAGAGCAGTCCACCTAGTAGGACTCTCTGACTCCTAAAGGCCCAGGAAGCCCTGATCTCTGGGACAGGCTGTATGATGGCTCCTAGAAATATGGAACTGCCTCAGCTTTTAGCAAGTCTCTTCCCACAGTGTTTCTCCATTTGCATACCCCAGCAGCAGGCCCTGCCCGAGCTCTTGCTGTGTTTTTGTTAATTGGAGTTTGCAGGTTAATTGCTAAGTTGAGTCATAGCATAAACCACTAAAGTAAATCCTGGAGTAGGCATTTCAGGCACATCTACAGGCATTTATTATCATGGTGTTCCCTGACAATCAATYAAGTAGTGTTAAAACAGGACCACAATTTCTAATTGAGACAAATCTGTGAGAAAGATGCCCAAGTCTAAATTAGGTTCAGATTTCGCTGGTGGCTGAAAATGTGTTGAACAACGCTTTCAAGAAATGACTAAGGCAACCACTTCCATGCTAAGCTCATAGAAAACCTCCCAGTAGCATCTCATACGCCTAGTCAGATGACTCTTGGCAAATAGCAATGTTTGAATACCCACTGCTGCCTAAATCCCATGGCCCTTTGACAATCAGTTCTTCCTCTGTAAACGCAAATGTTCAAAATCTGTCAAATGTTTCCTTCCATGGTAGGTAAATATCTGCGCAAGTCTAAACAAGAAGCTACTCTGTTCCACACTATCCACTTCTACTCTGTGAGTGACAGCCTAGAAAACAAGCTGTTACTGTTCAGTGTTTATTGGGTCTGCCCAGCTCTCCATGGTGTGTGCATACTCAGCTTTTACTGATTTTTTTTAACATGATGAAAATAACTGAAAAAAATCTTCAGCACAGTTGGAGCACAGGCAGGAGTCACTACACTCAACTGAAAGGTTTTTGAAGTTGGCTGTTCAGAATGGTTCCACAGAAGGAAGTGGTGACATTTCCAAAACTCTTCTGAGAAGAAAGGGAGCAATTCCAAAACAGGGACTTTCTGAGCCCAGACAGCTATGAAGTAGGACAAGATTAGTGGTGACTTACTATCTTTGAGAATCTGGGGAAAACCCTGAACCAGTAATGGCTCCCATGAAAGAAAGAACTAACACTAGTCAGCTCCTTTTCAACAGATTGCCTTGTGATAAAAAGTCTATCAAGCATCAGAGGAAAAGACATTATTAGTAAGGTTGTTGAATGGGATTGGCACTTCTGCTCAGAACTTAGAAAATAAAGGTAACTCATAACTCCAAAAGGCCAAATGTATTTCAGGTAATCGYTTACAGCAATAAAAAAGTATTTCATTGCATGTTCCATTCATTCACTACTCTTCTGGCAAGACTAGTCTCAAGATAAATGAATTTAGTCTCCCCAAGGATGCTAAATGAAGAAGAAGGAGGAAAAAAATAATGACTTGGGTTGCATTTGAACTGGTGACCATGAGGTCAGTTTCCTCTTGGCTCCTTTTAAAACATCACAACCCTTAATTTTTTAAATGTTTTGAACGGAATCACAAGTGGTTTCTTACTTACTGCCTTCCCCACTCCTTCTACTGAAACATCTCAGTGTGTTTATTTTATTACTGTATTTAGTGAGTGTTTGTTTAATCCAGTCACTTGTGTTGCATTTATTTTATATTCTGAAGTGTTTAGTATACCTCCAGGGTTGATATATATGTAAGAGTGCTTTAGATAACAGATGTAATATACAGGGGAAAGGCTCCATGCACATGGTCTCTGTGTCCTCCAGACCACTTCATTCCTGCATTATTGTGGGAATTATATTATTTAAAAGACTGAATAATAACAAGAAAACAGAGCTGGAAGAGCCATCTACAGAGGAGTCTGAAATCTGGTTAGATATCCAGAAATGGGGTTTCTTGGCTAAAGAATGGACCTAGAAAACAAGAACTCCTGAGTTCTGGTCTTAATTCTGGCACTTACTGTTTAATGAGCCTTGGCCAAATCAATGTGCCTCCAAATCTCAGGATATCTGTCTACATATGGGGATAAAAGGACTACCTAGCCACTTCCAGGATTTTGTGAAAAACTGTTTTTTGCCAATTTCCTGCAATAACTTTGAGCAAGACTACATATGCCATTATATCTTTGAAAATCCATACATATTCTAACATGTTTAGTAACAACGATCAGTTACAAAACAAAATGGTAAGTGAAAGTTCTGAGCTCTTTTTCAACTCTGTTGAATGCAAGAGGAAACAGTCTGAGATTTAGGATCTCCTCCATGAGGCTGCAAGATGGAAGGATGCAGAATGTAATCTCTTAATGAATTCTAATTGTTGAAATGGCACTAGATTACGTAGAAGGAAAGGTAAGCCTGAAATTGTGTTAGGTTACCACCTGCCATTACCTTGATACTGTAAAATTCAATTAAAAGCAAGCTGTCCCTTTGCTTTCCTCCCATGTTCAAATTTTGCAGGGAAATGCTGGACTTCACTCAAAATGTCTCATATTTCTTGACTAGAGGAAGTCTAGCAATGACGGCCTGTCTCRGGAACTAGCTGCAACATTTCAAGCTTTTTTTTTTTCTTTCTTTTTTTCTTTTTAATTTAGGCTTTTCTTTTCCCTTCCCAAATTGGCAGATAAACGATCAGTGTATGTTATTTCTGGCTGCCTTGACATAGCTGCTATTTAAGGTTGAAGAGCTGGGCTCTGCACATTTCAAAATGAAATCTGTAAGCCTTTCTCCAAAGATTTTGATCATGTCAGACTCTGAATCCACGATTAATTTAGAGGGAAAATCTCAACTATTTTAGCAATATACTCTGCTCCCCTTAAAATTAGCCAGGATACTCCAGTGCCACCTTGTATATAGGCTAAAGAGAGTCACACCTATAGGTCTCAAGCTTATCAGAGGAATCTAAACTTGTCCTGCCCATGCTCTGCCAACCAAGAATGACTCAGCTCCTGACTAGAAACAATATTAACTTAAGCTAATAAGCTTTACATCTGTCTGCAGGATACTATTTTAGGAGCTTTATACAGGCAAATTTGTACCTTTGAAGTCAAAAATTTTGTTACTGATATCAAAAAGCACAGATCAAATCTTAAGTGTCCTGTTCATCCTGAGAATCAACTGAACATGGATACCTGATTGTCCTATATTCAGTGGTATATCCCAGCCTAAATGAAAACCTTTTTCAGTCCTGTCAGCTGGAACACTTGGGGAGTCTCTTAAATAAAGTGAAAACTGTTGTCCTTTAATGAACAAAGGACTAGGAACTTTTTAAGGTGAATAACTTTTTATTTTGAAACCCAGCTGAGCAGTAATACTTGCCTCAAGTTCTGCCTAAATCTGTACCAAAGCAGAAATGCGCCATTTGTACAATTCTGCTTGCAAAACACGGAATTGTAGCAAGCCTCTTGCAGCAAACCCTGAGAAATACTTTTCCTAGAGCGATTCAGACCAGTTGCTCTCCAGGCTTACCAGCCCCCAGGCAGCCATTGTGTCGCTCGAGTTAGGCGCTTCTAAGGGGTAGAGGTAGCCAGAATCAGCACTGAAAGACTTGTGCATGATGATGCCCTACTGAAGGACATAGGACAAGTGTGCTTGAAATCATTCATAAGTCCTGTTGGAGGAAAGGAAAGGAAAGGAGAGTACTATGAGCACAACTATTACTCCCAGGTATGGTACGAGTTCCTCAAAAACAACAGCGAGAGCTGCTGTCACTGTAGGTGCAACAGTTCACAAGTTTGGAAAATTGCCTTCTAGATTTTGTAAAATCAGTTCTGCTTTTTTGAGCTTCTATGAGGCGTAAAAAGCAGACTTGCAACTGCGTTCAGCAGGCCTGAACCAGTCCGCTGTGATCTACCACCTGGGTGCAATGGAGTTTGGGGTTAATCGTGCTAAGGCCAGCATATGCAGGTGCCAACCCATAGCCGAACTAGTGACAATTTGATGTCAGATATCACAGCATCTTAGGTGATCGGCAGCAATTTATAGGAAGGCTCCCATGGGAATAGCAATTCTGCCATCATTATGAATGAGTCAGTATTTATGTACGTTCCTGGATCAAGGCCAAAGAGAAATGCGCAATCTTATAGGCTGTAAATTTGATGGTAGCAGTAGACAATACATGTGTGGAAATCTGCAGTCTGCATTCCAAGCATGCAACTCTTTAGAATTAACTTTTTTTTCTTTAAAACAAAGTAGGGTTGAAGAGTTCAGACTTCCCGCAATGTATGCTGCCATCCACAACATAGTATCTTTAAATCTAGGCAGCAAGAAATTCTGCAACTGTAGAGCTTCTCTGTTTCAAAGAATAGCTAATTCTATTACAAGCAACATTTCAGCAACAACTAACCTCAAACACTGAAGCCAGCTTCAGCCTTAACAGAAGTCAGAACATTTGTCTCCATTTGCAGTTACTCTTGCCGGCCTCAGGCTTAATTTGCCTCTCAGATTTTACACTGCTGATACAAATAACCACAAATCTCAGTGGGCAAAATCTTGACCACAATGACCTCATGTTGACTTCAGTAGCACCTGGATGTCACCCAGCACGTAAACCCTTGTCAGTGCACATTAGATAGAAGCTGCTGGACAGACAAGCCTAAAGATGTTAAGTCTGCTCCTAGAACATAGAGGGTCAGGGTAGGTTTTTTCTATCTTCCTCTGGCAAAAAGCTTTTAACTCTTAATACTGGAGGTTGCTTTACATTCAAAGCCAATTAATAACTTGAGATCCTTGGCAATGTCAGTATGCCAACAAACTATTATTATTGCATCACTTCTCTGTCTAGGACCCAGATGTAATGTTTACACCTTCCACTTAAAACCTTGGAGAACCACTAAGAGCTAACTGTTTTAATGGTGATGATGATAACTGTCACACCATCATGGAAAAAGCAGTTAACATCATGTGTTGCGGTATCTTCCGCGGTCTTAATGCCTAGCCACGTGCATTGTGGTAAACACAATCATTCCTTTTACAAGGGACATCAAACTGCTTTGAGCAGATGGATGCTTTCCATGGCTATTTCTAGATATGGAAATGGATACCTGAAGATAAAATGCTCTCAGATGTATTACCCCAAGTCATCTAACTGATTCCTTTCTGTCCTGAGTTTCATAGTGAAATATACTTTTTGAATGTGTTTTCCTCATGTCCAGGACATTCTGAGAAACTTTAAATAGTGTTCTTCACAGCAAAGCCAATGGAAGATGTGACTTATCACAGGTTTGAATGGCAAAACTCTGCTGGGTCCAGCTGTTCTGGACTAATCACTTGGCAGGGTATGGAAAGCCAGACAGCAGTAAGAAGAGCCAAATGTGTTCCAGTGCCCCCTAAACACTGCTGATAACTGAGTTATTCCGAGGTGGGTGGAACTGAAAAATGAAGCAAGACTGGGCTTGTGTTTCTGCGGTCAGACGCCTGTCAGGATTTTGCAAGCTGATTAAGGTTCTGAGAAATGATAAGGCAGAACTTGAACTTCCTTTTATCAAGGGTTACCTTGTGTCATCTCACATTCCAGGATGAGCATACAATACTCGCAATACGTTGTCTTTTTCATTGATTTGTCCAAATTTAGCCGGCCAGAAGTCTTTGTCTAACAGAAAATGGGATATTATGTTTATCTGGTCTCTTTGTTATTCAGTATCTTCTATGGGTCTACAGAATACCTCTGCACTTTTCTCTCAGTGTATCTCAATGCTGACAAAACAGACCCTTCTCCATGCTCTCTGATGGCAATTCAACCTCCTTGTCCATTCAACCTTGTTTTCTCTTTCGAAATCAACTTCAGTGGATGTTGTGATTCTCGAGCTAAATTCAGGTTCAGGTCCATAAATGTATACAGAAAAACTTTAGCACAGACAGTTCTCCTGGACTTCAGATAAAGAATATTCATGTTTCTCACAAGAGGCACAGAACAGCTATCACCTGATATTGACCTTTGRTCACTATTAATGTGTAACTCATGGATACTGTCAACTTACAGGAAAATTTAGCATTTTATTAGCAGTCTTCTGAAACACCAAGCACAGTTACCTCTTTGAATTTCTTACAGCACTTCTAAAGATTAGGCTCAAAGGACAGCAGAACTTCAAAAAACCCAATAATCTATATTCTGATTTTGATAACTTTGTCCAAATTCAAGCTGAAATATCAATTAGTGATGGAATTTTAAGCCTTTGGCTGGATATGTGATATAACAACATTGCGGAGTCATTTCCTTAGTAATTTCCTTCTGGAGAGTACTCTATTTCCTGAACTTCATGGGTATATAGAGGCATTTGTCAACAATGTAGTCCCAAACAATGCTGTTTGCAATGCATGCTCTGGTCAAAGACTGTTTTGTGAAGAAATCATTTCTAGTAATGCATTCCCTTTGCTACAGCTACAAACTGTGTCGCATCACTTGCAGAGTGATTTCATCAACTTCATTCTCACAACACACAATGGCAAAAAAATTTAAGTTCACCTACCTCGAAAAATCTCCTTTTGCCTCCTGTAAAATGAAAGACAGAAACAAAAATATATTATTAAAAAAAAAAAAAAAAAAAAAGAAAAAAGAAAAATAAATCTAGTGTGCAATATTTGCAAAATTCATTTTAGCTGCAATTTCCTTTTGTAACTGATTTCTCAAATATTTTCTGGGACTAGTCTCTAATAGGCTAATTCAAGTGTTCTGACACATATGGCATTAGCTAGGCAGATCTAACAGACCAAAGGGTTGCAAAATACATGGATGGATGATTCCTCATTCTGCTTGTGGGTATCCAAGAGGCTGCTGGAAACAGTGCTAGTAAAGAGGTAGGTAGCCTTTTTGCTCAGTGTGGAAGTTACATTACTAGAAGATCTCCGAAGTCTCAGTGGACTCTAAAAACCCCCTGACTCTTCTTACAAGTATTCTRGTTATTTTAGTAACTGGATTTTGAATAACCTAGCTCAATCTCAGCTTTCAAGGGGATGCAGTTTCTTTAATTCCTCACTAGGTGTTTGAGGAAGTATTTAGTTCCCCTCCTTAAATACCTAAATATCTGAATTTATTACCATCACAGCCTGATACTAAAGAGTTGGGTAATGTTCCACTCTAGTAGTTAGATTAGTAAGACTCAGATATCTGAGTCTTACTGGATATCTGGAGAACTCTCAAAATCTGAGTCACCTCCTGAATAGATGTAATACACATTTTGCATTTTCCATGCACAAATTGCATTATTACAGTGTATGCCAAGTTCTACAATTGCTGCTAACTACAAACAAAGCACAGTGCAATAATGTAGTTTGCAACTGGTCAATAATGTAACTTGTGCTTTCACTGCCAAGAGAACCTGGTTTTGCATTCAGGTGTTTGTCTCTGCAGCCATTGAGCCACTCACAAAACCACTCAGCCCAGGTTCAATGAAGCTTTGATCCTGTGATTCAGGTAAGTTTCTGCTGGTAACACATCAGTTTAAAGTGAGGATACAGCCTAAATCACTCGAGTTCTGACTGTCCCCTAGTATCTTCCCATTTTCCCCTGAGCAAACTGAAGGACAGATAAGCTCTCCTATGCTTCATAGGATGGAACCATCACAAATATCATAACTGTTGTTTAACACACAGCAAAAAACAGAGGATATGACCCACACTTGTGCTGGGATGAGCATACTCAACTGAAAAAAATTTTATTGGGTAGAGTCTGTATACCTCGGTTCTCAGACCTAAATACTGTAGTGAAAATTGAGAAGTAAAACAGATTGCTGCATGATCCCTCTTGAGTTGCTTGGATTTTGTCACAGACATGGCTTGTAGTAATTTCTTGTTATAGACAGCAGAGGTGTGGCCTGTTTTGACTCCTTTTGTTAAATTACACATTAAACTACTACAGGAATACACGCAAAATCCTGTGCTTGTCTGTGATGAAAAACACAGTTGTAGCAATGAGGGTTACAGTGACAGACCTGGATCTGGTTGTACAGTTGCTAATTGCTCAAGTTATTCATTAGGATGAGCAGACAATAGATGCATAACCCTATTGCTGATTCTCACAATAAGCCTGTTGTTTGATGAGTATTCCCCTAACACGCCAATATGCAATTTCTATAATGTGCTTTTAATTGAGTCTCCCATCCTGACTCTCTCGCTCCATTTTTGTTACATAAAATGATCTTAATGAAGATTCAAATGCCTATGCATTAATTGCTTCCTGAAGCAATTTTCACATGAAAAGTGCTACAGAAGTGCAATGCTTTGTTATTAATGTTTGTTATTAGGGCAGTCTGATGAGAAAGCCTTTCTGCTCACATGGATCCTCATAGCTTCATGGCTGAAAGGAAAGAGATTAAAAACTATACCGAAAAAGAGAACAAGAATCATCTGACAATTATCTCTGATCTGCTCCCACATGAGAGCATGCGGAGAACCCACTTCCATCATCCTGAAGAGATTGCTCTTTAGGAACCACAGATTTAGTAAGCTCTGCTGGCAGTCTGCTCTCTGTCCCTTCCCTCTTCCGACAGAGCAAGACATAATTTTTGTTTCTGAAGGAGGTTTTGGTAAGTCTTTGAGCCTTTCTGTCCACATTGGGGAATACAGACAGATGCACATACAGAAGCTTTCTAATAGAGATCTTCACAGGGMCAAGCTCTAATGGGAAAACAAATACAACAGAAATCTCTGCAGGGGAACACATCATGTAAGGATTTCACCTAGGAAATCTCATTCAACACTTAAATTTTCTATGGCTTTAAATCATATCCTAGGGCCTTTAATATCTCTGTTGGTACAAGTATAACATACATTTATGTATACAAAATATTGGGCAGTGGTATCTGCTTCCTAAATGGGAAGTTTTGGTTTTGGAGCCTTCTGTATCTATTTTGCATTGTTATAAATAATGAAAGGTGTGTACCGACAATTTTCATAGCTCGTCTGCTGACAATTGAGAGGTCATCTTCATGGCAAATCTGACAGGACTTGAATGCTGCAAACATTCAAATCTCAGCCTCACTGAGGGACTCTGTACTTCAGTTCACAGGGACTCTAAGACTCAGTTGCCTGGACCAAGAGGGAGTGTAACCCCTCTGAAGCATGGAGTTAGTACTGTCCCAGTGACAGTACTAGTCACTGTCTAGTGACTAGACACTACCTACAGAAGGTAATGTCTTCTACCTTCTTCCTTCCATTCTCTCACAGGTTTGGAAAGGACAGATAACTATTCTCATATGTCACTGGGAAAGAATCACAGAGTTGCACTTGTGTCCTGTAGATCCACGGGCACGGGATGTGGGACATTCCCTTGAGATCTCATTAGCAAGGACAGCACATGGCCCTTTCCCATCCTGTCCATGTGTCAAGGCAGAGCTAGAGGCCCTTTGCCCCACTGTGGCAGTGAGCATGCTGCCAGAGAGAAGAAAGGAGAAAGCAACTAGCACAGATCATTTCCACAGAAGCAGAAGTCAGGCTTTGGGAGTCACAATCATTTCCATCCTTCCCTGGGGACTGTTTGGTCACATTTTAACCTCAGCCTTACCATGGTTACAAATGAGTATTACAGGTCCCAATTTCTTTTTTTTCTCCTATAATTTTGAGAATCTTTCCACTTCTGTTCAGCCCTTTTGGTGTGATTTTGCAGGTTACCAAGACATCTGATGCAACACAAAAAAGCATAAAGCAAGAGAAGGCTGCTGCTTACCTGCAAGATGTAGGCAGCCAGTTCAAACACCACTTCACTATCCACCTCAATGAGTTCCTTGAAAGATGAAAAAAACAAGGAGAAAGACAGAAAGTTCAGTCAATTTGAGCTCCTGCAAGAAGAACATGCATCTCCTCCTAGCTGCTGCACAGTGAAGCATGCAGCGCCAGTTTTCTCCCCTGGCTAGGCTTCAAAGCATTCCCTATGTTCCTGGAGACCAAAGTAAGGCTTAACCTGCTCACTGTGATGTGGAGAAAGCCAAATACTCACTGTAATGGCTTGGTAAATGAAGCATAACTGGATGTGGCATAAAGGGATTCCTGTGCAGGAGGGAGAAGAAGGCAGGTGTGGGGGGTTCAGGGTAATTTTTATTTTCTTGTGTGATTTAGTGAAAAGAAGTCTGGGGAAAAAAACATGTTTTCTCCACAAAATACCACCCATGTCTCAGGGGAACACAGCTTTTTCCTTGGYTCATAGAAGCAAGGAAATGAGGGAATTTGTCTTTACTGAAGTTGTATCAAAGCCTATGTGGACCTTTTCTGGCCCTTGTGCAGGCTGAATTCACAGGAAAAAGAACCATATTCTGTCCTACAGGATGGGAGTTCTGATATTGGCCCCTTCATCTCCATAAGCATTGGGTCTGGGATTGTTTTGGGAATGAGCTGTGAAAACAAATCTCTTGCCAGATCTGAACTGCTCCATTCAATAGAACCCAGCCACTGATGAAAACAATTGTGGAAGGTTGGGTAAAATTGTGAGGGTTATGCTTGGACACTGTGGTCACAAGAAGGGCTCTGATGGCCTCATCCAGTCCTCTCAAGGTCCATCTTCTATTGTGCCTGAGATGGTGCTGTGTTGGATAGGGGACAGCAGAGGACTGTGGTGCCAGGGTGTAGCTGAGAAGTCCAAAGGACCTCTGATTGTGGCACTTTGGTCAGAAACCTCCAGCCATAGTCAGGCATCGCAGCATCTCCCTAGGGACCTATGTGCCATGTGCTGGCAGCTGGTGTCATGCACCTGGCTGTCTGCCCCTGGGGAACATAGGGCCACAGGACAGAAGGGCCTCAGCACTGCTCTCTCTGAATCTCTGAATGTGTGGGATATGGATCCATCAAAAATGTTTGGGATGGGAGGTAGGAGCATTAATCTCATAGCCAAGCGCACTTTTCCCAAGTCTCTGGCCCCTGCTTTTGGGAACATAGTGGGCCTCTTCTCCAGAGATATAGTTTTGGCCTTAATCCCGCAACTAGATTTCCTATGTAGTCTCCTATGTGGCCATAGGAGTACATATACATGAGCCACTGTTCAGCTCACATCTGTGGTGCTCTTCTGTTGTATTTATTTAAACTGCTTTTTTAAATATTTTATTTAATCTGGAAGGAACTGAGTGATCTAAATATATATCACTATTGTGATCCATGCTCCAGCCAAGCAATGGCCACACCTCATTTACAAGCCACAATCGCTGAGTTGGCTTGTCCCTGGAAAAGTCAAAAACAAAGGGAACAAAACAGAATAAAATCCAGGTGTCCTTGGCTTTCACCAGTGCCAGCTTTTTAAAATAAGCACTTGCCTCACCTCCCTCATAATGACTCCCTGAGGAACGAAGACCAGCTCTGCCATGGGCAATGAACACACCTTCCCCCGTTCAGCTAAACTGTCTGATTCACACAGGCACCTGCACTAACGATGTGTATGTGCCAAGTGAATGTGGCTGGTGTGATAAATTGATTCAACTATAAATAGAGCCAGACTAGGGCTTTCAGGCATATCCTATAGCAAGGGGGCCCAGGAGTAGGCCCAGAAGGAATCAGTGTGCCTGGTCTTCCTCTGCCTTTGTAACCATGTGCCAATGTCATGGCTAGTCTATACTAGTAGGCGAAGTGGACCAGGGCCCATTCACTGGCCCTAAGGGTACATGGCACAGTACAGCTCATGGCTAAACACAGTATAGTTCATGACTAAACACTGTTTCTTCCTCCCTACTCCAAAAAGCGAGTGTTGCATCTCATCTATATCACCTCTTGAGAACAGGTGTTCTTCTCTAAACACTGCCCAAGCAACCTCTGGGAGAGGGCTAGGTGGCACCGGCCAAAACCCATACCATARCATGCTAATAACTCAATAGCGTGACTGACAGTGGGACAGTGCTCAATGTGAAGGCCCTTGTTTGCTGTACAGACATGGCTTGGCCTTTCTGGCCAATGTTAGCTGCGCTAGTCCTGTGACAAGATTTTKGATTTGTGGGTCAGTGGGTGCACAGCTGAATTTCTCAGTACACAACAGGCTGGGTCAAAAGGAGCTCTATGCACAGGCAGAGTAGGACAGGGCCCAGCACAGATCCAGCTAGCAACTCTAGAAGACCCACAGCCCCAATCTAATCAGGCATTTTTCTTTTCTCTCAACATGAGAAGCTCTGTGCATGGGGACATAGGAAGGTGTATGTCTGGAGAATTGAGAAATGTGGGAAGGTCTGAGCTACTAGCATAAAGCTAGGAAGTACAGTTACAACAAACTCAGCATGGCCTTCCCTGGCTGCAGGATAAGCCCAGGGTGAGTCCAGTAAGGAACCTTTTCATCCAACAAGGATACTTCCAAGGTTTGGGAGTCTGCAACACCTGCTAGCTGCAGGGAGACAAGCACTGKTTTTTCCTAGATACTGAATCCTCTTTTCTGTATCCAGTGGATTCCCCAGGCATGCAGGCTGGGTGCTCATCCTGTATCTGAGCAGAGATCTTGCACCTACCTGTCAAATTCAACGTCTTTTTTAATAATAGAGCAATGCTTGACTGTGGCAGGAAGTCAGACAGGGAAGGACTTGTGAGGGAGACTGGGAAGCCAAAAGGGCTATTTTTGGATAGAGATGACAGTCAGCTCAAATGTGCAGAGTAATGGTTTCAAGAGAGGTCAGACTAAAATAGACCAACCTAGATCTGTAGGCACTTTCTGTTTCTTCTTCTTACGCTTTTTCCGAAAAAAGAACAGCAGTGTAATCTTTTCCTGGCAATACTCCAAAAAAGAACTTTCCCCAGGAACCAAAATGTGATGTTCACTGAGCTTGTTGCTGGAGAGGGCTGAATAAGCACATCTAATTACAGCCCTGCTAGAGAGCAAAGCTCTGCAAAGCTCGGCTCAGCAACCCTGCCTCTTCCCAGTGCACTGGAAAAATGGCATTTTCTGGCTCCCCTTATCTTTCCCTTCAATTTAGGACATGCAAACTTAGTCTCTGCATTTTAGGACATGCAGATATGTAAACTGGTTTGCTCGGCAGTTCACAAGCCTGCTTAGGGTGGTGGAACAAAGACACAATAACTGGCTGACTACAGATGTCCCTTCCCGCCAGTTCCTCACCAGCAGGTGGGAGGTGGATTCACACAGGTGAACGGCTTCTGCCAGTGCAGGATGAGGCAGAAGGCAATAATCTCTATTTCAGGGAATATAGCTGACAGGAGGCGTCTCCCAGTCCCACAGTTCAAGTCACTCCTCCAGCTCACCTGGCAAAGTCCTTAAGCAACCAGCCTCTGCCTGGATTCAGCAGGTTCTAGCCATGCAGTAAAGGAAACAGAAGGCCAGAAACTTTCAGGGACTGTGGGGAGGKGAAAAGTCTGATCCTGTAAGGGCTGATCTGGTAGCTCTCAAGCAGGACCTGGCAGGGCTGGAAACCTGCTCCAGGGCTCTGAGGTTAATTTTCCAGACTCTGCCTCTTCTACCTGTGCACTCAGCTTGTTGCATCGCAGGAATCGGCTCTGCAGCTCTGCCACCGGCGCTCCAGCTGGGGTAGCGGCAGCAGCCTGAGCCAGAAAGCCCTTCTCTCTGGCACACGGAGCGCCTTACAACAGGTAGCTCTGGTTTACGGCCCTAATGATAACAGGCTGGTGTTTCCAATAGCCTACCAGGCTGGCCTATTTTTGGCACAAAAACATTTCTCTGTGTATGGCCTGATGCTATATAAAACGACCTTCAATACTCACACGCACAGACATCCCCCCCTCCACTCACCACACGTACTCCACGTACTCACGGACACAGACGCTCCCCCCAAAACACACCTGCAGACGCACACACATTCATACTGCACGCCCATGTACTACTCACACTCACGCACGACACACACTCTAACACACTCTCACAGTAATACACACTCTCGCACATATTCTCCCTCATGCTCTCACAAACCCTCCCTCATACTCTCTTGCACTTCCCTCACACACTCACCTTTGCAGATATACACACTTTCACTGTCACACTCTCACCTTCCCCAAGGCTTACTCATACCCCACACTCTCACACATCCCCTCTTGCACATTCATGCACACTCACACTCCTGTCACACACCCTCACACACACACACACACACACACACACACGTGCACACATGCTCCCTATGCCACACATACACACGCACACACTGCTGTCACACATACTCTCTCATGCTTTCTTCACACACACACAGGTGCACATGTGCACACACACTCTCTCCCCACACCACACATGCACACACACTCCTGTCACACATCCTCACACATACGCACACTTACACACCCACACACATGCACACATGCTGACACTCACACGCGTGCACACTGTCACCCTCCTACATGTACTCTCTCACTTTCCACCCCCCCCACACTCACACGCACACAGTGTCACACCCCCTCACACATACTCTCTCACACTTTCCTCACACACACACGCCCCCTCACACACACTCACACGCACACACTGTCTCACCCCCTCACACATACTCTCTCACACTTTCCTCACACACACACGCCCTCTCACACCCTCTCACACCCTCTCACACATACTCCCTCACACGCACACGCGCTCTCACCCCCTCACACATACTCTCTCACACTTTCCTCACACACACACGCCCCCTCACACATACTCCCTCACACACACACGCCCCCTCACACATACTCCCTCACACACACTCTCTCACACGTTCCTCACACACACACCCCCTCACACCCTCTCACACATACTCCCTCACACGCACACGCTCTCTCACCCCCTCACACACACTCTATCACACGTTCCTCACACGCGCGCGCGCACACTCGCTCCCTACGCCACAAGATGGCGCCCGCGCCGCAGCCCGCGCGGCCGCTGCCGTCCTCGGGCGGGAAGGGCYGGCGGCATCAGCTGAGCTCGGCCCGGGCGTCAGCAGCTCCCGGAAAAGCGGGKTTTTACTGTAAAACCAGGAATTTCCTTTTAAACACAAGCAAGCCTATCATTTTAACAGGTACACACGCCYTGCTGTCCACCTCCCAAGTTATTCCCAGGGAGTTTTACCTCAGCGCGTCTCTGGGGAAGGGAAGCTGCACCCAAGTGCGAGGCGGTTAGAGAAGATGGAGGGGTGGGAGGAGGAGGAGGAGGGGGAGGCCGGGCATTGAGGGGGACCGCGATGCCCTCAGGAAGGAGAGGCACTGACGGCTCCCTATCGGCCGGGGCGCCCGGGCRGCGGGGGCTTGTTTCTGCCGTGACCGGGTCGGGGTCTCCCTGGTGGAGCAGCTCCTCACCTCCTCCCTCATTTCCACAGAGGCGCCGTGAGAATTTACCTCTCCGAACAGCGTAAACTGGGGCAGCGGGTGCGGACGGCGAAGCCCGCAAACGTGGATGGGGTGCCTCGGCTCTTGCGAGCCAGCATGCCGCCATCGAGAGCTCCCACAGTCCTTACCTTATAGATGCAGGATTTGGCATTCAAGAAAAACAGCTCAATGGTGGCATTATCCTTCAGATAGGAGATGCTCTCAATGTAGAACCTGAAGGGGAAAGCAACAGAGGTGAGATATGTGGGAAAACTGCAGGGCAAAACATGAAAATGGACTCGTTACATTAGAACATGGTCAACGCATCATGTTGAGTCTATTGAAAACACATTTTTCCATTTATGACAGAGAGACTGGGAGGATGAAAGAGGCTTGAGCATGCTCTAGGATGCGATCACTCAGCACAACCCCAGCCATACCAAAGGAATTGGATCATCACATAGATTATTTTCTCATCTTTTGTTTTTGTTTGCCTGAAAACTTCCCTCCCTTCTCCATCACGTGGTGGTATTTCTTTTTCCTCTCCTCTACCTAACCGGTCCATTTCTGTGCTGCATTTTGTAAAATGTTCACTACTAGAAATCCACTCGTGGATTCCTTTCCTGGGCACTTTAGCTCTGCATCGGGTAATTTTTATAAGGGCTTCTTCATGCACTTCAGCAGCTGGTATGTAGCAACTGTGGTTGGAAAGTAAGTGGCCAGGAATAGCTATGGACCTTGCACAATTTGCCAGTGCAGTGAGTTGTGATGCTGGGGATGACCAGGAAGGACAATAATGTAATCTTTTGAGCAGAGGATGAAATGGTTTCTCAGAACTCATTAAAAACCTACCCAGCCCAAACCCTCAGTTTTAGAAAAAACACTGACTTGCATTGGCTGAATGTGCCAAATATTTGCAATTACATTGAAAATTTCACCATATGTATGAATCAGTTCAGTATTCCATGTTCTGATTGCTTAAAGCTTTGATTCTTTGCACATATGAACTCTATTAGAGTWTTGCCACTGGCTTGGATAGACTCTAGCCCTTAATTCTGCTCTTTGACCTTTCAGGGAGAGAAGTTCAAGATAAAATAAGTGCAARGTGCTACCTGTGCTAACAGAGAAAGCTTGGGTGGATTCAGAGAAYGATTAAGATGAATTTTGCATTTATCTTATATTCTGATTAAAGAGAAAAATACATAGACCTGCCTACTCTGATTTAAAGTTATTTTTAAGTTGTAATATAATAGCAGCAATGTTCCTTACCTAAATTCCACTACTGTCATGCCTTGTCAGGGGCAATTAGAATAGAGAAGGTGCCAGGGAAATGCTGTCTGCATCAGGAACTAAAAAAACCCAATGAGATCCCTTAGAAATCAGGGTTGAGATGCAGGGTCCAGTTACATGGAAATCTTACTGTCTGATCCTGCTGTCTGGGAGCAGAGCTGTGAGACCTGCTGAAACTCCTGGGGCTGCACACAAGCATTAAAGAGACTGTCCATGTCAAGCTATTTGTAGAATCCAGGGCCTTAAATGTAACCTTTCTAGGGGTAAAGGTCAAAGCTTTGTAGTGATTCCAAGTGTCTTCTGAAGACCCTTCAAAACAGTTTCTTTCCTGACTGTTGTAGTGAACTATCTGCCTATTTGAATGAGAGAAACATTTGGAGGGTCTTTTTGTTCATCTGCTGAATTTCTCTGACTCCTATCCCTTATCCTTTCCCTCCGGAATAGTTCAAACAGCAAAATAAAAAGAAAGAAGGACTCCATTCAAATGTTCTCTAATGGATCAAGAATAAAAACTCAACTTTTTCTTATTTTTTTCTAGTTTCCACATGGTTTCACCTGATGTCTCTTTTTTGGCATGTAAAAAGATGTTTGGCATTAGAAATGCAAAAAAAAAAAAAAAAAAAAGACACTGCATTAAAAAGGCACCATCTTGCTAGATCTGCCTTCTGAGTGGAGCTGGCTTTCTATCTGCTGAATTCATGGAGAAAAATGATAATTTTACACCTACTGCTATTCTTGAAGAACCTCCTCTGCTTATCACCACTACCAATTCTCTCCAGCGTATGATAGGATTCCAGGGTTGGATGAAAGAAGAAAAATCTGTCCCAGTTTCAAATCCCAGGGAAGATTAGCAAAAATGCTTTTTGTTCCATCAGCAGATCAAACAAGACCATCCTGCTGGTCACTAGAGGGCAATATTGTATTTCGTAAGGTTGCAAAGAGCTTTCCCAAGGCATTCCACATAGACCATTTTCTGTGTAAAAATGAGTCTCTTCAGAACCCAGATGATATTCATCTTCAGAAAGAAAACCCAATTCTCAAGTGATCTGCAGAGTGGAAAGTGTGCTGGTGAGCTACTGGCTCTMACACATGCATCCAGACAAGTACAAAGCATGTGCACCGGGAAATTGGTGCTATTGAGAGAAAACAGATTTGCAGAGAGAACTCTTGCGAGATTTGCTGTGTGGCAGGCTTCAAAAACTCGAACTGGAGTAGGCTCCCTTGAATTCAGCACTGGAACAACAGAAATGGGAGGGAAAGACACTTTTTTGCCCAGATTATGAATCTCTGTCAGACCTCCTCCTGTTATCACCTTTTCCAAATACAGGGAAGGAAAACACACTTTTAAMTGAGTAGTATGTCAGTGACTAAGGAGGCAGGAAGAAGGATCCAGCTGCTAAGGCRATGAACCAAGCAAGAAATCTGGGTTAAATTCATAACTCTGTCACAGGTTTCTTTCATGACCTTGAGCAAAGTATTTAGCTGCGTGTGGCTGTTATTTTATGTTTGTAAATACTCTTCCCACCTGTGACACCTCTAGCTGTTTTGCCTGTTAGCATAACAACCCCTTTTCTTACTACATATTTCAAGACCATCAGTTTTGGGGGGAAACAATAAGACTTTTATCAAGGACTCCCCGGAGAGCAGTATTCCTACATGTGAAATGCACACACTATGAAGCTAATATATCCAGGAAAAAACAGATGGACTGGMCAGGGATGTAGGCAGTACAATGTGTCCCACACCTCAGCTGTGCTACCTACATCTCTTACAATACAATAGCAAAGAGCTTTCCCTCGGACAGCTCCTATAAGAGTTTCCCTCACAGCAAGCAACTGTTGCCATGAACAATTAGGTGTGTGCTCTGATGACAAGAAGGAAGAAAATCCCACAGGACTTTGTGAATGTTTTAAAGAAAGTTTTAAAGGTTAAGAAGAGAGATCCATCCAATGATAATCCTATTTCTACATTTGCCCTCATGCTGCTCCCCGGTCATTTGTAATTCATCAGTTACATTTTCTAAGCTTTAATTAAATAGACCAATGAATATTATGCTGGGTAATGAACACAAAGTGTCTGTCTTGACTGCTCTCTCTCAGCAGCAGGAAGATAATAATGAGTCCTGCAGTAGGTATCTTGGAAGACTTCAGTAACTGCTGCATCTGAAACATTTAAGTCTTTTAGCTGTGAGGACATGTCTTGTACTTACCAATCACTCTGTATTAAGTAATGGTTTACTGGCAGGTTGCTCTGAGACAGCTTAAGACCCCTCATGCTGTGACGAATGGTAATTCATATTGCAACCAGCCAAGCACAGACTTCTATGCAGTGGTGCCTGTAACAAGCAACTGTGAAAACTCCCAGTCTTTGGGTGATGGGAAATTTGCTATGTTGTCTCCCTTGCATTGCACAGATTCCCATCTCTGGCTTGCAGCACAGAAGGGTGTTTGTCTGGGCCCTGGACTCACCGATGAGGTTACTGGTTCTTCAGGATTTAGAGAGTCTCTGGTCATTGCTGTCAACATCGTATAAAAACTGAGTTGTGTGTGCATACATGTGCATTTAGCTCTACTGGGAAAGCACTTGTCATTGAAACTGGAGCCCTGACAAGGACAAAGGTCCTCTGCCCTCTAAAGAGTCCTGACCAGGAGAGGACATGGCAAAACCTTCTCTTGTTACCATCTTCTCATGCCTGGCTGCTCAGATGTCTTGCTCAGAAGATGCTCTTGACTCAGAAGAAGGCAGTGGGGTGGCCATGGGAGTGCAGGAGGTGGCCAGGCAAAGAGGATGGCTGAGTGTGTGGCTCCAGCATGCCAGCTCAGCGCTGTGCCATAGGGCTGGCTAAAACAGAGGGGAGCAGCGCATGGCAATGACTAGGAGGCTGAGGCTGCAGGGAATGGAGTTGGCACTGGATGTGTTTGTTGCTGATCCAGGTGACTGTGATAACAGCATGAAACTCATTTGTGGGTCAATGCCTGTTTCTTCTAAAGGGCAGGAGTTAGGGACTTAGTTTTGGCAAGGGGTGTTGTTTCCTTCTAGCCTGGTTATACCACTTCCATTCAGGGAGACAGAAGGTCCCTCTTGGGTCCATTTCAAGTGGCTCTCCTCTGCCTTGATGAAAACATTATTTTACTAGGAAAAGGACAAAAAAAAAAAAAGATAAAACTATATTTCATGGAAAATGTCTAAATATAGCAAAAGATTTTGGTTTTGATGTGTAGTGATTCTGACTAGGATGCAGGAAAGAGCTGTCAACAGAGCCCAGCGGCTCTGTCAATGGATGGTCCCTTAGTTCATTATTACAAAGCAGTGGAGAAAGGAGAAGACCTCTCTTTGCCTCTTCCATCCTGGAGTCTATCTTATTATCCCCTACCATGTCATTTAAAACCTCAGTGGATAATTTGAAAGATATGAGGCCATTTGCTAATCAGGAAAAGAAGAATCACATACATCAGTGTAATGGACTTAAATGTAGATGCCATTATGTCCATGGTTTCGTGCTAAATGAGTATTCTGAACAGCTCCAATTCAYAGCTCCTTTTATGTTGCATCCCTGTTTGCTAATAGTTACATGGGTGCACTTTWTGCGCTGACACTTAAAGCACACAATGGTCGTGCCTGTTGGCCTGTTAAGTAATCAGCCAGGAATGAAAATCAAAGATGCCAAAAAGCTCCATTTACCTCCCCTCTGTGTTCACTTTGATTTCATTCCCATATCCTGTATCCTATGCTTGTCCCATGCTCACACCCCCCCTCACTCAGCATGAGGTGTCAGAGCTGATGCTGGAGATGTCCGTGTTGGTATGCAGAGGATGGGATGGAGCAAGAGACCTGTGTCTACTGTTACCTCGTGACAGGGAAGCTGCAGATGTTGGAGGGGAATGTGATTCCAGCAGGATGAACAATTGCAGCTGACCAAACTGTGGCTATTATTTAACCTGGGCCGCCTCTCTCTCTCTCTCTCTGCTAGTCTGCACTGCACTGTGAAGCTGGTTGCCCATTTTCCAACTGCCCATTCATTTTTCTTAAAACTTATGGTTTGAGGATATTTATTCATTCCTGCRCTTCACCTTCTCCACCTGCAAAATATTAACTAGTCTGCTTTGGACAATATAGGACCCAACACTCTCCCAAACTACACATCCTGGGAATTTTTGCACATCATGAAGTGCTCCGGTACCAACATAGAGAAGGAAAGGAATCAGGGTGGAAATACAGGCATATTCTTCCCTAATGATTGGGTACAACATCAAATATCACGTGGAAAGGCACTGACTTCAGTACACTGAGTCCTCTTCACTCATACGAGGTGGACACCAGGCCTGATGTAGCCATCAGAACAGCAGTCACTCAATATATTCTGCAAATCGTTCCATCTCTGCAATGCTCCATGGAGTCTAGTTTGCAAAGGAAGTGCAGCTTTGTATAAAAAGGCTGTTGCATCTCCCCTTGGTTTGGAGTGGGTGGTTACTTGTTCCAAGCGCAAGGAAAGAACAGTGATCAGATCATACTAACATACTGCCTTCCTCTCCTTCTGTCCCTCAGCCAGCTCACAACACAACTGACGGGGAATTTCCTCACACAGTCTTGAGCTCCATCCCAGCTCTTTGGGGGCTCTGATCCTAACCAACAGTAACATCTTTACTATTAGAGATTGAATGCTGGGTGCCCTGTCTTGCCTAACACTGTCACGAAGTATATATGGTACATCTTTCATCTGAGGATCTTGAACCGTTTTAAAAACAGAAATCAGCCTCCAAACATACTTTCAATGCCATTAAAGTAACTGCTTYGCAGGTAGGTAGCTGGTAGGACCATAGGCATTTTGCATTAAATCTTGGCCAGTCAAAGCTATTCAGAGCACAGGCATTTGTTTTAAAAGGTCAATTTTTCACTCTTTGAGCAGCCAGTATCATGCCACCTCTCATCCCTGTGACTTCATGTAGCTGTGTGGAGTGGCTGTAAATCCATCTCTGAAAGAGGCAAAATATGCTGCAAGGTAGTGGAGAGTGTGATTCAGAGCACTTAAAATACAACACAGGTACTCTGGTTTCCCATGCCATGCTTCAGCCTTTCACTTTGTGGTAAGCAGCACATAAAGGTATGATTCAGCTTCAAAACGTGGTMTGGGTTTACTAACTTACCGGATCTACTCCTTCAGCACTTTTTTCAATCCTATTTTCATGGGACACCCCCATAGCAGACTTTTCTGCTTGCTTCACTGGTGACAGCAAATCACTCCCACTGATGTAAGATATAAATGCACAAGTTGCAATGAAAATGGAAATAATGTCTGTATGATTTTGACCCAGTCAGAGAATCTGTGTGTAGGCATTAACTTAGGTGTTGCTGCTTGATCCAAATTAGGTACAAATCTTACACTGATAGCATCCATCATTTCTGCATAGTGTCTATCATGCTGTTTAAATGCTTCCTAAAATTAGACAAGACAGTGCTGCCAGTCTCAAGACATTCAAAATGTGGCTCAAAATAACAAATTTTTAGAGTGCTGCTTTTTCTTCCCCCTCAGGTAGCTGAATGCAAAGGGAAAACAACTTATCCCCTTCTCTAAACACAGCTTACTTATACAAATATATTCCCAGTTAAGCAGAAAACAGAAATGATGTTATGAGACTCAAGAGCCAGACTGCTATTAGATGTGTGTGTAATGGATGGCTCAGCTCAGAGCTGTGTGCTAAGCAGCAGAGCCCCATTAGTTCCCTTCCTCAAGCAAAGGTCAGTTTTCACACAAGTAAATCTTCTGTCTGGACAGAAGTTTCTCATATCTTTAAAGAGACTCAAAGGAGCAAAGCCTCCCCGCAGGCAATTTATTACACCTTCCCCCTGGTGAACAGAGCAGGGGGCCACCCTAAGAAGGCTGCAATAAATTGTCTGCGGGGAGCCTTTTCTTCCAGCACAAACAAGGTCTGAGCGACTGTATTTATACACTGTGGCTGGGTGGGAGGAGGGAATTCACAGGGCTGCCGGCTTTTGAGATCTTYCCCCTTAGACTACACACAGCTGATGCACACCCATCGGCAAAACAAATGCTATACAAAGAGACTGGGCTTATGGCACAGCCTTGTTGGACTTGGCAATGGAGCAGCTCAGAGGAATCACTGAAAGCAGCCTTGTTGGGCTGGGTTAGCTATGCAGATTTAATGTTCTGATTTTTAGTATTGTTTCTACAGCATCCCAGCAGTGTATGGAGTAGTAGGGATACAGTGTAAGTGGGAGAGGCCTCTGTCCCCTTCTGTCCCCTGTTATTCTCAACTGAGAATAAGCTGCCTGGGTGCTGGTTGTGGGTAGTTACTGGCTTACTGCTATGGTAGCAGTGAGAGCAGGTAGAGGTGACAGCACAGCTGGAGGAAGCTCACCGGAAGGTGAGAGCACGTCTTGTCTAGGTCTGGCCAGTGGACTTGCCTGAGCTCAGTGGTACTTGTCAGGCCTTTGTCCCTTAAGTATGTACAGGACCTAGTTACACCTGAGACCTCTCCTCATTGTCAGCAAAAGAGAACATATAAAACAGCCATCATGGGTCAGACCATCTAATCCAGGATTCTGTCTCTGACAGTGGCCTTGGGAAGAGTTCCCTATGAGCTACCCATAGAATCCCATACAGCTACCGATGATGTTTCCCTAGCATCTTCTCCTGGGTGCTAACAACGGGGATGAAGTATATCCATGGCTGGGAGAAAACCTTGTCACTTCTCTTCCTCTCCCTTGACTACAGAATTGACTATTTGCTAATCCACTCATGCCTCTCTCCCCAGTTCCTGGAAACTCGTGTTTCATACCTTGCRTGGAGAGAGTACTGCTCCTTCTCCCTCAGAGAGAGTAAACTGGTTGTCTGAGGGAAAGATGCTTCTACTACCAGCTCTCTTCCCTCATCTTGACATCAGCTTTCTGACAGCTTTTCCTCGTCCCACCAGCTTTCCTCAGAGTCGTATTAAAAGACCACTGCAGCTAAACTATCCTCCTCATTCCTTTCCCAGAGCACAACAGTGGAGCGCCACATACCCTTCTGCAGTGTGGAAAACCAGGGATAGAGAAACACACCCCTTTACATGTGAGACAAATAAATTGCTCTGGTTAATTTAATGTGGTTCTATTCAGCTCTCTATTCAGCTCTTCCTGCCACAGCAGGCTGCTGTCAACACCACCCCCTAATCTAATTTCTCTGAGACAAGTAAAGCTGAGTAGAAGTGAATGGCAAACACAGTGTGTTCTGGGATTGCTGCGAGAGTAATTTGAGCAAGTTAAGAGCARCATCCATGAAACTATGCCCTGTATTTGTATTCTGGTCAGTGTGGGATGTGCTGATGTGTTTCAGCAACAAGTTGCAAGGTCCATCTAGCACTAAGAACAATGCCATATTAGCGACCACTCTTTCTCTTGTTTTCAGGGACCACTGCTCCCAAACAGACAAGTGTCCCTTTTATTTTTTAAGATTAGTCCTTTTCTAATGGAATATATTGATGTAAAGACTGGGTATAAAAGACAGCTTAAAGTAATCTAAGGCCTAATTAGCTATTGAAATCTGGTTTAGTTCCAGTCAGGCAGTCAGGCAAAGTCCTGTAGATGGGGAAAACTTCCTCAACCCTGGCTGAACTGGCCCTATTTGAAATAATAATCTTGTTGTAAAGGCTGCCCTTGGTGCATATGGAGGGGATTCATCAAGTGAAAGGTAAGTAGCTACTATGTAGATGCATCTAACCAGGAGTCTAAGGTCAGGAAAGAGAAATAGGCTATTTTAGACTGCAGCTCATTGAATCTGAAAGCAGTGATCTAGAATAAGTCATATGAATTATGCCCAAGAAGTGCCTATTTGTCTCAAAGGATTGTACAAGGAGGCTATGCTAACTAGCTCTGACATGGAGCAGTCTACCAGGTAAACATCTCAAGGTTGGTGCGATGAATCCTATCATCTCAGACATCTGTCCCTGCCTCAGACCAGGGCTACTGCCCGTGCTCACAGAGCTACGTTCTTCCAGGTTAAGGCAAGTAATGACATATATGAGCTTTGCAGTCTGTGTTTCAGTGCTGTTCTCTTGTTTTGTAGTAACTGGTAACCTGCTAGAAGGTCTGGCCTTAGTACTGAGTCTAGAGCCTGTATGGCTCCCATGCTGACTTCAACAAAGCCAGTGTATACAAACACATGCCAGACATTGCTGGACACATACATTCCTCTGTGGGAATACCACTGAGCCATAGATACGAACTCTGCCCAACAGTGTATTTGAATGCTGGGGATTTTTTTTATGCCTTCTTGGAAGAAAAGCTCTTCCACATGAAATATGTTTTGATTCAGTGTGATGACTTCTGCTGTGAGTTGTCAATGATTAGCTGATGGAGCRACCCTGAGAACAGGTATATTAATTTCTGGGAAAAGATGCACCAGTAAAATGAATGTTATTTGCTGAGCTTGTTCATATAAATTAACAGCATGATAAACATCCGGAAGGTAAAAAGATCAGTCCCATGCTGACTGTTCTCTAGCCAGGGATTGCTAATCCTTCAAGGTCATTGTTTGAGGATGAGCTCTTACTTCAAAGCCAGGCCAGCTTTGCTTTCCCTGAATAGCTTGTCTGTGCTCTGGTCCTCTCTCGCTTCAAAGACTTCCACCAAGGGAGTAGCTTTGCCTTCTTTCCCCTGCCCATCGGAGTTGGACCAAAATGCTGCTGCACTTTCCCTTCCCCACTGAAAGTGTGACAACTTTTATTGGAAGCCCCTGCTTGCTCTGTGTTTTCCTCCAACCTCCTTGCTCCTCGTGTTTCCACTTAGGTTCCTGCCTTTTGCCATGCAGCTCATTTCATAATGTACAATTTCACTGTTCTCTTCTGGTCTCAAAACAACTCTGTAAAGTTGACTGACCAAGCAACCCTCCTTCTTTCATCTCCATCCTTTCTTTCTCCTGGGCTTTAGTTGTGACACTCGTGTGACTTGTTGTATCCACACTGYAGACTCTCTGAGGCAAGGAATGAGTTTCACCTACAATCAAGTGGCCAGGGCTTCAGAAAGCCATACAGGAAGCTAATTCTAAGATGAAAACTACTATCACTCCCATCCTGTTGCCAGATGTCCCACCTCTCCTGGAAGACACATGGCAGTTCCTCTTGCTTTCATGTATCGCTTTATGCTGTGTAAATGGACATTAGCAAAGAGTCTCATAAAATAATATTGCACAAGAATAGCCATAGGATAGTTCACATCTGCCCAAGCAATCCTAATTGCTTCCTAGATGCCTATACAGTTCTCAGTGGAAAGCTTCCAAAGAAGCACTGTAAGATCCTAAAGACAAAGGTTTCAGTGGTAGCTGTGTAAGTGTACAAGGGCAAAAACGATTCCTTCTGAACCAATGCTAAGAACATATTCCTCCTTTTTTCCTAGAGCTCTGTGAAATCTTTGGTCTTCTATTACAGAAGACATTGGACATCAATGCTAGACAATGTCAAGCCTCAAGAAAATGTGCAACAAAACACTATGAAATAGCTTCAACAGTGCTGCACAGARTTAAATAAGGGAGGAAGAATTCACTTTGCAAAGTCTGTGAAATGTTGTATTTGCAAACAGTCTCTCCAACAAACATGCTTAAAAAGCATGTTGCCCTTAAAATATGCATTTAGGGCAATCTAAATAGCATGGTGTATTTGGTGGGCTGGTTGCCCATCAACATTGCTGCAGGCATTTGRAGGATGAAAACAATTTGATGGTCACATAAAAGATGAAAATGGTTCTTCCATACCTTCCCCGCCACAAGAACTACCATTTACTGTTCTTGCCTGAAGCTTCATATCTTCAGTAGTTACCCAGTGTGGTCCAAATGTACATTTACTTAGACTAGAGGAAAAATCCACGATTCCTAAATCCTGATTCAGTAAACAGATTTTTCTGTAACGAACATCTGGCACATCTGGTTACCTCTATTACTATCCCCCTGGTTGGGACCCCCAGCACCAATCTAGGCTTTTTCTCCTGAAATTCTTGAGAGAGGTACTGCAAAGAATGTATCTGCAAGCACCAGCAGCCCTTTACCAATGATACAATAGRTGTTATGGGCACCTTAAAAATTAACACTTATGTAGATATCTAAGGAAAATAACTAGTTATTTCTGYTTTCCACCTCATGGCAGCAGGGAGAAGGGAGCTTTCTGCTGTCGGTGTGGATGGCTCCATAAACCATTGTGCACTCTCAGACCATCAAAATGCAACCCCAGCTAYGGGTCTCTTCACATCCCTTTCTTCAGCCCTTGCTCTAGGTCCCAAACCAGAACTCAAACTGCTGGGTAATAGATATGTGCGACACCTTTCCAACTTCAGCCAACTGGCTGRAAATGGTTTCTTCTCCAAAGGCCTTCAACTCATATCAGATTTGGGAATGGACATGGGAACTTGTTACATGCTGGAAAATTGTTGTAACTTCTTGACAGTATCTGGCACCCACAGAGGAAGAAAACTAGTAGAAAAAGCCAAGATAAGTTAATGCCCATTCTTCACTCTTGAGCATCTGGCCTTTCCATCCATTTCAGACTGTAATGCAGTGTGGCAATCCACTCATTTCTGCCACAAAAGAGAGTATAACCCCCTAGTTAGTCTTTTTTTTTCACACTCCCTCTTTTCAGCCACACGAGTGAGTCAAGCAAGTTCAGCCACTGAAACAAGTCAAAATAAGTCAAAACCCCCAACTTAATTTTGTACGTATGCCATCCCAACCCCAAGCCTCCTTCTAGGTCTTCTAAAGCTGCAAGAACRAATTTGTCTTCTCAGAAAATATCTCCCTTGCAGGCAGCAATGCTATGTACACAAGAGCACTGACTTTTCYGCTGTGAATTTCCCATACGGATTATGATTCTAGAATGGGAGAGGTCACTCATTTACTCATGTACTCATTTATTAAACTGTTGTATGGATCAATAGTCCTAAGATATCCCTTGGCTAAGATATTGCTAAATGACTTCTTGTCCCTACTGTTTTGCTGTCTCTCATAAAACAATACAAATGGCTATATTTAAGCTCATTGAGTCATCCTTGAAATGAATATGAGAGTAGCTCAGTAGCACTGGGTCTTATGCATTGCAGTTCCACTGCTAAAATTTGTACTTAGCTCCTGTTCAGTCAGAGCTCTCCCTGCTTTCTGTGGGATGCCTGCCCTARCAATTTGGCCCTTAGGCAAGATGCCTGAAAACAGAGCTGCTGTGTTCTTAATGAGGTGTTTTTTTCTAGTGCTTTTATTGCTTCAAGGTTAAACACTTTTGGAGAAAAGCACCAACAATTTTATCTGGTTTTAAACTCAGGTGAATCTGGATCATATACACTAGAAATGTTCGGCTCTGGATCTGTCTTTATAATTTGAAGCACCTGAAATGTCACAGGTAGAAYAACCTACTTCCTTGGGAGACACTAGACCAGAYCTTGAGTCATGGGGACTCCATGTGACCTTGATTTGTCCTAAGATAAATCTACTGGTAAATATAGGGACATAACAGAATAAAGACTCTCTTCTCTTGGAAAGCCTCCCTTGTAACGGAAGCTACATGAATGACAATCACTGTGCAGGGAAAAAAAAACTCGCTGAGGGGAAGAAACTCAGAAGTAAGTCTTCATTTTCTGTGGATATTATGGAATGAATGAGAGTGATGTCAGATGTAACATAACACTGGAGTGGAAAAGCTAATAGAAARGGCACAGTATCACTTCACTGGCTAGTTCTAGACATGAGCTATCCATTAAAAGCAAGTCAACCCCCCAKCTTAATTTTGTACATATGCCATCCCAGCCCCCAGCCTSCTACCAGGTCTTTTAAAGCTGCAAGAACAAATTTGTCTTCTCAAAAAATATCTCCCTTGCAGGCAGTGAAGCTGTGTACACAAGAGCATTGACAGCATTCCAGCAGCTCCCAAATGCTAACAGTTCTTGCAAAATTCYCAAATGCAGAGAAATTTTCTGAAAYTGGCACAAACTTCATGAAAAGCTTTCAAATCTGGTCCAGTCCAGTCTACAAATGTGTCCTATGCACACATACAACTGGTTGCCAGGAAATGCCATCGTCTGCTATTGCGGATAATTCATTATGCCATTGTGTAGTTGAATCCAGAATGCAAGTATGACAGATTTATACTGAGATTAATTTGGTCACTGACATAACACACACCTTCGGCAAAATCCAGGGGAAATGGATGGCTCACCAAAGAGGAAGTGAGTATTTTTCCTCCAGGTGGCTGGTTCAGATTGGTTATGCTGGCAGAAAGAGGTTTTTGTTTTGCAGCTCTGCCAAGCATGGCCCTTCTAAGAGTGTTCAAAATCCRCAAATAAAAATTTAAATCCATGAAAGACATAACATCTGATCTTTCCTCATACACAGTTTTTCTCAGTGTAGCTATGAGTGTTCCTGTGGCTACAACTAATTTGCACATGTGTGACAGGTGTTTTCAAAGCTGAAGAGCTCAAAAGGAACAGCCATAAAAGCGTTAGTTTGTCTATGGGCATTTCTATAGCTTGAGAACTGGACAACCTCATTTCCTGACCTCTAAGCAACAGGTCATTTGTAGGTTTATCTGATAGGAATGGCTTGCTATCATGTACTTACCTGACACAAAAGTACAAAACAACCGGTCCTGACTTTTTGGGGAAGTCATGTTCCAGCACTCTGCGGTCCAACTGAAGCCAGTTCAAGTGTCCCCTGATAAGAGAGGAGACARTTATGAGCCCAGGAGTAAAGAGATTTCTTGCTACTCATTGCAATGAGGTCTGAAGCGTTAAAAAAGATGAACAAAAATGCATGCTATTTGCCCTTGGCTATTGCATGATATTTGAAAAACACACAGTAAATGTTTGAGGAACAGAAACGATATCATCCTGGCAACATTTCAGTATGAGAATTGAAGAGCTAAAGTTCAATCTGTCAGAGTGAAAGCTGGTAGTACAGAGCAGATAGGACAGAACAAAATGTTAAGAGCTTCACCTTTTATTACAGCCCCCTGGAGCAGATGCATCATTAAAAGTCTGTCAAGATTTTCATTAAAAATCCTTATTGTTAATAGTCACCACAATGCCTGCAATATTTCACTCAAAGCTAAACCCAAATGTATACAGCCCCAGAGAGTTTATTTACCACCCTCATGCCTGAAATACTCTCTCTAGGTTTGCCAAGTCTTGCTTTTCCTTCTTCGGAGAGCTCCTGAAAAATAGCTGCTCCATGAAGCGTTCCAGCTCCAATTACCACATGCTGCTCTTCTTTTGCCTAGATGGTACCTGTCGCTATTATTTTCTCCTATAATTTATCCATTTGTGCCTTGCTGCTGTAAGCTTTCCTGGGCAGGAGCTCTGTTTGTCACGTTTCACACATTATAAACCACCCTGTGCGTGTGTGGTATTTTATAAATACCATTATTTGTATTACAGTGGCATCTCACTCCCCAGCTGAGATAAAGGCCCCATTAAATTATACACATAGGGTGAAATTCAGGCCCCACTGAAGTCAGCAGGACTTTTGCCACTACCTTGAGTGGTGCTAGAATTGCATCTGTGGACAATTTTGCTATTGATTTCAGTCTGACCAGATTTCATCCAAAGGGAGAAACAGTCCTTGCCTTCAGCACTTTGCTTTCTAGGCAAGCAAAGGGAGAGAGATTTAAAGTGATTTTGGGGGGGGAATCATGCAGCAAATAAAGCAGGAAATGGAATTCAGATGTTCTGCGCTCTGTTCCAGTGTCTATTCACTGGTTCATGCTAATCAAGATTAATCATTTCACCAAAAATGAAAAAAAGCTGTGTTTAAAAACACTGTTAAATTAAGTTCTAAGGTTGGCACAAGCCTTAGAAATGTACCCTGTCAGCAAACACACTCAGTTTTCACAAAGATCTGCCCATTACTCCTTAGCACTGCATGTGCTTTGAGTAACTGAGAAACTGCCTTGGAAACTAAGCAACAACAGCTATTTAACATTTTAACCATATTTGCAGCTCCCTCACTCCTTCTTTTCTAGAAAAATAAATAAAGAGGAGAGTAACAATTTCAGGAGGCTTTGGATCACCTGGGTTCAATYTGATTTTCTGTACAGCTGCCTTGCTTATGCAGATGCTAAAAGGGCTTGGTAGTGCAGGGATCTGCAAAGCCAGACAGCTCCAGGCTGGCAGGAGACCAAAGGGGACATCGTGCTTGACAGCCTTTGGTGTAGAAAGCCAGTTTGCGCTGAGGGGTTCAAAATGGCTTGTGAGCTTCACTTATCACTCCCGTGAGTTCAGGATCAGGCATTTACAAAGAAACCATCTCACATCTGTTTTTGTCTGAACAGCCTATGCATCAATTTGCCTTGGCCCATCATTCCTTCCACGTCTCAACTAAGTACAGGTGAGATTTGTGTAGCTGGGGACTTTCAAACTTTTTTTAGACTTCTTTTTGGTGTAGAGAAAAAAAATAACACYTGATTTTTACGTTTTTTAGTAACTTTTGTTCTCTATGTAAAGTATTTTTAATAAGTTTCTTTCTTTATTTTTTTTTCCTAGGTAGAGGGCAGCCTAAACTGCATATTAAAGGCACACAARCTACATTTGTGCCCTGTTGCTTAGCAAAGGTGCATGCTTTAACAAGGGCTGGTTTTTAGAAGACAGATGCTCTGAGCTGTTAGAAAAGGAACCCCCTTGGAAGAATCCTACCCTGGGCACACAAAAATTGGAGGCGTCCACTCTTCCAACTGCATTCCCCTTCTCGAGGGCTGGCCTTTTCACTATTGACCACTTTTTTTTTTGTCCTGAGGTCCCATTATGTTTCTCTTAAAGGGGATTCAGAGAGGCAGAAATTAACTTTGAAGGCCACAGTATGCATGGAAATTGAAACTAGACATGTTCACCCGTTTCTAGCCAAAGTATAAAATGAGCCTTTATCCATTTAGACCAAGGTATGAAACACTGTCAGAGCAAGGAGAAGCCACACTAAGCCTGACATCCTATTCCAAACCTCTCCAGCTGCATTTGTATCACCAAAGTAGCAGCCACTAGCAGTGGATGGCATTACAAACTGTTTCCTGCTCAGACCAATTTGTTAACAATGAATTTACAGTTTACATCTATGTTTATTCAACAGAAATGTCTGGGTTTGCCTTACATGTGCAGTGAAGGGTTTAGAAGCCACAGTGCAGAGAACAGTAATTCGTTTCGTGTTATTTCTCATTTTAAAATGATTTGTTCTTTTCATGCTCACTGCATCTTTGGAAACTTGTATCTCATTGTGATATGGTTGGTACAAAAAGAATATATGTATAGACATATGCATACTTACATGTGCATGTAATTGCACACATACATGGGTGTGCATACTGAACAACACAGTTAACTTTGCACTGAGTTTTTGGGTTGAAATCTTTTGTCACTCCTATCTGCTATGAGCTTAAATCCAGAGCTCCTTCACAGGAGGAAGGTCACTTAAATCACTGCCAGGACCTAACTGTTCACTGTACTCAATTACCACTTACAATCTTTCATCACTAAAGGCTTCTGCACTGCAGATTGTCACCTGACTCCTTGTTTCCAAGCATGCATGTGTGGCATTTAGAGAACAGCAGCAGTGAACAATAACTGGTATCTGCCAGTGAACGTTGTCTGTCAGGAGCCAAACTCTAATGCTGTTATGCCACAAAATCCTTTGCTCTGGAAGCTGTCTTGCTGTCTTCAGCAGGACTATTCACAGAGTGCAATCCCATATATGACAGTAAAATGTTCGTGCGTATAATCCTAGGCATGTAGTAATCTTGGCAGTTTTCATGGACCYATTTGGGCAGTTTGCAGTGGGATCCCCTTCAAACATTCCCATGTCTAGCTGGATTTCCTTCACACTTCAATTTAGAGACTCAAAGTAGCTTTTGTTTCATTATTTCCATTGATTTGTTCATTTGGTGTTTACATCAGTGTATTAACAAATAATGCTGCAAACAGTTTTGAGTGACCTACAGGGAGGCTGAATATTGAAAACCAGATAATTTTTCACTATTCATTGTACCCATGTTGGCAGTTAAACTGGTGTGTCAATAAAAAATACATAATTGCTTCTAGGAAACAGAAACTAGGTCCATTTAGGTTATAGACTGAGTATGGATTTTGGTGCCCAGAGCTGATATTGTTGATTGCATGCAGTAGTTTCTGTTTTCTTTCATCAGGGCTTTTAGTGAAGAGTGGTACATCAGCGAGTACTTTGCCTCCAGGTGGATCTGTTTATACAGATTTACCGGTTAATGTCCAGATTTCTGAAAAGTGGATTCACATTTATTTGTTTTCATAAAGATACTTGGACCAATAAAYCAACTCACCTCCCTTCAAGGTCAAACTCATGTTGAACTGAATTTTGAGGAGGACCAATTCACATAATGGAAACCATATATGTTATTTTACATTTCCATTGACCACTAGAGAAACAAACAGAACTTTAAAGATAAGCATGTGGATTTTCTYATTTAAGGTCTAAATCCAGTAATGGAAATATTTTTGGAAGGGACTACAAGGCTCTGGAAACTATATGAGGTTACGTAAACAGATTTTTCAAAATGGTGGATTTGGGGACAAATGAACTAGTTTAATGCCARCGCAGGACATTATTCTAGAGAGCTGGACCATCCATTGAACAGGCTAGGACACGGGACAATTGGTACCTAGTTCTGGCTCTACCACATTGCTGCAGGGCAGGAATAAGTCACCCATCGAATTCCTGGAGGCCAGGAGAGTATTCCAAGGAAGAGTGGTACTCTGCTSTCCCTCTTCTCATACACGTCTGTGCCATCCCCTTATCTACAGGATCTGGGGCTAAATAAGGACRTTCTCTGTCTTTATCATGTTAGTACGAGTTCTAGCACAAGTATAACACAAATAATAATGGCATCATTCACAGCCTAATCTCCGACATGGGCCAGTACCAGATGCTGAAAAGGACTGTTGTAGTACAGGGAGCCAGCAAGCAGGTTGGGGGTCTGCACAGATGTTTCAGAGCCTCACTTCCTTGCAATTTTTTATCCTATGTATTAGCTAGCTGCTCTGCAGTTTCTGCTCTGGTGATGGAGGAGAAGCACCATGAAAAGGCTTTGGTTGAGCATTTCAGTTTTTGGTTAGGCCCACRGAAAGGAGGAGCAGTGGGATGCAAGAGTTGGGAGATCTCTATGGAACAGGTACCTCATGTCTAAGGACAAGCAAAGGACATGAAAACCTGTCTGTGGCKCAAACGGTTCCTTCTGCAGTGAACAGAAGGGGAGTTCTGACCACTTGCTTTCAATGAAYGCTAGAAGGGCTAATGCCAAGGGAAAACCTGGTTAGCACAGATTCATACTAAGCTGAACTGGAAAAAGGCCCTTTCCCAATTCCTTTTAATCCATAATCAAGCAATATATGGGTTTTATGGCTTTACATTTGTGTTGGAGCTTAGCTCCACATACTATGCAGACACACTTTTGACCTGTGCTCTCCCTCTGTTAATRGCTAATGCCGTAAAGTGTTCCTATGATCATTAAAATAGGAGGCGTTATTCTTTCCCCTATAATAGTCTGACAATCTAATTTTAGTCACATTGAATGCGGTAATGACCCTATACTATCACAAGAAACTATCAAGTCGCCAACGCAAAGGTTGTTCCTATTGATTTTCTTCTCAGGTTGTCATGATAGAGCGCAACTAATGAGTGGAAATCCCCAGTCCAAATCATTTCTAAATAAATTACTCTCATAGAGCTTTTACTCTTAAATAGAAGAATTGATTTAATACTTTAGTGGCTTTTCTTCTTTGTAAACTTGCAATTTAGCCAACTTCAGACTACATTTATGAACCAAGCATATTCTGTGTTAGCTGGTCCCTTCACAGAAGGCACACTGGGACTCAGGGAAATGTTATTTGTGAAGAGGAGGAAATTTCTGAGAGCTCACATTACAAAATTCAATGATTTTTCTTTGTATGCCTCGTCTGTTCAGAGCATTAACTATAGGGCTATGTTGGGTGCTGTACAAACGCATGATAAGAGACCGTCTTTCCAACTTTTTGAGGGAAGAATTTCTTTTTCRCTTCAGATTCACACTGCAGGTTAATATCTGTGGTATAGACAACCCAGTTGACTTTCTCAAAGTGACATGGGACACCTGTTTCCAACACCCAGTTCAACGCCCCACATATCCTTTTTGGTTGTGGTCAGTAAAATAGTTGTTGCTCTGGAAAAGAGCTTGTTACAGCTGAGGAGGAAATATTATGCATAAATCATCTGTGTAAGTATTATTTTCACAGCAAACAAGAAGCCTCCATGTAAGGATCAGGAATTACTGTGGGGCAGCACTTGGGCTATAGACCAAGCTTTATATTGGCTAGAAATTTCTGATAGGTTATTGGACTGTGTTCACTAGATTTAATGAGGGTGTCCCCAAATCTTTCATCTGGGCCAGCTGAGCTCCTGCTAAATTCTTCTTGTGCCATCTTGACCAAATTCTTAGAWGATGAACTAGGTGAGTGGATGGCATCTCACTCACCCTATGATTCTTTGAAGTCCCGTTAGACAATGCTCATCCATCCGAATCCCTGATTCTAYCATTTACACCTGGCTTTCGCCAGTGCTTTGCATGCTGGCTTGACAACCTCTGTCAGCCTCTTGCACTACCTTCCATTGCTAACTGAGGTATTTGCTCACACCACTCTCTTTTAAACCTGAGGTGGTCCCTGSGGGGAATGAGAGACTCTGTCTCTCTCGTTGCTGACACCTCCTCATGAGCATCCCATGCACTCCTAGGGGAATCCTGGGCCCATTCAGCTCAGCTGGCAGCCAGGACCTGCTCCATCGCTGAATGGTTGCAGATCTCTTTCTGCCCATGAACCTGTCACATRTTTCCTCTTTTTAACCTGTGCTGTTGGGGCTGTCAGAAGAACATTTTCATCCCTTCGTCATCTTTAGCTTCACTGCTTCATTTCCCTGCACCCTTCAGCCAGCACCCTCTGAGTAACTCACCATGTCTGATAAGAAATAACACCCTGATGAACAGTCATTTTCTTTTGCTGCTTCAGTTACTTGCTGATACCTCTYGCTCTTCCTCATTTGAGGGCCAGTCTTATTTTGTGTTGGGTGAAAGATCTCCTACCCGTGCTGAACTGCTCATGTCAGCAAGATTGCACAGATCTGAGCTCTCCCTTGATTTAGGTCTCAGTTCTGCACGTGCCTGACTTTAAGTGTCCTCCTGCACCAGGAGCCGTGTCCTGAGATGGCCTCAGTCTGCCCAAGCAGACAATTGCCAGGAAAACTGGCTCCGAAGGGGTGATTGCTGCTGCGTTCAGTGGGGGCATGTATGTGCACATTAGGCAGCTGCCTCTGATTACTTGATCTCAAATCATTATACCAGTAGACAATTTACATTACTCTGCCACTTCAGCAAGAGAGCAGAGCTGGCCCGTGACAGTAGTACTGCTGACTCAGTTATATTGGGAAGACAACAGTGACTTGAAAGTCTTGTTTGTCAGAAAAAAACAAATGTAGGGTCTTTTCCCAATTATTATTAGAGAAAAATCACAAACCGGGGTGGAATATAGTAGGTGCCGATATGAGACACAATCCATATGCTGAAGACAGTCTAACTACAGAAGGGAAACAGGTAGCCAGAACAAAAGAAACAGGCACTATACAGTAACACTGAAAGGTCACAGTCCAGGAGTAGTCATGGTAGTCAGACTCTTGATGCTTGGCCAGTGTAAATTTTCTACTTGATTTCTGGCTTTTAAACAAGAGGAATTCAAGTTTTCATGCTTTCCTTTACAAACACAAGTCATAGAAATGTCCGGTCTAGGTATGAAAGCTCAAATTTTGTAGTAATCATAGGACCTGGGGTTTRAGATGAACAATCAACATTGTCTGAGGTGACTGCGCTGTAATAGCCCCGTTCTTTGATTTTAGCTCAGCCACAGGGCTATTGTTTGACTTCTAACGAAGGTCAAATCCTTTTTAAATGGAAATTTTATATTTAAAAGTCATTTGGTTCACATTAAATTTATACCCCTTCCTTTCCCAACTTTCTTCTTTCCTTTTTTTAAGAAACTCTTATCTAGGATCTAAAACATCAGAAATAGTAATTTTTTGAGTTTCTTTTTTTCTTTCCTTGAATTAATTTAGCATTAGTTTTAGTTTTAAAGCTWCTTCAGTGAATAAACACATTAAAACTTTAATTGTATAGTTCTGCCAATTTGGTAATAATATTGAAATAGCAATTGGATACTAAGTCCAAGAGAGCTTAAGTCAACTTTTTACCAATGCCAAATGACAAGAAATCTTTGAACGTGTGATAGGAAGGGATTGTTACTGTCTCTGTAAACCCCCCAACAGTGCTTAATTCACTACTAGAGACATCCAGCACTCTGCAGAAGAGAAATTACAAGAAAGACTGATATGAGGCCCTGTCTCCCTGGATTTTGGTCTAAGACCTTAGAGTACTCAGGTCTTCTATGCTGGTCCTTTTGCTTAGGCAGAAATTCCACTCAGTTTTCCTGTGATTTAACAGCTGCTTCTTAGGTCTTTCATTCATGGCACTTACGTTTCATCTGTGAATGCAATTCCAAAGTACTCTTTTTCCTTCAGGTTGAAATGAGATGCCACCAGGTCAAGCAACTCCTTTGCCAAAAGCTTTGGCTGGAAAACAAGAAAGARAGTGATCAAAAAGGAGAACTTTGATATAACTGCACTATGTTTCTGGAAGGAAATGCTATCTTTGGAGGTGCTCCATTGCCTTTTTTTAATGTTTCCCCTGGTATTCAAACTAAATTTTCAAGCAACGTTAGCTCCTTGAAATGAGCAATAATTTCCCTCCTAGGTAAATAATAAAAAAGAAGTGACTCCAGCCTCTTTGGTACTTAATTTCTCTGCAGAGAGATGACCTACCATCTGCCAGTGTTCAGATTTACTATGAGCGACTCACTCATGCCTCTCTAATAATCTAAGTTGTTAAAACTTTTTATCAGAAACCTTTACAAACACATCTCAGACACCCACTCTCTCTCACACACAGTGCAGATATATACTCGTAACACTAATACAAACATAGTGCCAAAAGATATGATGTGACAGGACCAAAAGAGAAGTAAATTACAAAATGGAATATTTTCCCGCTAAGTATTGCTTGTCATTTATGGATGAGCATTTGTCAAAAAATGAGGGTACTTGGAAGCAAAGAGAGGAAAGTAACACACATTTTCAAAATGCCCTTTCTAAGAACATAAAAGCTAAGCGAAAAGAAGCTGTTCATCACATACAGAGCACTACGGGGTACTATAATGGGCCAGTTTTGCATTCTGTGCAAAACCTTTGACTGTCTAACGCTACCTTATCTTTCTGTATTTCCACCAACTCTTGTCAAGCTTCTGTGTTTAGTGCTGTGCTGTTGAAATCTTGGTRCTAGATCTCTTATCATAGAATCAGTGAGGTTGGAAGGGACCTCTGGAGATCATCTAGTCCAACATCCCTGCTCAAGCAAGGTCACCTAGAGCACGGTAGACAGGATTGCATCCAGGTGGGTTTTGAATAGCTCCAGAGAAGGAGACTCCACAACCTCTCTGGGCAACCTGTGCCAGTGCTCCGTCACTCTCACAGGGAAGAAATTCCCCCTCACATTCAGTCAGAACTTCCGTGATTAAATTTCTGTCCATTGCCTCTTGTCCTGTTGCATGGGACAACTGAAAAGAGTTTGTCCCCTTGACACCCTCCCTTCAGGTACTTGTACACATTGATCAGATCCACCCTCAGTCTTCTCTTCCCCAGGCTGAAGAGGCCCAGCTCTCGCAGCTGTTCCTCATAGGGCAGGTGCTCCAGCCCTCTGATCATCCTTGTAGCCCCACGCTGGACTCTCTCCAATAGCTCCATGTCTCTCTTGTAGTGGGGAGCCCAGAACTGGACACAGTACTCGAGATGAGGCCTCCCCAGGGCTGAGGAGAGGGGCAGGATCACCTCCCTTGACCTGCTGGCAACACTCTTCCCAATGCACCCTAGGAGACCATTGGCCTTCCTGGCCACAAGGGCACATTGCTGGCTCACGGTCAACTTGTCATCCACCAGCACTCCCAGGTCCTTGCCCTTGTTGAACCTCAGGAGGTTCCTCTCCACCCAGCTCTCTAGCCTGTCCAGGTCTCTCTGAATGGCAGCACAGCCCTCAGGTGTGTCAGCCACTCCTCCCACCTTGGTATCACCAGCAAACTTGCTGAGGATGCACTCTGTCCCCTCATCCAGGTCATTGATGAAGAAGTTGAACAGGATGGGACCCAGTACTGAGCCCTGKGGGACGCCCCTAGCCACAGGCCTCCAACTAGACTCCACTGAGCCACTGATGACGACTCTCTGAGCTCTGCCTTTCACCCAGTTCTCAATCCACCTCACTGTCCACTTGTCTAACTCACACCTCCTGAGCTTATCTAGGAGGATGTTATGGGAGACAGTGTCAAAAGCCTTGCTGAAGTCAAGATATGCAATGTCCACTGCTCTTCCCTCATCTACCCAGCCAGTCCTTCCATCCCAGAAGGCTATCAGATTAATTAAGCAGAATTTCCCCTTGGTGAATCCATGCTGACTACCCCTGATCACCTTCTTTTCCTCCATATGCCTGGAGGTGACATCCAGAAGGAGCTGTTCCATCACCTTTGCAGGGATGGAGGTGAGGCTGTCCGGCCTATAGTTGCCTGAGTCCTCCTTCTTGCCCTTCTGAAGACTGGAGTGACATTGGCTTTCTTCCAGTCCTCAGGCACCTCTTCAGTTCTCCAGGACCTTTCAAAGATGATGGAGAGCAGAAGGGATCTGAGTAGATGTGACCTGTGATCCCACAGACCTGTAATAGTCCCAGATTCTAGAACTAGGAAGAGTCACAGTAGCTTTGATACAGCTGAGGCCAGAGATCCTAACAGCATTTTCAGATGACTGCTTATAAGGGCTTGATCTACAAATCTCTACTCCAGACTTCAGTGAAAATAAAACACTCAGCTGTCTTTACTGCCCCAGCAAGCCAGTCAAGCAGCTGAGTCATTTACCCTTGCCAGGAAACTGTTGTTGGGTGGAGATCAAATAACTCAATGATACTGTATAGAAAATGGGTGGCAGGATCCAGGGAACCCTGCTATCCTAATTGCCTGCCTATCTGTAAATACAAACACAACTCCCATGGGAAAAAAATCTTAATCTGTATTTGACTACCAAACAGATTCATAAATCTCTCAATCTCTATTTAAGAATGTCCCTAAACTCAACACTGTCCTAGTACTTGACACTCCTGAGACAAATGGCAGCCTGAAATACTTCTCCGGTGCTCATGTTTTATACTGGCCTCCACCCTACTCTGTCTCCCTGCTACAACCTGGTGGAGCACCACAGTTTAAGAGAATGTCTATACTCTTTCTTGTCTATGTACCCAGGAAAATGGTGGCTTCTAGGTCAGCAAAGAAAGAAGCAATATCCATGCTTAAATGCAGTACTAGCAGAAACCAGCTCCTGAGCAGGATGTAAGTTGCTGTGTAGGAGGAAGAATTGGCAGAAAACAAATTAGGTGGGACTTAACAAGCCTCATTTTAATTCCTAAATCAGACTTCTCTGGCACTGTGAGCTTGTGATGGAGTCTCTTTGACATGTCTACATTACCTGTTGCATTGCCTTTCAGAGATTCCTGAAATAGCTCCTGACTGGCAGTCAGAGCTGAGCAGACCAGGCACAGGGCCATGGCAATGCAGCTGAATGGTTTCAGGGATCCAAGCAAAGAGCATACCAGGTTCACCTGTCTGGGGATTCAGCAGATACTTCTGTCTTGGCATTATCCTGAGTGTGATAGACATTCCCAGCCTCTCTATTACCTGTTAAGATGAAACTTCCTTCACTGGGACATTTTAAGGACAAACTGTACTCTTGCTTATAAGGTACTCAAATACTGTGACAAAAAGGATGGATGTTAAGACTGCCAGATGCATTGAGCTACAGTAAGCTCTGCACATATACTTACTGGGGGTGTTAGATGAGTTTTCAGGTTAACAACAGACAAACGAAGACAAATTTGTTAAAGAAAGAGAGGAAGGGGGCGTTGTGCCTGTGCCAATGTGCAGGTTCAGAGCCTAAGCCTGCATTACTATAGATGGTCTTGCTTTTCCCATACCCCTCCCATGTCTCTCTGCTACCTTCTTTCCTGATCAGGAAACCAATCAGACTGAACTCTCTCTGCCCCAGAAAGGGATTTCCTTCCAGCCTAGTGCTAGAACAAGAGGAGGAATGGGGAGGCATGACCAGAAATGAGTGCAGGAGATGGAAGGCCTGACCTCAAGCAGCAATGTGGACTTTGACCAGCTAAATGCCCACTTGCTCCAGATAGCGCTGTTTTCAAATCCTAGTGCTCCGAACCCTAGGTGTCCTCAGGGACAGCAATGAAAGGCCAGGGTGGATTAAAGACCTACTATCCTTGTATAAGTATGGTGCAGGGACTCTGCTGCACATGATGAGAACATGACCGTTCCTTCCCCTGCACCCTGGGGATAAAGCACTCAGAAATTTATCATGTTGGCCTCCAGTGATGAAACATGTTCTGGGTTAGAGTCGCAGGAACAAATCTAATTCAGCTCCTTCACTGCTTCTCCTGAGGTCCTCACCACTCCTGCTCTGCAGTCAGGGACCAAAATCCCAAGTCCTTTTCCACTCCAGTCTCAGCACACAGAGCCTTGAGTGATGCTCAGTGTTGCATCCAGATGACCATCACAGAGACAGAAGGAGGTGGGGAGAAGTAAGGGGGAGAAAAAGGCTTTTTTGCTCTGACATGATTCTATAAACTGTGGGCACAATGGCACCATTGCTTCTGCAGCCAAGGCCATTGGTGAAGGCAATTGGTGGAACTGAATCTGGGCAGCCCCACAACAGCACGTATTTCAGACACTGTGCTTTGTGGCTGGCACTGCCTGTCACCCACTGCTCTGTAGTGATCTGCAGTGACTCAGATATTTGATAAATGAGCAGTTGTGCTTCTGAGCAGGGAAGCCAGACATCAGCCTGCCTCACCATGTGTCCCAGCTGAGAGGGCAAGGGTGGGGAAGAAACATATTAAAAACACAGGAGCATTTTCCCAGGCCTAGAAGCATCACTTGGAGGGGATAGGTTGGGATTTCATATACCACAAGAGAGCAGAAAAGAGCAGTAAATGGATGATGTGAAACAGGCTGCCCATACACACGGGGAAGTGATGGGTCCCTCAGCTTCAGTCAGTCAACAGTGTCATAAGAGGTGCTGGAAAAGGGGTAAAAGTCCCTTCTCCTGATGTCCAGCCATGTCATGGAGCATTGACTATGGGGCTGCACAGCCTCCCTTGCCCCACACACTGCTGCATCTGGCCCCAGAGTGTCAAGTGAGGAGCAGGACCTGAAAGCACCAGCCTTTGGCCACCCTCACAGGCAAGATAGGTAAAGGCAAAAAGTGCTGTGTGTAAGCTGTCTTTTAAGTGCTGCAAGTAAATGCTACTCCTTAGCGCTGCTGAGTGAGACCTCACAGCTGAAAAAATCGTGGAGGTTGGTGAGCATGGTGTGGCAGATTTCCCTGTGGCTGCTCTGCTCCCAGCACAACTCCCCCTCTGCAGGTCTTGCCAGGGATGGAGACAGGGGAACAATCTCCACAGCCCTTGCTTTGGGGCCTCATTCAAAGCCTGCTGCATCAGATAAGGGAGGATAATTCTTGTCTTGCAAGATAAGGAAAAAGAACAATAGATGCAAACCCAGCACTGGAGCAGTGCCAGCTTAGTTACTGGCCCAGTGTCCCTGAAGAGGCTTATAGCAGTGAACTTAAGCCCTGCTAGTCCCCTTGAAGATTACTTTCCACTCTTCTTAAGCTCTGCAAGGTTATTGTCTCTTTTCAGTGCTGTGGGATGAGCTCTGTTTCCTCTCTACGCAGATGGGCAATCTCAGTCTTTGGTGGGGGAAGGAGGGAAGTGCTTTCTGTAGGTAACAAAGACTTCTCAAGACAAACCTGCACAGCTGACTGTAAAACCCTGGAAGGCACAAGCTGAGTTGCAGCCTGCCTTGCTGTCTCAGGAGAGACCCATGCGCTGAAAGTTAACGGTTAATCTGCTTGTAGTTCGGGATGGGAATGGCTGAGCAATGACCTCCTTTCATGTGAGCCACACAGACAAAGAGCTCATTAGCGATGCCCGTGGCAAGTTGTTTTAATTCATTATTAATTTCTGGACTTCATTTTCCAGAGGGATATTCATTTTGCATTAATAAAACTTCCATCACAGACACACCAAAGAAGACGGCACTGGTCTCTGAGAGTAGGGAAGTACATAGAAAGTGGACCCAGGACCTTCTGCATCCCATGAATCAGGAAGGTCCACAGTCTAGCCAGTGAATCCCGCAAATGTAAATCAAGAATAATGATGGCATTCAAAACAGAAATTGAATCATGTCCCCAGTGCTGCAGAACTGCAGAGCTGGACTTCAGTGATTGGTGACTTGCTTGGACAGCTGCTGACACATCTCTGCATCTGCTGGTCTTTATCTCCTTCCCACCAAAGCTGCTCCACAATCTGTGCACTTCACTGCCCTCAGACAGCTACTGATGGAGAAGCACTAGGGGCAAGAATGGTTCCCAGTATCCTCTGTATCTGCAGCCTGCTTCAGCAAAAGCAGTTTAGGGGAGCTTATCATTAGCTCTAGCTGCCTGACCTGAACTCGTGACAGGGTAYGCGAGCAGAAATTTGTCGGCTGGCACAGTGCGGGCTGAGCATGCTTTGCTGGTGGGGGATAGATTATCAGAGCAACATAATTCTGCCAAAGTTTCACCTCCTTCTGTCTCACRCTGTAAAGCTGTCTTTGCAAAAATACACGTGAAGAATAAGGCACTATAACTATAACTAAACTGGTCTTTTTTACTAGAGAAATCATCATGGCTCTGACAGTGGCCCCAGCACTTGGGACCTGGGGCTCCTGGAAGAGAACAGCCTGCTTCTGGCAAGAGCTCTCCACTGTGAGGAGGATGGGCTGAGGGACTCACGCCTAGCATCTTGGAGCCTCTAGCAGAGACACTAGCCCTTTCCTAGCCACARGTCCTGTCCCCAAGGCTTTTCTGCATGGTACAAGCCAAATGCTTTTACAGATCTGGATTCCTACCTGCAGTCCCCAATTCCTACTCCAGCCATGAAGGCAGGGCAGAACTTTGCAACCGGGGCTCCCTGGGCTTGCAAATACAAGGACAGCTTCCTCTCCACATGGTCCAAAAAGCAAAGCTTCATATCACAACTCTGTGACAATGGCCGCGCTAATCATAGATCCACCTGACTAGCATAATAACATCATCCAAGGGAATCTCCTGGTGACATGTAAGACTGGGATCAGCCTCCTAACATTAGCTAACATAGGCCTGATACTGCTATGTTATGGACACACATTGGCCACAGGAGGAACGATGAGGAAGAGGACTTCTGGGGAGAAGAATCCTCTCATAGCCTGTGGGAGGACATAGGAGAATCTGGTGGAAAACCTGTATTATCCTAAAACAGGCCAAAAGAATCAAGTCCTACAAATAGCTATTTTTCTTTAGAAGGGCTTGGTGATGACTCAGTTGAGGAGTGACGCTGTAAATACTKAGAATGACTCTAGTTGAATCCTGCCCGGAGAGAGAAGTGCTGCTGTCCAAGGAGGCTCTTCTCAGGTGCTACAAACCAAGTAGCCTAAGCTTTCCCGTGGGTGCGATCAGCAGATCACTCTGTCAGATGTGTAAAAATACAGCAGAAAGCAGGCATTCCAGTATTAAATATTCAATATAATTAAAAGACAATGTTAGTGGGATGTGAGCAGCCTGAGGAACTCCAGAGTCATGTCTTTCCCCAGTGGAAAGAAGGGCTGCCCACTTTTGGCAGAGAAACATGTTTCTCAGTGACAGCTTCCCATTACATTTAGAAATGAGTGAGTTATAGAGAGAGATTATCTATCCACAGTCCAGCAGCGCTATGAATAAAAAACAGATGACATGGTATTAGCAGCTGCTGGTACGCCCCTAGAAAYGCAGGCGCACACAAAGTATATTTTGTTGTTTTATTAACTGTCAGACGAGCCTATCTGTTCTCCCTCCCCTGTTTCATAGCTTTTGCCTAATTCTCTGTGGCAGAAGGTTTCTGGGAAATGCATAGTTTCAACATATGGACAGATGTCTGCTGCCCAAATCCATCTAATACAGAGACACACTGAACTGTGGGAACCAGGTAACTAGATCACACTTAGTAATGCTTCGTTTCATTAGATTAAAGGGCCCATTACCATCTACTGTATTCTTCCTTGAAGAACTTGCAGCTAGATACATAAAGGGCCGAAGATGCCGCTATGCCAAGTGCTGCAGTAYTAAATACTGTTTACAATACCTAAAAATCAGGCATTCAGCCCTGGAAGAAGGGAGCAATGCTGAGATAAATGTCTAAACTCCTCATGACATTAACAGTGGCATCCACAAAGTCTAAGGTGGTGAGGTAGACATGTATATGCCAAATACAGTTTGTCCAAAATCCCGGACTAAGTGACTGGTAGCCCTGAGACAGCTGCCTGTGCGAGCCCGAGAATCGCAGTAAWTTTTGCTTGAGCTGGGGAGCTAATGTACCAACCATGGCCAGGCACGGGTTCCAGGGCTGTCTCAAATCATCTGTATTTAACTACAAGCACATGCTGATGTTGGCATCAACACTCTTCCAGCCCAGGMGATAGCATGGGGCAGCGACTAGTCTCAAAAGCAGCACAGACTAGGTCACCTGGTTTGAGGAAGAAAGAGAGTTTACCCCTGATAAACACAAGCTGGGCTGTGCCATGTGGCTGCAAGCCCAGACAGCAAGCCCCAGCCTATTTTATTTATGAGCACAGACATAGCAGATGTTGTCCAATGTGATCCCGAGCAGGTCGGGTTTGTGCAGGACAGACTGCAAAATGTGACTAGTCCAAGCCAGCCTCTTGTGTCTTGTTGACTCASTCCAGTTTTGCTAACATTCAAGGGCTGTTTTGCTGTTTGCGAAACRTCTCTTCAGCTACTTGGGTTGAAACATAAGAAATATAGGCTCTGAAACGTGCTGGGTAGCCATCGTCTGGAGAGATGAAGTGGAAAAAGGACCAATTTGCATGAATACAGAACGAGTCTTCCCTCAGCCGTACCCAGAGCCATACCACGAGACTCCCACGTGGTAGGGTGCGACGCTCCGCAGGCAGCTTACAGCAGCTCTCAGCCATCTCAAGCCTTGGGCAGTGCAATCAGAAGGAAATAAATGTGCAAAACGGTGATTCGCACACAGTTCTCCCCCCTTCACCAGCTACTGTAATTTGCTAATATAGTGGAGCTGCTCCTCTTTGCTGTAAATTCCAGGCGCCCTCCCTGAATTCAATGGCCTATGAAAACCGGCCCCAGAACTATGCTCCAATACCATGGTGATAAGTACAGATGTCCTCATAGACAGTGCAGGAAGCAGCGCACGGACCCTTTGTGTTCCCACTCTGTTTCTAAAAGGGGTTCGTTAGTGGCCAGCAGCCTTATCTACTAAAGGCCAGCAGCACGCATATACCCATATGCATTAGGCAGTACATTACCCCATGATAGTCACGGACCGCAACTCCCTCCCACCCCTGCTTCCTTGTGCATGAAATGCTGAAATCTCTCATCCAGGGGCCATTTAACTGTCACTCACTCACAATYCTTTTCTTGTCAAATTGACTGTGCCAACAGCTTAGTCACCCAGTTCTTTAACCCATTTTATGCACTTCAAAGAAAAGAAAAAATCCAAAGTCGCTCAATAGTAATATTATGTAAATACTAAATAACATTTTTTTTCAGTTACTGTCTCATCTGAATACAGTGTAATAACATTGTACAAATCCACTCAGACTGAAGACTTGGGGCCTTAGGGGTTTTCGGCTTTGAAATTCCCCTTATGGGATAGATCTACCATTCTTTAATTCTGCATTAGTGTGTTAATATACAGAGCGTACATAATCAAAACAGGCTGAGATGTATTTATGTGAAAATCACTCATCAAAATGCAAGATGCCTGTAGAGGGAATGCCTTGTATTTTAACAGGAAACAACCGAACTCTGTCCATATTAGGGAAAGATGATGGAAGCGCTGCTCACACTGGCACGAGCAGCASCTCTTTCACAGAGTCAGTGGTTGGCTCCAAAATGTATTTTCCTCATTTACACAGAAGAAAGAGACAACCTGCCTCCAGTAACCTCCTTGGGAACATGGAGGGTGGTGGCCGAGCGTCACTAATGCTTTTCTTGAGAAGTCAACACCTGCAAGATGTGGGCATTAAGATTTACTAGGGTCAGAGAGACAAAGACAAAATCCTCAAGTTTTTTTGAAAAAGTATGTTTGGGAAAAGGATTAGAAATACCCTACTGACAAGACTCCTTAAAAATATTCACAGTTAGCTGCATTTCTAGGTTCATCTAATATCTGGCATTCAATATMTTAAGTCAAAATCTATTACTGATACTCACTAATTTCCCTACTTATTAGCAATGTGAATCTGCTTAAATATTTTTGTACTCAGAGAAAGCAAAGCAGAGAGCATGAGTTGGCCAAGTCTGGGGGGGCAAATTCATGTTGAAGTCAAAATGTGATTCCAGATGTGGATTTACCAGCCTGTGGAGAAGGGAAAGCAGTGGGTAGGAGGAAAAGTACACTTTGGGTGTCTGTAGCATCCCTCCTCCCCTTGCTGCCTGACACAGTGGCAGCTGCACGCGCCCCTATTCAGACTGGGTTTGCATCAATGCCCAGTGACTCCATTCCTGATCGTCGTCCGCTGGATCTTCCTGTGACTCCAAGAGCATTTCCAAGTAACTGCATCCAAAGAGACTGGCTAGCCAGCTGTCACTGTTGCTGAGACAGAATAACTGCCCATCTTCACTGCTCCAGAGCTCAGGTCTTCTCTCATGCATGACAAAACCCTCAGTGCTTTTCTCTCTCCTCCCTTAGACCTCTGCCTGCTCCATCTACTCCCTGTCTCTCCAGGAACTTGCAGCTTCAAATCCAAATCCACACGAAGCAGCTAAAGTCTCCCAATACAGCCAAAAGAGCAGGCTGATGGACTGAAGACAGAAAAAGGGTGAGCTGCATTTGTAGCTGGCACTTGCTTCTTRTGTGTTTTTTATCCATACAGCTGAAGCACAGCAGGAGCAGCATGCCATAAGGGTCACCCTATTTCTGTCTTGGATCCCCAGAAATAAATATCTTTACAGTCTGGATGTGCTGGCTATGTGCACATCACCTTCTCAGAGCATCTGTGCCAGGTCCACTGTATCTCAGTACACTCACATATGCCAGAGGGCTGATCAGAGCATACCCAGGCAGCCCTCTGCGTGAGATTTCCAGAGGCCTGAGAATCAAATGCAAGTGGCCAAAATCTTTACAAGTACCCCAAACCGTTATTTTGGGGCAGTAAAAGGGGTTGTACAAGGTAGGCTCGTAGGTAGGGTAACCTCAATCATATGTATGCCTCACAACTCATACTCTGTCTACAGGTTTGTATTGCACATAGGGACAAATTCCCTTTCACCTGAATATCAGAGAGAATATATTTTGTGTGGTGGCTTTGCTGTTCACACCTTCTCATTTCCATCTCTGATTCTGAGTTCCTCTCACCCACAGAGATCTAATCGTGTCACTCATTTTTTTCCTGCTTCATGGCCCTTTCTCCTTTAGCTGCACCTTCAGGGAGCCAAAGGGCTCAGTAACAGTGCGTCACCCTTGAGTCCTTTGAATAGTGTCCAAAAGCATGAACTGAGAGAGATCTGAGCAACCACAGATGCAAGCCCGGTTTGCAAGGGCAAACAATCACTATTTTATACGGGATTCARTAAGGAAAGTGTAGAATTCCTTATGCTGACTGATGTAAAAATTGCTTTTGTAGCACTGCCAAGGTCACTTCCAGCTCAGCTAATCAACCAAGGAAACATCATTGAAGCAAGCTGAAAAGTTGCCCCAAGTCAATTTGCACATGCAACTTTTATTATTCTTCATTTCAACTTTCTAGATTTGTCTTTGGATAATTGGAGGAAGTGGATCCTTCCTGTATTAATTGTTTTTGGGATTCTCCCAAAACCTAAATGACATCAAATTTGTGTTGTCCTTCACAAGACAATTCTGAAAACAAGCCTGTCTTACTGTTTAGTCTGCTATGTATTTGCGCTAACAAACACTAGGTTCTCAGGGAAACTGCTCTGGGGTCTGTGGAACATTTTACAGTAACGCGAGGAGCTGCAGTCTGTGGATTRGTATGGTTCTGATGAAGATTCAGTCCAAATTTGACAGTTTTTGGCTGAGATTTCATTGGAACTTTCARGGAATTCAGAGCAAACTTATGAGGCACAAGCTTACAAATAAAGCTATCTACTTGCGTGAACCAAAATAGTCAACTTTCAACTTAAGTTTTCACAGAGTAGAAAAAACCCCACCAGGCTGTGAAGGCTAGATTCACTAGCCCTTCAAAGCTCCATTCTCAAGGTCTCAAGCACATTAACGCTCGACCTAACTCAATAGCTTACCATCTCCCYCTGTACACACTTATGGGACTTCCAGCTGTAAATGAGAAAAGTATGGACAAGAGACAAGCAGAGCAGGTAGCCACAGGCAGAAGGACTTTGCTCAGGYTGAAGACTACCTATTTCACATAAGCAAAAGACAGAAGCTTCTCTGCTTCAAGACAAAAAAAATACTGTATTCAAAGACACAGCAGCTTAAACTGAATTTTAATGCAAAGGCATCCAATTGGTGAAAGACATCTCTACAACAGAAATATTAACATAGACGTTGTGATTAAATTTTGGATTTTATTGCCATTAATATTATTTGTAATCAATTTAAGCAAGCAAAGATATTGGTGAGAATAACCATATCTCATGCTTTTYGCACAGAACTGGAATTTATGGAGAATTTTTTACCTTCCATTGCTCATGACATACATGAGCAGCGATGGATATAGAGACCAGATTAGATGGAGCTCTCCAACTGGAGATTAGCRCTAAATTAATACAAATTGAAGCAGCTCAAGATGCAAATTGCACATACTGCAGAGTTAAGAGGGTTTGTGTACAGGGCTTCAAGCCGTTGTCTAAATAAAAAGAAAAAGGTACAGAAATGGCATTCTTTACAGCATGAGGGGCTGAAAGTTACACAGCCTAGTTCCAGCATGACAAATTTATGCAGCTGATTTGTAATGCAAATGATTGCCTAAAGTATTTTGGGGCTCCACGTTTACTTGCCTTTCAATTTCTGGAGATCTGTATAATTTTGCAAAAGACTCGTCAATTGTTGCAAGAAAATCATTTGTGTTTTAAACTGTCCAGCTGTATCACATGTGGCAAAYCAAACTTTGAACATGAAGGGAGCTTCAGAGCCAACTTTAAGTGGCAGGAATCCATTTCACACTCAGCCACCAACAGGGTTTGATAAGAGCTCAGTTAGTGTGAATAACCAGCTGTCTTCTATATATATTTTGCTTTGGTAGCATCTGTTGAAGTTTTGTATCACTGAGGGGTTGTTGGTGTTTTTTTTAAGCGTTAAAGCTACCTTGACAAGGTCAACAACAATTTTCACAGAGGTCAGCATTTTTTTTTGAAATATTTGATCATAATTCTATCAAACATTAAAGAAAGAGTTTGGTGAGGGCAAATAATGAAATTGGACAGCTCACACAATCCATTTATCTTTCAACTGTAAACCTCTGAAGCGCTCTAGTTCATCCAGTTTCAAATCAACTGTAGAAATGTCGATCTCCCTTCATCCAGCCTAAAGAAATTGGTGTTTGGAAACGCTCTTGATCTCTTAGATGATGATGTGGAAAAGAAAAAATCATTTCCGAGACAGACTAGCTTGTCTACATTCTTATGTTCTATTTACTTTTAAAAAATCTCTTCTGGGATATTTATTTCTATATTGAGGCAAGATCACTTTTTCATTGCTCAATGTAGTTAAGAAAGCAAGTAAATGCTCATTTTCATAGTGCATTTCCTAAACACATTAGAATCGTTTATTAAAAAGAATGCAGCAAACCTACAAAACCAGCTTATGAATGGTGATAGACTTGTTCAGATGTTAGTAAATCTAATGGCAATAAAAATAAATAAAATCAATAATAGCACTAGGTTTAATGTGCAGAATTAGATCTTTCTGTTATATCCTACACAACATTTGTGAGTGCAGAGAGACTAATTAAACTTAGTGAGAGCTATGTCCTGATGTGCTGAGACTGGGGAAGAGGGAAYCCTTCTGAAGTGTAATGGATGCAGAGGTTTTTGTGCCTTCATCTTCTTTAGCCTTTCTTATACCTATAAATGTAATCATAAGAGCAAACTGGACTGTTACACGCTGTATGCATATGGCAGTATTACTCAATCCCTCTCTTAAGGAACTTGCAGTTGAAGCATATTGGTCTTTCTGGATGCTCCCATCAGTTTAATTATCTTTTATATACCATAACATTCTGAACCTTCTGACTTAACACACTCAAACGTAAAACACACTATGAAAATACTACACATATGGACAGTTCTTCCCCCGGGAAGATCAAGAGAGAGATGCTGAACTTTACTTCCAGATGCTGGTTGCATTGCTTAATGCCTGATGCCAAAGCTCAGATACTATGGGGAGCCATGTGGTCAGACACCGCAAAAAATGGAATACAAACTGCTTTAATCTTGAAGCAGAATAAAGGCCTAGCTCTCAAGGGGAAGTAAATCAGTGCTACTCCACTAACATTCCCACCTACAGTCTGGCTGCAAATTTCCTTTGCATAAGCGAAGCTCTGAGTTCACCAAAGTGATGGTTAGGTCCTGCCAGTGGCAGTCATGGGCTATATGGGAGGGTATAATACACCTTTACTGAAAGGCAGGGGGACCCCTCAACTCCTCGTCATTTCCCAAAGGAGTCTTTGCCTCTTGAGCCAGCATAAGATGCTGAATATAAGCAAAGATCAGGCTTGTGACAAAACCATGGGTGTTTCACAAGGAATAGAGAAAGGCGCCAACTTCTCATTTAAAAAAAAGGATAGAAAAGTCCCTTCCTTTCAGGTACGCATGTTAAGCACTACCTGCTGTTCTCCCTAATGAGTCCATATGTTAAGAGTCTATATWTGGAACCAACCAACTGACTGTGTGTCCCTGAGAAGCAGAGGTTTCCRTGTCCAGCTGTGCTTCAGGACACAACGAGGAATCTGCCTGAGTCATCAGTGCCAGTCACCTCCATCAGTCATGCTGGCCAACCCATCTAGCAATCATGTGAGTTGACAAAAAAGGGATGGAGATGGGGCATTTCATAGAGTGCAACGGAGGAACCCTGGRCACAGGCAAGTCCTGCATCTACCTCTAGATGATCTGAATTTTCTGTGGATTTATAGAACTAAAATGGTCCCCTAACACTAGAGGAAAGATGTAATTAGTGCTCTTTTTAGGCATCTTTAAATATTTAGCAAACGATGTGCAGATTTGTGTTGGAATTGTTATTAAGCCATGCTGGGGTCTGATTGAACTCATAAATTTCACTTCTGAGAAACTGGGTACAGGAGAGCATTTACTTTGATATATCTAGACCAGACAGGAGAGTGGATGGCATCTGTAGGAAATGAGAAAACATTTGAGGATTTCTCCCCTTTCAGTTTGCACACATGTCAYCATATCCAGTGTAGACAACTCTGGGCCTAGATATTACCACTCATCTCAAAGCTTCTCTGTCAAAAATCCATGTGCATCCATTCTGTATCTTGTGCAAGGAAATACTTCCTTGAAGAAAACCTGCAAATTAGTACACTGACCTTATTCAGTCCTTCCTTACCAGTTCTTATCGCCGTTCTCCTCCTGCGATACCTGCTAAACTAACTCAGGGAATGCTAGAACTCAGTGTGGCTGAAACACGTGGATCGCCTTCACGCACAGCTCAGGACTGGCTACTGTCYGAATGGGTCCAACCACTTCCCCTTTCAAATGGCTCTATTACTAAAGCACAATCTGCTGGTGGATAAGAGGGGGACAAATTTCTCCTCTGACATGGGGATTCATTTCCTGACTGTAGTCTCATCATCGTCACACAATGACCCCCATAAATAAAGGAGGAGACAAAGGAGCATACTGATAACTGGCCACAGCTCATAAGGAAAAAAAAAAGCAAAATAATACTTGCTCACCCTAGGAATTAATGGGGGACAAGAAAAGCTTATTTCCCCTGATATTTGTAAAAGGAAGTGCGATGATAAAAGAGGTTCATTAAAAAGGAGGAGGATTAAATGAATGACGTTTCTAGACCACATGAGATAGTGAATTTCTTTTATTRTTAAAAAAAAATCTATTTTCTGCACAGAAAAAATAAAGAAGACATAAGATAAACCGATTAGGAGAGAACTCAGGCAGGGCAAAAACTGTTAGCGATAAACAGCTGCTGAAGAAATAATTGGAAATGTAAACGCATACAAATGTGGATGATGACCCGTGTACTTGGGTGATAGTAGAATTAGCCAATAAATGTAATGGACCATGGAAGGAGAAGCTTGGAGACTTTATGGAGAACTGAAGAAGATTTTTCCAAGGAGGAGAGAGGGAAAAGCAAACAAAGGCAGGCTGATTTGTGAGTAGGAATGATTGTAGGCTCATGGCCGGCATAAAGTCGGCATGGTAAATGACGTGAGAAGAAGGAAGGGGAAAATGAGCATACAGCATCAGCTGAGGAAAACGATCTAGGGAGGGATGCTCATGCCAGCTCCACTGCTTCCCACACTTGAGGGCAGGAGTGCCTCCAAGCCTGGAGTAAGGAGCAAAGCCCAGAAATGGTTATACCACTTTATGTCCCATGAGCACTTGTTTTAGGTAGAGGGAATCCTTGGCCTCACTTTCTGTCCTTTTCACAGAATGGAGTTTGAGGATAGGGTTTGTAACTGATCTTAATATTCTTACTCCCATTTTGGGACTGAGATGGACTTCCAAAGGTGGTCAGCTTTCTGAAGCGTTATGGGTATCTGCCCAGGTTTCATGWCCTAGTGATGTGATTTGGGGCATTTTCTGTTCACAAACACTGCAGAGGAGCCATGAACAGATCAAGTGGGCCATGCAATGGCTTGGCACAAGGACCTGCAAGCCACGAGCTGAGGCAGCTGGAGTTAGGGGGTTTAACAGATGCTGCCATCATGAGCAGTCAGCTTGAATCCAAAGAAARTTCAATTCAATCAGCTCATTTATTTCTCTGCTTGAGAAATAGGTCTGGGGAACTTGAGTAACAGTGTGGGAGCATGTGGGCAGGGAAAAGGATTTAGACGTCTGAGTCGTTGGTTTGCCGATGCTCCCATAGTGTTTTACTTTATGGTGTTTTCAAGAGAATCCAGACAATGGGGTAGACCTTATAATACAGTCCCAACTTGGAATTCTTCAAGATCATTACATGGATGAAAGTTAAATCTGTGTTCATGAGTACAGGCCCTCAAAATTTGTCCTCTCAAATATCTAAAAGCTTTCCCAGCACTGTGAAATATATAACTACCAGGAATGGGAGGATGGCTTGGTGAACACTGACCCAAACCTTACAAAGAAGAAGACTTCAGCCAATACTGTCTCCATGTGAAAGGACTTGCCCTACAGTGCCTCTTGCCCTGAACACACCTTTGTGAGTTGCTGAGCTCAGCAACTGAGGTCCTCTGCCACTGCTGGGGTTAAGACCCCCCTTCTGTCATGGGTRAAAGAGCAGCTGCCTGCCCTTGAGGGAAGCTGGAGTCCTTCCCCTTCCCTGGGGAAGAGTCAAACCTTCCTGTCAACATCCAGAAGACCTCTTTCTGCAGCTCATCCAGACACATCCTTGCTGCGTGTGAAAGCAAGTGAGATCCAAGTGACATCGAAGGCTAAGTAACTGTATTCCTGTTCTTGCTGTCGTTAAACCCAACAGGAAAAAAATGRGAAGAGCGGATCCTAAAAAAGCAGTGCAGAGAAATGAGAGAGAGGCTCTTTCCTGCTGTTTCTTTGAGTGACATGGCCAAAGTCTGATCAGCTGGGCCAGCCTGGAGATCAGAGCCTTGTCATGCTGCTAACAGATGATGCTGTTGGAAGCGCAAAGACTTTCAGAAAATGACCRTGAGGATCTTGACGGCTCTCTGGGAGCTGAAAGCATTTCTCCTCACCAGCCAGCCGTAATCCTGCCTGAATGACAGGTGTGACAGTTGTTAAGTCCTATCACCTGGCTGCAGCCCCAACACAAAATTTGCTCCTGAAAGTACCTACTGCAAGGACTGCAGTTTTAGAAAGAGCTGCACGTTGTATGTGAATTAAGAACTCMATTATTTAAGTGGTGGGAACTACATTTCTGTTATTTTCCTTTCCAAATAACTTAAGCAGTGGTAGATTAAGTGAAAGCCTTAGAAACCAGGTAGCTGTCATCTCAATTTATATCCACAGTCTCTTCCGAAATCAGTATTAATTAGGATCAACTCAGCCATTTAGCAACTCTGATCTTACATCACGAGAAGAAAAAATGGTTAACCCCTGTCCCCTTCCCTGAAGTGCATAGGTAACACATCAGAAGCAAAAGATGCTGAGTCCTGTGACTTCAGCTGCAGAGTGRGAATAACCTATGCCATTAAATCATGCCATGATATGCACTGGTTTTTCATCTAGAGCCTAGGCTCATGAGAGGTTTGCAACTGATTTCAGTGGGAAAATCTTTGTGGAGGGATAGTAGAAATAAAGATTTAAGGCCTAAAGCAACATCCCTATGTATAAACAGAACTTCTAGGTGAGCTTCTTGGTCATGCTGAATGTCTCAATGGCTASACTTGACCTAGATTATTATTAAGGGCTAAAGGAAAGGCCATATATCTTCGGAAAGACATTCTCCATTGCACTTGCCATAGGGATYTGGAAAACATTTTCCTGCCTGTCTACAGTGATGTTCTCTCAAGAAGCTCAGAAGATGTAGCTGCAGTTTGTCCCAGAAAGAAGATGCCAGTAGCACTTCAAAGAGAAAAGAAAGTAGCTAGCAAAGATGTTTGCCCTGCAATGTCTGAAACTACAAAGGAACCCTCAATGGTAGAAAAATATATATATATATAAAAAAAAAAAAAAAAAAAGGAGAAACTACAAACTTAACCAACAGTACTAGCCAGGCAAAAGTCTCAAATGCAGACCTGGTCTTAGGTAGAAAGTGGTTACATGAGAGCAAAGATATGTTATATCCTTACAGTGTAAAATACTTCTGCTCAGTAGAGATTCATCCATCAATATCAGAAGAGAAGTCGGCCTATGGCTCTTTACTGATTTGCCAGAATTTTATTAAATGCATAAGAATGCCAAGTCTGTAATGTATAAAAGTGAATTTATTTAACAATGAACTCTTTGAACAGRGAGTCCCAGATGTGAAATTAATAATGAATCAGTGATCTGAAATCTGATCCAAAGACTACTCAAGCTGATAGACAGACTCTCTGACTTCAAGGAGTTCTGAATAAGGCTCTCATTAGTCAAAAGAAAAAAAAATTAAAAACTGAGCCAGCTGGTTAGTTAAAAAAATATTATAGCTTGAATTCTGYTCTTAACAGAGACCTAGTGTAATCTGCACTGCACAGAAATCCCCTTTCATCTGACAGGGAACTCACATATTTCTGTGTCTGAAGCTGAACTTGATGTCCAGGAGATAAAAAAAAAAAGATCTCTAAGACAATCCCCAAAGGAAAACCTCCAGTGGTTTGAAACACAGCTTGTTTCCTCTTGACATGAATTGGGAGATAACTGTCATATATGTATCATTTGGTGGCAGCAGATGCTGCTCCTGATGCACACTGGAGCGCTGCTCGCACCCCTAGCCCGCTCCGGCTGACGTCCAGCCCAGCCTGTGTGTACCTACACCACTTTCCATCAGCTGCCTCTAAATCAGCTACATGCAGCGTATGCTCATGGAGATAATCAGCCCGAAATTCTTGCCAAGCTCAGTGTAGCATGGTGTTTGGGRAGAGGATGCAGGTTGTCTTCCATCAATGCAACTTAATTCAATTTATCAGGGATGCAGACGGTTTGAGCAAGCCCAGTCCAGCAGCACTTGGTCACGGCCTTCCCAASATCAGGCGAATTTGGCGTAAGATAGGGTTGTGGCAATCCCTAGTCTCCTGTTATTTATTTGCCTTTCAATATGAGCGTAATGGGGAGGTGGAAGAAATGTTTATTGATGAATGATTTTGTTGTTCCGTGGATTTTTCAAGAGACAAAGCACACRTATTAAATCATCCCCTTGAGTCAAATATTTTTAAGTGCAGTAACACAGCTCATTTTTAGATAATCAAATAATAATTAAAAATAATCAGCTCCCATTTCTGCTGAAGAACTAGTATGTCTACATTGAATTTACTTTTTTTTAATAGCAAAATGTAACTCAATCTAAATGTAAATTCCTGGAGAATCTGCTATCTAATTCTCATTATTTCCACTTGCTTAATGCAATTAGAAACATCTGTCACTGATCAACTGTCCAGACAGTGAAAATAAAAAATAATTCATGCTATCTGCCTCTATATTGTTGTTCAGGGAAAGGACTGAAAAGAGCGTTAAAATCATTCTTTAAAGCTTGAGAGCTAGAGCTGTGTAAATGTTTGTGACAAGCTCTGAATCACACAGAAGTTGCCYGATTTTGAGTTTCTCTGAATCCTAGAGAAATATATTGAATAATTTGAGAAAATCCTGTAAATATAAAAAAGCGACCACCCCAGTTTATGGAAACATTTGGCACTGGATTCCCAGTCTTCATGGATATATTGTATCCTGCTGGAATCCCCAAGACGTCTGTGCTTTTCACCACTAATGAAGCAGGCGAACCGCACATGTTTTGGCTGAACTTTGAAATGGTGCTTCCTAATCTTTAAAACACATTAATACATCGAACCTCTCTGTATAAACTCTCTGGGTGCTCAAATGCCAGGAATAATTGGAGAACGATAGAAGACAGGCTTGGACTGAATCTCAAGAAATCGGCTTGCTCACTCCCTGTCCTCTAATAACAKGGATGGAAATAGAGTAAAAAGCAGAGTTTAAGTGGAAAGGTATTCTCATTAGGTATCTACTGCTGAAATGTTACCAAAACAAGGAACTAAATTAATCCAAAACCCAGTATTCCTAGTAACCAAGAGAAGCCCATTGTCACAGTCAAAACACTTAATGTTTTTGTCTCTAAGCTTTCAGCAACCCAGCTTTCTGGAGTTTCTTCCCATGCAATGTCTTGGCTGTTACACATGACCGACGAGTGAATGCAGAGGATGCAGTGACAGTCTCCTTCAATAAACATCAAGCAAGCAGGGGAACCATGTGCAACAGCATTTCCCAAATTGCCGTGTAGGTCAGAGTGAGTCTATGCATGAAATGCTCAKCCCAGCTTCAAAGCTAGGAGGGGAAATGAAGTGTAAATGGCTTAGCTGGTTCATTTTATTTTTATTTTTAAGAATGGCAAAGGCAAATCTTTTTAATTTTTTTTTWAAGAAGACAAGTGATTCTTAGAGATGCTGTAGGAGCTACTCTGACAGGCTCTAACACTGTCTGGGCTGCCAAACCACGAGGGCAGAGATGAACAGAATGTTGCTGGCACATTCATGATCTCATCAGGCCGCATGTAGTCAATGCTGCATCTCCTGGTGCTCCCCATGCTCTTCTGCACCTTCTGCCATAATCACCCAAGAGTCTCAGGCACCTCTGCAGCTTGGTAACCTTTTGAGCCAAGTCGTCCAAAATGTCAAATGACCCCAAAAGCTTAGATGAATTCAGTTCCCTTTATTTACACTACAGGAACTCCTCTGACTTACACCTCATTTATGAATGGGAGAACTTTGGGAAATGCTGCAATGCAGAAAACTTAGCAGCTRTCATGCTCAAAGTATTTTATGGAGAAACAGAGATATCATGGTTGAGCCTATGTCACCCTGCAGGTGGATGACCAGTGCAGGGACAGCAGCCAAGTCTCCTGGGTTCTCCTTTGGTATTTCTTCTGCAATTTACTGTTGGCCTACAACATGCTTGCAAAGAAAGAATTATTCTTGTAGCACTAGCGGGATTGTCAGAGATGGGAAGTGTAGCAGAGGGCAGAATCCTGCCTGAAAACAGGATGGATCACTAAAACAAAATCTATACTATTAATCAATCTTCCCAAAGCTAACAGCTTCCAGAGTTGGTGGCTTTGTTGGTTCTATTTCCAGGTGTCTAGTTTGACCTGTTATCAGGATAACATCATTCTCAAATGTGGAGCAGACAGTGAAACTTTCTCCCAAGACAGGTTTAAATCTGTGCTTCTTTCTGCCCAAATATGGGCATTTTCATGGCAAAGGTAATAACAAACTAGATATTGTTGAAACATAATGGTGATGAACTGGCTATGAGTATAGATAGATGGGGAAGTAAATGTTGTCCTAACTCTACTAACAGCCTCTCATCTGAAAGGATTGCTTCTTTGGGGAGGTCAGGAGAGGAATGTAAGGGGAGAATGAGCACAAGTCTTGTTTCTCTTGATGAGGTCATACTTTATTTTTTAAAATCATGACCCAATTATAAGCCAAGAGCCATCTCCTCTGTCACGAAAATTAAAAAAGCTGATGTTTTTTCTGATGACATCCCATATCGTGGGTGACACAGACACACACACATGGACATGCACACGAATGCCACAGGCAGCTTTTCTGTGCTTGCAGCAGGACGTTGTTCTGCAGGCAGAGAAATCACAAGAGTGCTGCAGTCAGCAAACTAACACATCCCTGGGGGAAGAGGAGGGAATTCAGGAAAATAAACCGCAAAAGAGAGAGACAAATCCGTTTCGACGTGAGATCTCCCTTCTAGTCAAGTGTCTTGAGTAGACACTTCCCCCAAATAAAGACAGAAGGACTGACAGGCTGCATGCTGGAAATATTGCAAAGGCTGGGGGAATGGAGGTACGTTTTATCACTGGGGATAGCATTTTGCACCATTTCCAAAGAGACTGGGCCTAAAAAAGAGACAATCATCTTTGATACATCTTTGGGTCACTCAACTGAAACAAGTAAAGATTGCATAAGGAGAGGGTGGGATGGGCAGGACTGGGGAGCCCCAAAGTGCCTTTGGCCATATGGAGGTGTCTTCCTGGCTTTCTAAGGAAGGGGGRCCCTTGTTGTTCCCTGCCTGATGTGCCACTCCACCGGAGCACCCATAGGTTGTCACCTCTTGCAACTATCTGCCCCAAGGCAAAGAAAACCATTTCCCAATGAAACAGTAATGGTTTAAGATGCGTTTTGCTCGTTATATGCAATATTCCAAAAGCCAGTGCTCAGACCTCAGGACAAGGTTTTCATTGCACTGTGCAGAAGGAAAAGCCTTTCAGCTGTAAGTTTAGATCTTCTGTCTAAATGGCATTCACTGATATTTAAAAAGGAAAGGAAAACAATTTTCTATAAACCAAGTAATGTAGCTTAAACAATCAAGTCTGGCATCTCTCATTCACTGTCAACCTAGTATTTATACCGTGCAATCCGATGGCAGCAGTAATGGGAATCTCTCCATCCTGAAACACTACCTGAAATTGGAAATACACATTTTTTTTTTTTTTTACTTTGGATTGAAAACTAATGTGCTGTGCTACCTTGTTAGTCTTTTTTTTCAGAGCTACTTTGTTCCACGGTGTTCAATATCTCCTGAAATCATCCAGTAYGTGTATTATTATTTTTCAAAATTACTCGCTCAGAWTGTGCTGTAAAAACAATTTTCTGTYTCCATTTTCATTACCTCCCAAGAGGCAGCTTTTGTCCTGTGCCATATCGAACATTTTCTTACCTGAATTTACTCTTTGAGTTTCCTAGTCTATTCAGGAGGATGTGAGAGTGGGAGTCGGGGAGCCGAAGAGGCATTGATCTGACTGTGCATAAACACCTGCAACGTGAACATCCATCCAAGAGCTAATTGTGGAGACTCCTTTTGTAGTCAAGGAGAGAAATGGGCACCTTTAGAGCATTGACTCATTTCAGGTGATCTGTTTTAGGATGTGCTCGGCTGTGCCCTGGAAGTGTCCTGTTCTCCCCGCTGCCTACAAAAGAGCAGCGCAGACGGAGACGCCAGTGCTGTACGTGTCTCAGGGTAARTGAGATGAACCTTGCCGCCGGCTCCTCAGTCCCTGCCTGACACAGACTGAATCACCAAGGAGTTCAGGCAAGCCAGGGCCGAGGGGACAGGGCGAAAGGCTGCCCATAACTGGAGAAGCACTTGGCAGCGACAGCAGCGTGTTTCACACCACTGTCATCTGCTCGCAGGTTGTCTCTGGCRTGAATAATAGCGCCACTGAAGGCATGGAGTAGGTGAGCCAGGTGGAAACAAAAGTGACTTTTTTGAACTACTTGTGTGACTTTCTCCGAGCAACTGTGACAGAGASGTTTTCTCTATAACAGATCTGTGAGACACTGGATGTGTAATTTCAGTATTGGTGCATGTGGTGGGAAGTCACCAGGATAAGCTAAATAGCTTGTTCTGCAAAACTTCRGGAGCTAACTCATCAGAAAGGGAGGAGCTTTCTCAACAGCACTATAGGTTTKTGATAAAGGAAACACCAGTCATATATTTTACTGGAAGAATCATCAGCTTTCCCAGTAAGTTTGCAAAGCTCTATCTTTGCTCAAGACTAAGGCTATCTGACAAATTTTAACGGAACAACCGAAAAACAATCACAGAATATTTTCACCCATATTTAGCCAGCTCTAAAGAATATCCAACTCTCAACATATGCGGTATGAATAAACATATATCTTCAGCTTATCTGCTTCCCAACAGCTCATGGATAGCTCTCCAGCCTGTGTTAGTTTATTCTGGAAGGCTGATAATAGGGATATTGATTATGCAAGACCTTGGAAATCACCCTCTCATGTCACTCCATGGAAGAGAATGATTGTCATTCCCTGTTTATTCTTAGGAGGCCCTGAGCAGTTACCTTGGGGGTTTATTCTCTGAGGCTCCTAACGCAGCCCATGATAGACATGCAGAGCTCACTTGCAGAGATCTCATAGCATGAAAGAACAAGGACAAAACCTGATCTCCACTCTGTTTAAAAATCAGCATGCAGTTTGGGGAGTGGGGGATGCACAGCATTGCCATGCCAGGGAAGTATGATTTCTACCAGTTATCACTCCTAAAGTTACAGTAGTCCTTCTCTACCATACTCTTCCCTCTATTGCAAGATTGGTTAAAACCATCTGACTCCTGCTCCTAGGTCACTTTGCTCCTAACGGCTATTGCCCCCTGCCTCCACTTGTCCCATCTTCTGCTAATTCTCCTCCCAAACTCATGCCTTCCCGCAGGCAGCTGAGTAACAAATCTGGAGAAACTGAGCTATTCCTGCTGGGTTTCATTAATTTCCAATCTTGCCTTGACCTATACATAGGCTAGGTTTCTTTCGAGCTGCTCAACCAGAACGACCTTAGCCACATGCATGAACCCTCTCTGTGGCTCTCTTTGGAGGGTCTCCATGTGCCCTGTCCATCTGGGATCACTATTAATCAGTGCCTTGATGCTTTGCACCCTACTTTGCAGCCCCTTTTCAAATTCTGCTCATGGTGAACCTCAAAAACTAGCAGGACTGCTAGCTTGCTCCCCATTGCCTCCCCTGTCTGTCTCTGTCCTTAGGACTCCTCCAGCAGGGCAGTCTTTTCTGTGATGCCTGTAGCACAGGGGCCATTTTCATCCCCAGTGAAGATGGTGACCATACCAAGAGCTTGTGGGGGCCTGGAGCCCTACCACRGTGCTGAAGCACTTCTGGGGACTGGGCTTGGACCAGCTACTGTGAGCGATCATCAGTTCACTGGCCGTGCTGGCACTAAGCTGCTCTGCACCACAAAGATCTGTCTGCCCACAGTTTCTGAGCCCTGCCTTTGAGGTGCTCATCTCACCTTCCAGCCTGACCCTGGAGTTTTTCACTTTTGCCATTGTAGTTAATCTTTCCCCCCCCCGAATTGGTCTGTCTAGCCACCTGTTGGTGCACACACATTACCCTGTTTGCAGTTCCTCTTAGATCTTAAGCTAAACTGCTTGCTCCCCAACCTTCCACGCTTTTCTGTTCTTATGCTCTTTCTTTTGCTCTTCCCAGCAAATACTCTGCCCTTTAGGCTTAATTTCTGTTGGCTTTTTGGTTCATGGGAGCCTAAGCTCAGAACTGAATTCTAAAACTGCAAACCTATGTGGATTAATATCCAAGGAAGTTTTCTTATCTGCCTTCATTTTRCTGGTGATCTGCAGCTCTTGTTCCACACATTTAGATTCTCCTGTATGTCTCCATCAGCCATCAAGCATCTCCTTGAGCCTCTTAGGCATTGCCACTGTCCTGCAGACCAACATCAGACATTCAGTAAGCYGTGGATGGCAGTAGTGGATGCCTTCTGAGAACGTTTATCAAGGGTCAGTGGAGCAGCTTGACACAGTTACAGCTTACCAGCTAAAAGACAGGGTTTGGGAACAGACCTGGCTCTCCTGCTCCATTTTTCATTTGTCCATTTATCTGATCTAAGGCAACATCTAGGTATCGTGCAGAGACTGTGTCTGCAGGAGACATGCTGATCAGGAAAGCCAACAACGTTCCCAGCACCACGTATCCCTCAGAGCACTGCTAAACATATTTTCCTAATACACTATTTTCTGCTAAGCAGCCAACTTTTCAGCAGAAAAGCGTTTAACTTGTAGCTCACTGGTTGCTCAGCGAGAGCACCAAACTGCATTGCGAGGCCAGGCTCCCCTATCGAAGTGATTTCTGTCACTTCCCACTGTGMAGCAACCAAACCCAGCAGTACTTTTACCCCATTTACAGTCATGCTTGCTACACCAGAGACAATCAGAACTCTCAAATGGAGACAAGTGAATTAGTAAAAGGTCAGGAAGGAGTCTGTTCCCCAGAAGAGAGAGCACTGAGCACAGTTAATCTATCAGGAGTGACAGGCTGCTGAGAGGGAATCGTACGGTTCATTCTGGTGATGTAAATCCTGCTTGAGACACTGCTTGGCAGGATCCTTCTAAGATTCCCAGCTCAATCCAAAGCTGTTGATCTCAGTAATTTTTAATGCCAAAGACTCTCAGAAATCTACTTTGCAATTTTCCAAATACTTCCTGAGCTGGACTACAGTCTTACTCTCACTATAGTAAATCAGGATTTGTTTCTGAAATSAGGAGACTTAGTGTTGTAGTTAGGGAAAATGAAGCCTCCTTTCCAGCATGTAGATCCAAACACTCTTTCAGCTCTGGCCTATTTTGAATTATGATCTAAATCCAAAATTTGCACATTTTCTCAGTGCAAGGGTTTTCCTACCAGAAAACTCCACTTCGGGTCAGTCTAGTCTCTAATTATTTGTCTGCCCTATGGGAAGGACACTTTTATTTGAAGAGGGGTGACAGATCAACAYACAACCAGAAAGCCACTTGGAGGATACCTATGAAGCCAGCGCTGAGTCCTTGTGTTAAGCAGAGGGATCACTTCCTTGGCTTTATAAGGCTGCCCCTTTGGGGATGCACAGAGGCTGGGTGGGAAGAGGGGATGTGGACAAGATCCCAGCTCCTCTTACTCTCCAAGGCAAGACCTATGAGCAGCCCCAGCAATATATTCACTGCACTGTTTCTGTCGTGGGTGTACAGAGTTTTTCAGCAACCCCCAGGCTCTTCCTGTGGGGAGAGCAATCCCAAACATCTGGACACTCGAGACATATTCCTTATGCATCACCTTAGTGACAACCCACCAACCTGCCCTCAGCCACTTCTGATCCATGGAGAAGAACCAGCAGCTCGGTGCTCACTCCCTGCAGTGCCTGTGCAAGCCCTGKCCTGGCTGTCGCAGCCCCACAGTGGGACTTTGCTGGCTGTGGAGCCAGCAGGGCAGCACTCACCTTCTCACCCCCGCCTGCCTCCTTGCTCCTAGACGAGTGCCTGGGTGCTGCTTCCCTCCGCAGCGATGGTTAAAAGCACTTTTGGAGCTGAGCCTGCAAATGCTGCAGGGAATGGCAATGACTCTTTCACGTTGCCAGGATGGCTGCTGACACCCAAATGTCTCCATTTATGGTCAGGGTAGCGTGGCTGTGTTTCTGCATTGGTCTCGGAGCTGGTCCTTTTAAAAGGCCACCAGGTCTCAGCCCCATCCTGACCGTGGCATGGCACCCCACACCTGTTTTCAATAGGGCAGCAGGCAGGGTGCAGGGCTGGCACCTATTTTTCTGTGATCCCYGTCACTTCCCAGAAGTGACTTAGTCCATCTTGGGGCTTGCTTTATCATGCTTTGAGGCTAGGGTGTATTGCTGTGGTCCTCGCACAAAACCTCTGTCCAAAATCAGAGATTCTCCCCAAGGGCAGGTAGGTGCCATCCTCAGTACTAAGACAAGGCTGAAGGAAAACTTGCACTATTTTCGTTGCGTCAGCCCTGGTAACTGCCCCAACTATTCAAACACAAAAGTGAGACCATAAAACACAGGTAAATCCCAGCTGACTGAGATTTCCTGACCATGAGCAATACTGAAAAGATTACAAAAACTGTAACAGCATCTTTTGAAGAGGGGGAAATATTTAATTTTCCCCTCTTACCATTATTAGTGGTAATAATTGAGCAAGTTATTTCTTCCAAAAAATACTTCATCTTCTGGCCCAGGCCAGTAACCACCATGCCTCAGCCTGGCTCGAGAGAGACCGAGTCTGGTGGTGCGAGGGACAACTGTGTGCTCTGAGCACATCTCCACTGGGACCACCGAGCTGGTGACAGCCGTCCCCACAGTGAGTCACCAGCCCTTGAGGCACCTCAGCGTACACCTGGCGCTGGCTCCCAGCTCCCAGCATCTTCCAGTCTGGCTGGGAGGCATTCCCTCTGACAAGAGGACAAGGCATGGTTGGCACGGCAGAGACAAGTCCTGGCCCCCAAAAGACTCCTAGATGGCTCAGGCAGAGTCACTGTGCAAGGTGAAAAGCCTGGAAAAGCRTGTTCTGCACATCTCAATAATTTTGGCAGTGCTTGTACACATACCACTATTAACATGTTTTTGGATGTGCCTCTGCTGCAGCTGGGAGATAGAAATGCTGTCAGCATGTTTCACTTACCCTGGCCTATTTGAGTGGCTGGAGTTAGCTAAAAAGTGGTAAGATAGACATCCACGCGGGCTAACGGCCCAAACACCGAAGGACGAGTGCAGTGCTGACCCCACGCGGTTGTGCACCAGCTGCTCTTGGTCCCTCATCCAGCTGCCCCGAGGCAGCCTGACCCTGTCTATCTCCTCCAAACTCACTTTAGGGGGAAGGTTAGACACAAAAAGCCCACTATTTCCTACAGGCAAAATTTCAGAGCCCTCCAGACCCACAGAGAGCTCTACTATAGGCCTCAGATGAGCTCCTTTTCTGTAATAATTCTTCCAGAGAGAAAAAATGAGGAGACTTAACACTTTCCAATGACAGTTTTTGGAACCGCYGTCAGATAACAGGCGCAGGCAGCCCGCACAGAAGCAAGGACAGGAGTGAGCCAGGCCCCGTGATTCAACCAGCGCATAAAAAACAATGTTTATAAAACCCAACATGAAAAGGAACGAATTGCCAATTACGTAAAACGCTCAAATAAAGCAACGCAAGCCTTTTATGTGCAACAGACAAATGATACACAGCAGCACGGAAATAATATAACAGATAGCAAGTCTGAGACAGGGGAATGTGAGCAAATCCATTTTCCAGAAGCAGGAACGGGGGACTTGCTCGCTGAAAAGGATTAACTGGATAAAGCCAAACACTTTCCTAAAAAACTTGCATTAGAAACTAAACACGCATCAAACAGAAACAGAAATGAGAAAAAAGCAGAGTGTAAGAAGATCCAAGGAGCCAGGCTCTGCTGCTTCTCAGAAAGAAAATGCTGTCAAAAAAAAATCCTATGAAAACTTGCCACACACAACAGAGCATCAACAGGCATTTATTAAACGAAACACATCCCAAATGCGACTCCTCTTCATAATCCCAAGTCAAATAGGCTTTGAGTTTCACACCCTCAGGAAGAGATTTCCATATGATCATACTCTGCCTAGTTTATGATTAGACCTTCTAAATTTCAGTAATCTTCCAAAACACATTGGGGTGAGCTTTCTTTTATCTGCAAAGTCTGTATTTTTGCCTTTTTTTTTCTTTGCTGCTGCTCTACCATTCTGCAGCCACTCATCTCAGGAGAAAAAGACTCTAGTCAAGATCATTTGATTGACTGAAAACAGGAGCACTCACACCATGGTGGTAACTCCAAGCCCTCGCTTTATGTGCCAAGACCGAAGCAAGCCAACGTTCACAGAAAGGGTTATAAATGCTGTCTTTGAGCCAGAATCTCACTTTTGGGGATCAGTAATGAAAACAAAACATATGTGCATGAGGAGTCCCACTGGAGATATCTGTGTGGCCAGCCTGAGAAGTCTTTGTAGTCTTGGGAGAAAGTCTGTGGTGCCGAAACATTGCAGTAATTTTTGGACGAGCTGTCGCACAGAGCCAAGCCTGCCTACTCCAAGCAGCCACAGGAGCACACTTACCACTTGCCATCCCCCTACAGACTGAGGTATGGTCCTCATTAACCATAAATTGATATGTTTTGAACAACATATTCATAAACCCATGAGTTTGATCATGGCTAATTTGCGGACAAAAAGGGAGTACATTTTGTTTAATACACTACTCTTTGCAAATACCCTGATTGTTCCCAGATGCATCTGTTCCTGCGCAGCAGCACTTGAGGCAGTGGGAGAGGAATACATCTTCTCTCCCCCGAGTCACTGGCTTAAGCAATTTCAAGATACTCCAAGAGCGCTCATGTGAAGGGAGTTGCACACATCTCGCTAGTCCTGTCTGGCCGAGCTTCTTCTCCTTTTTTTTCCACAGTAACATACAGACATTTCCCTTTCAAACAGCAGCCTTCTGCAGCCCAGGCACTTCATATACGCACACACACAAGTGCTGCAAGGCTGTGTAACACCAGATCCAAGTTACAGTATTATTTTGGCCTCATTCATGGGAGAGTAATCAGTTCTACTGAATCAGTCACTTTTAAACTTGCCATGGGAGTGTGAACTTAGCTGTGAAGAAGCTTAGGAAAGGTTGAGACTGGTGGCAAGGGACAAATTTCACATGACACTTTGGGAGCCTTGCTCGTGAGCAATTCAAGCCAGTGCAGATCTGTTTGCTAAGGATCAACACAGCTGTGGAAGACTCTCTTTCAAGGCATATAACATTAAGCAAATCAGCCCTCAATTTCAGCTCATGGCAAGATATCTACAGATAAATACAACTTTGAAGTCACAACCAGAAGCTCCAGACTGAATGAACATTTTATTTATTAYAGCTTCTGATTCAGTTCAGCTATGAGATAAGGTAATCATAAAAATAATGCTACTTGGAACTTACAAAGCAACTTTTATCTTGAATCTCATCTCAAGCCCCAAACAATAAGCGCTAGCTGGTGGGATTTGCTCTTGCAAAGTACATGTTGCTCCTGGAGGGAGTTTAGTTGCTCAGGAGACTTCTTGGGGCAAGCACCACTCATGCAAGGGCAGCACTCTTCTGCTGAGTGCTTCTGCTCAGAGAGGCAGCCATAAGGCCATCACAAAGCTGGTGGCTTCATCTGTGCTTTATAGACAGACCAGTCGAGACCTAGTGACTGGAAGTGTTTCACCCACATTTGCAAAGATCAGTAGCAYAGGCACAATTTGAATCCAAACATCCTCTTCCTCTGTCATTCGCTCCACCCAAAAGCGATCTATTTACTATCTCTGTGAATACAATTTACTGAATAACCTTGAAGAGCCTTATTTAACCAGAAAAGCAGCTGAGATCCCTCAGTGGATAATCCTGCGTATAAGCAGGCATGGTGCTGTTCAAAGAGCTGGGTCAGCCTGTATGTAGCAAAGGTTACTGCTTTTTATGGGCATGAATTTTTCACAATCACCTTCTGGCTTTTCCCCATTCACACGTTATTTGAAAACAGTGAAACGATTTATTATATAAATAAAATTCAGCTATGGGTCACTTGCAAACTAGTTAGTGTGATTTACAGAGCAATTTGCTTCCTATATTGATCACTGGAAATTCCCATTGAAGGTGTGATCAAACACTTAAAAAAAAATGGCATGATATTGTTTCTGCTCACTCATGTAATAGCTTCAGAAAGGGATGCAGAGCTTTCAAAACCAGTCTTCGCAACTGTGAGTTTCACTGTGCTTCCTTTCATGAGCTTGCTTGTAACAAAAAATGTTACCAGTAAAAACCCCAAATAAGCAGACTGGTCAGATTGTCAGCTCCAATAGATTTCCACCAGTGTATTTTAAACTGTGGTTATTATGAGCAATATTTTATTAGAGATGTTTTCCAGTGGCCAACTTGTTTTCATTGAACTAGTAAAAATTTCAATGGCATTTATGTGAAATATTAATCCAAGCCTCGCTCGCACCSTTCTGATTAAGACGGTTGGTGTTTAAGGACATGCCTACAGACGCAACATGCAACCAGCCCTGACCTTCCCCAAGTGATCTGCTAAGCTTTGCAGAGCCGGGCACCAGCCTGCGTGGGGATGCTCGCCTGGCAGAGATACCGCAGCATCGGTGCGGTGCTTCGCTTAAACTAATTAGTCACACAGATTTCACTGTTCTCCTTCAGGCCCTGGCCTGGCTTGTTCACAGCTATTCAGGCAATCCCTGTCTGTACAGAGCRAGCGTATGCTGAATGTCTCTGAAAGCTGAGGGACTTAGCCCGCTTGATGACTAAGTACTTGAAAAAATGTTATCGTTAACGTTTTGCTAATGGTGTTTTTTAAGCAACTTTCCAGAAAGCAGTGCTGAAATGCATTTCCTGTGATTCAGATTGCCTTCAGAAATCCCCATTCAGATTTTGCCGCTTGCTGGAGTAAGATCCTGCCTGCCCCAAGTTTATCGGCCAGCGGCTGGTAATTCAAGTGCGATGGGAAGTTTCATTTCCTGTTTCTTGTGCTGCCTGAGGCCAGGCCCAGCAGCATTYGTAAAAGAAAGGACATTCTTCTAATTCTTTCTATTAACCCTTTGGTGATCTCTGAGAGAAGAGCTATCACTGTCAGAAAGGCTCAGTAGAAAAGAGCTTCCATGAGCCCCATCATTACACTGCCAGTACCAGATTCAAACTTTTTCTAATTTACCTTTTTTTTTTAATGAATAAAAACGAAACTGGAGCACAAACTTATTTTAATACATGTTTGTGTTTGCCTGCCCTTTCCACTGCCATCTGCAGGCTTTTTCCGTGAGGGAGACACTGTGCTGGGGGCCCTGCTACCTCCAGTGATGATGAGCGGTGAGCAGCAAGGACAGCTGCCCCACAACGCGCATCAGCAACTTCAGGTGACAAGTAAAAAGCAGTGTGCAAGCAGACGAAATCATGGGCTGCAGGTATCTGAGGGATGTACAGTTCTTTGGGCTGGCAACTAACGCCTCAGAAAACAGCTAAGTAGTAAGGTAGCGTGGTCACAAGCGATACGATCTGCTTTTGCATCTCCCTGGTGCCTGGGAATGTGTTGGCACAGTGTAAGGCAAATCACGGCACAAATTAGCCCCCAGCCCTCCCTGCGGATCCATCCTTGCAGATCCTCCTCGCKCTGGACTCTTGCTTCCCCTGAGCTCTGCATGTGACTGTAGCACGATGTTGCTGCCTAAACTCACTGAAAATCCTTTCCTCCCCCCCGGCAGCACCCACAGCTGTAGCAAGCCGTTGCATTGCCGAGCATGTGTTTCCTACCTGAACGAGAAGCTCCAGCTTCCTGTCATCAAGRAGGTGCACTTGGCATCTGCGGCCCTCCGTCATCTGCAAGAGAGAGGAGACACTTCAGGACAGTCACTCTACCCACTTGGCGAGCAGGGTGAGCATGCAGCGAGCGCATGGCATGGCTCCCCGGCACAGGCTCCAGGCTTTCAGTCACTCCACCATTTTCAACTTGCTTTCCCCTCCCCTCCCCTCCTTCCTTGGCACTAGGAAAAGAAAAGSCTGGAAGGAGAAAAGTAAAAACCACCCCAATAGCTGTCACAGAGTGGCTTGTGACGTCTGCTTGGATTCAGCTGCGGGAGGAAGGTGGTCGCAGTGTGAATGAGGCCAGGGAGATGGTTCACAGCACAGAGGCCCCGACATTTTATACCACAGCCTCTGTCTTCACAGATGCCTTGGCCAGCAGAGGAAACATCCAAGCAAGTTTCCAGAAAACTCAGTACTTTTTAGCAATGATTCAGACATCTCTGAGATAGCTCAAAAGGCTGCAAGCACAATGCTAATAGGGCTCTCCCTGGAGTTATACTCATTTGGGCCTTACTCACTGTGGCTTGTCCACATCAGAGGGCCATCCTACGTGAGGTATACCGCAGGACTTGCTCATGATATTATTATCTTACTCTRAAGGTGTGCTTCCATACTGGTATAGTTTATTTCAAGTGTTAGCAGATACAACACTATCAAAACTTTTATGTATAGAAGACTATTTCTTCCAAGGTCCTGTAGATTGGAGTAGAAAGAAATACCATGGGCTGTGGCTGGAAGAAACTCCTCTACAGTCAATCAAGGCCTTTCCTGACTGCTTTCTTGCACAGAGCACCATAAGTTAGGTATAACTCCAGCTCAGCAAAGCCCCTCAGCACGCACCCAAACAATCCTAAGAAAGACAGCAATCCCACTATCTGCTAATGGGATATGTACCTCTTAAGCCTCTTTTGATCTTGGAAATCTCTTCCTCAGCATGACTTAGGCAGCATAAAGGCAAACCCCCAGCTGCCCATACTCCCTGTGCCGTCATGCGCGCCAAGCCCCCAGAGGCACTGGCAGCTCCTGCTTGATGGGCAGCTTCGGGGAACGCTCCACCTTCCATCCAAGGTACATTCCAGAGCATTACACTGATCTCTGCTCAATGCAATGATATTTCTTGCCAAGACAAGTCCTAAAGTACTGCCAAAACAAAACAGAGGCTSCTCAGGAGCCTGCCAGGGTAGATATAGTCTATCATCACAGCACACGGGGCCTTTCTGCCTGCACCGATCACTGCTCTCCACTGATGACATCTGAGCTGGCTCTCAGATCCAAAGCCGCATTACCGGGAACTGGGATACTTGGGCTCAGAGGGTTAACTAAGGACAGCTCTGCTTTCAGACACGAGTCCTGTGGGTTAAAAATCACATGCTCCTGCAGTTTGACATTGTCGACACATTCTGATCCAGGATGAGTTATGGGCACAGGTGAGGGGGAATGTTGTTGAGGACAAGGGATTGTCCTCCTACCTCCAACTTGGGTTGTGCAAGAACCCTGGAAGTCCCAGCTGGTGCTTGGCCATTGCTGCCATGGAATATGGCTRGGTCAGGTCCTCAGCGGCATCACCTTCACCCCAGCCGTTGCCAGCTCTGTCCCACATCCCTCCTTCTGGGACAGACCTAGCCTTGCTCTGGCCCCTGCTTCTTCACCTAAGTAAAATTCAGTTGTGCCAACAATGCTAAGAAGCCTCCACTGGCCTTGTGAGACAGAGAGTTTATTATGAGGCAACTTCAGTGAAAAACAGCTTTTCCTCTCAAACAGTAACCAGCCTCAGATTTACAGTCTTGGCCAGGTACAAGCCCATGCGGTCCAAGCAGTCTCTCCCCACATGGTTACTTACAGCAGTATGTCTCTGGAATATCATGTACACAAAATAATATTGGTTTCCTTTTCATTTTCTGTAAGCACAACTGGAACACTGGTGTTCAAGCCAAAGGAAAGCCTTGTAAAACAAGACTTCTCATAAATGTCAGCCAGTTACTGCYATGGCAATAAATTGTCTTCTTACAAGAGGTTCCTCTGGTAAGTTATATTATACAAAATATTACTTCTCATAAGGTATGTTACTTGATGAGTGAGATTTTCTCTATGAACTCTGTTTATATTAAATGGCTTTCAGCTCAGTTGTAAAGATATGCAAGAGGCTTGCCATCTGAGGCCTCAGCAGAAGGGAACTGCAACATTTTGCCCTTTTCAGAATAAGAGAAAACCATTAAGTTTTCTATGCAGGGCTGTCCTTGAATGCCACACCAAACAGTGCCATGGCCAAAATGAGAGGTGAAAACTCAGAGGTGATAAGCTCTATTTCTACATCTCTTTAGGCCTCTTACTTTCAGGTATCTGCAACATCCCAAAGACAGTGAATGTGTGTTGATATTCTGATTTTATTATGACTATACCCAAGGCACAAAATAAAGCAGTGACTTGATCACAGAAGTAACATGTGATGGCAGAGGCAGCAACACAGTCTAGCTTTCCTGCACAATCACATTGTACTTGGTTGGTTATACCAAAGTGGAAATGAGAAAATAAAAAGTGAAAAGGGGAGAGGGAAAACTTTACAAAATGTTTGACTTTCTACTTTAGTGTTGCAGGAAAGGGCTTGCTTTCCACRTGGAACTTCTTTAGCTCTCCATAGTTCTCCAACCTGTAGTTTTACATCCTTTTAGTGCTTTGGCTTCCTATTGAAATCCYCGATGTAAATAGCCAATATCATGGAGCATCAGAATAAAGTGAAGTGTTATTGAGAGAGAGAAGAGGCTGCATCACCACTGCATAGCCAGGACCCAGGACTGCAACCAATCCAGCCCCAGGGACCAGCATGGACCAAGGAGGAGCCTGTGGCTGTGGAATAGGAGGCTCCAAGTTTTGTCTGTGCTGTCACCTTGAACTGATAGATAGACTGATAGAGGCCATAATACACATTGCTGGAAATCTGCTATAGTATTTCCTTTTAGAGACAAGATGTCCAGTCATAGTGCTTTTTACTTCCCTTTGAAATAAAAAATGCTTTCCAGAGAAAAAAAGGGAATAAAAGACAGCCTTCCTACTTGATATAAGCTGAAACATGATGATTCTTCCCTCCCTCCCTTCTGGTTTATTATTCCACCAGGTGTCTGGAGCCCACACTATGTGCTTTTTTTCTGTCATCAGAGTAATACAAACTTGGCTAGTTTGTCAGAGCAAGAAATAGGAACATTTCAAGGCACAGTGAGAAGGAACTGATTTAGTACAGTCTGTCTCTGTGAAAGATGCTGCTTCTGGCACTTTGCAAATCTGATATTCTGCACTCTCTGCCGCACTGTGAGAAGGCTGTGGCAGGCTCTTGGTGGACAAATCAAGGAATCTCTACATTACTGGAAAAGGGAAATCAACACCAAAGCCCTACAGTTGTGAGTGTGGGAGCAGAAGGTCATGAAACAGGGCCTCAGCTGCACCAGAGTTTTGATGAAGGGAGTCTATAACAAGTAAAACGAGGTTCTTCAGCTCCTGACGTTCTTGCACAGAGAAGGACATGGGGGAACTGAAAGCTAAGAAGCACAAAGACATGTTCTGCTCTTCACCATGGAAAATCATCATCCAAGCAAAGAGAGAAGAAGGGATGGGCAGAGCTATTAACAGAAGATAAGGACACTTGATGTGGAACGGCAGTGTAGGAGTTTGCTCCTAGTCACTTGAGTTCCTGGGCTTCACTGTGAGCTCGGTGAGTGACAATGGCTTCTTGTACCAACACAGGACACACAACTTCCSTCTGGAGGGCAATATTCAGCTACCCTAACTCCATAAAGTAAAAAGATGCACCCTGGGCAGACAGTTAATCCTGGGCATGCTAAATGGAGTTTCTCTCCTAGCAGACATGCCTATTTTTTTCCATTGACTGCCATGGGAATTTAACTTTTCATCACTTAACGTTTACACATTTAAAGTTATGGCAYAAAATATGACTAAATGAGCTCCACAATCATACCTGCTTCTTGCTCATCTCGTGCTGCTTGGTTTTCTCATGTCCAAAGATGGGCTTTAGTACTTGGACCAAGAGCACCCTCTGTACAGGAGCTAGGATGCTGTATCCACAACGACCCTGTTTATCCCCAAATTATTGATGCTTCTCATGAACTGYGAAGAGGTGGGACTGTGTTACAAATTCCTTAGTGCTAGCAGTTCATCCATATGGCAGAGCACTGCATATTTCATGTGTGAATATGGACCACATGCACTTCATGGGCCAGACTTATCACAAACTCAGATGGAAATCATGCACCAAAATACATAACAGATTTTTTCAAAACAGTTCAGTACGTCACATTCTTCTGAAAATCTGCTGCTTATTTTAGTGCCTACACATGCAACATGACTCCAGAGTGCTTGAAAAACTGAACGTGAGTGCTTTTAAAAAGTCATGTCATTTATGTGCATGGATATATAAAGACTGGGGATAATATATCTCCAATACACTAACACAGATGGTACTTATAAGGCATGTGTAGAGCTGAAAAAATGTGCTTGTGCGGCTGAGGTACTAGATTAGTGTTCAGGAGACCTGGACTGAAGAGTGATCATACACAAAACATGCTCTCTCTGCACCTTGGTTTCTGCACCTAGAAGATGGGCAGAAATGATGCTGACATCCTTTGCAAAATGCTATGAGATCCRTCGGTGGCGGCACAGGCTGCGCTATATCCTCCTTCACTCTGAATATAGGACTGCTACAGAAAGGAAATATCTCTTGTGGATACTTGCTGGCTTTTCTGAATCTTAGCTGTTTTGTACAAAGAAARCATGAAACATCAGATTTAAATCTCATTTGGAGGCTCCTATGCAAATATTTACATAGAGAGTTTCCTAGGAAAGACAGACTGACAGTTGCTTTGCAATCTTGTACAAATCATTCTAGTGATGTCTCTCCTCTCTATTTACCTTTGCCGTAACCCCAAACACTAGCTAGGAGCATCCTACAAACTGCCTGTGACACAGCCCGAAAATCCACACCATGCTCAGCTAATCCCTGGATGCAAGTCGTTTTGCCACTAAATTATCACTAACTGTCCGCAGGGCTGTTACGTCCAGCACAAACAGCAAAGATGACAGGAAGAAACGGCTCCAAAGGGAACCTTTCCCTTTCAAAATGAAAAAAATCCTCTTGGTGAAAGCACCGTCATACTAAATAACTCAAAGGCACCAAAGGCAAATGCTATTTACAATGGCAGTTCTATAAATATCCATGGCACGTTTCATTAGCCAGTGTCTGCAGAAATAAAGAGGATGCAGTGTACTCTTCCATGACTCAGATCAGAAATTAYAATTGGAGGGTGAATATTTCCTAAATAATTGCTGCATATATAGGAGGCAATTACTGTACTGAATACACAAAAATCTGTGCCATTTTGCCTGCTCTTTGGACAAATCCACTGAAAGGAGATAGAAAGCGATGACAGTCCTCCGATTAAAATAAACTATTAGATTAAACATGCTGCTCCCACTTGACCGCTTCTCACTGACTTCTTGTCCCGGCAGCTCTTAAGCTTGCAAGGCGACAGAGGCAAAAAGCAGTGTGTTTCTGTTTATTTTGTGCATGAAGCAGCACTTGGCTATACTGAATTGGGGCCAGCCTTGCAAATGGCTGTCTGTCACGGTGACCAGTCCTGTTTTCTTTGCTTGCTCATACCCATCTGTTGCTTCTTGTCTTACGCTCATACACTAAGATCTTGGAGGACCAGATGATTTTTCTTTTTCATTCCACGTATTCATAGAGCATCTTCCCCAGTAGCTGGTTTTGAACCGCACATAATAAATAATACCAACAGTGGCTACGGTGAGGAAGAGGATGACTCTGCACACAGTGCTCAAAGAGTTTACCCAAGTGGCTGAGTCCTGCATGGGTATCTGGGGCCAGGAGCATGCAGAGGGACATCGCTAGAGCTAGCGCTGCTCTTAGTGGAAAGAAGGAGCGTATCCTTCACCCAGATGGCCAGGAAGCTGGCCAGGCTCTGCCCAGTGGACATTGTCCCCCGTCTGTTAATTATTTTTGAAATCCTTTCTTTGTGACTCAGTGGGAACAAGCCCTGAAGAAAGAGAATGAGATGCTGATTGGTACAAATATGACTCACCCACCCCAGATATGGGACCATGCTGCAATCCCTGTTCTGGCATGTGCTTTGGCATAGTTTAAAGCACTGCTCATGCCTACTTGCTTTTCAGGCTCAAAGCCCCAGGCTCAGACATTTCCACTGCTTTCCCTCTTTGTCAGAAAGGGCCAACTTAAACAGGCTAACTTACACCTGAGCATCTGAGGATGAGGAGACAGTCATGAGGGACATGAGGCTGAGGGACTGCAGCACTATCATCTATGTTGTTTGAATATGGTCCTCATTTTTGTCTTTTATGTGAATTAATCTTTTCTGAAACAATATTGGAAAATTTGCTTTGTAATTCTTTTCAAGAGAGAGAAAAATTATTTTAATTTGATTTAAGGCTCATGGCAATGTAGAAAGTATAAGTCTATAAGGCTCATGGCAATATAGGAATCATAGGTCTATACTGCCTATCTTATTTGCAAAGGTTAGGGACACAGCACATAACATGGTCTGAACTTTCTGAAATTAGACAGCACTAAAGTGCAAACAGTGGTCACTGTGATGCATAGGAACCCAATGAACTACACTTCTACCATTTATATTTGTGTATATGATCATTTCCCATTTGAAAGGCTGTTGATGTGGAGTGGGAAAAGTTAGCTGTAAGCCAGCTGACTTTTCCCTAGGAAGTATCTCCTGGCCATATTCTCAGGCATCTGCCATCATCCAGCAAGACCTCTGGAGGAGAAATGACATGTTAAATTTCCAAAGAAATAGAAAAATCCTTCTTGGGAAGGGAGCTTGGTGGCAACTTACACTTTGGAGCCAAAAGCATGGACTCAGCAGAGACCTTGCAAAGTGGATAGTGGAGATGCAAAGAGAAGCAGCAGGGCAATAGCTGATAGCTAGATACCAGGTTCTAATGCAACATGGCTTTATGTGAGAGAGTGCAGAAGCTCTGTGAAATACATGCACAGTAAATAGYGGAAGGTCCCCCCCCAAAATGCTGAAGATTACATAACATTTCCTACAGGCTTTGTAAGTCCAGTTGAACATGTCACATGCAAGGCCTTTGGCTTCCCCTGTGAGTCGCCTTATCCCAGCCCTTGAAAAATCAATGATGTCCTTATTCCACAGATTAGAGGAAGGAGATGAAATTGCTGAAACCACAGTTACATGCACAGCTCTGCTATCCTGCAGGAAGGGAGTGCTGCTGCTGTTTTGAGGAGCTTGATGGTGCTCAATGGGAAATCTGCACAACAGGACATGTTGCAAAGAGGCAGCAGCAAGCGTTGCAGTCGCTTCTGCAAGCAATTGCTGCCAGAAAGAGAGGAGAAAACAGCTTAAATACTTAGAAAGCAAGAGTCCTCCTCGAGAAGTGAAGCAGACACAGCAGGGTGGACTTTGCAAGAGGAAAAGATCTGTGTCATGTGTATGTATCACCTGCCTTCGTGTCCGCCAAGGCGGAAGCACCCTGTGAAAGACACGGCCTTGCCATTGTGTGAATGCAGATGGAGGAATGATGGGATAAATGTTAAGGAGAGCTAAAAGCTGAGTGACCTGGCAATTTCCCGGTTTTGTCTTGAGGGCTGACAAAAGAATTCCTGGCCTGCTGAAGGGATCTTCGCTTCCTGAGAGCTAAAAGCAACATTTTCCAGCCTTACTCAGGCTCCCAAATCACCCAGAAACATCTGCACAGGTTATTTCTCACGCTTTCTATAAACAGCAATCAGCAAAAATGCTCTGATTCAGCAAAGCACATAGCTATGTACATAAATCCCTTTTATTTCAGTGTGACATAAGCAAGCATTTAAAGTGGCTTACTGTTTCAGAGCTGAAATGAAAAACCGTCTCCTACGATCCGTAAGTCCATTTACAATATCAAGCAATAACTCTCAGGCGAACTTTAAAGCTCAGAACACCACATCTTAACCTCAAAACACTTGGTACTTGAGCATGTAGTTAGAATTAAATCTAATTCCAACGCCGCATTTTAAACCAACCATGGTATTACCCAACAGACTTCTAAATCATTACTCTGAGAATGGTTGGCCTCAGAGGCCTAATTTCAGTAATATCCTGAGATAAGAAAGTTCTTTCCTGAGCCGGCTGGTTTCCTCACTAGAAGCAAGGTTGTGTTGTTTTATGTCACGTATTGTTTTCTTTCTTAAAAATAATACAGATCTAAATCTTTTCAAATACACAGGAAACCAGAACGTCTTGGACCCTTTCTTCCTTTTGATGTTGATTCAGAAGAAGAGGGCATTCCCAATGCATGTTGAATTCTTTTTTCTCCCACATAGCTCTTTGCATTCCCTTTCTTGACTATAAAAAAGTGGTTGTAAGTTTAAAAACGTATCCGCTTCCAGGCAGTATCACTCACTATTTGTAAAGCAGGAGTATAGAGTGTAGAGAGTCTGGCAGCTTTAAGACATTTGGTCATAGCATCCTCTGTGCTCTTGAGCTGAGACTGACCCCAAGGAGGTGACTCAGTTTTCAATACATGTTTTTTTACTCTAGAAGATTCACTGGCCACAGATCTGAGTCTTGCGGATTAGCACTTGGGAAAACTGTGCTGCTCCTGTCTTGATAARCCTTGACTTGGCTGGTCAGTAAGGCAGGCGGTTAAACATGGACACCAGCTTCAGTCTAATCTTTCAGGTTAAGAAGGTGCTAGAACCCTTAAACCCTTAAAACCTTGCTTCAAAGTGTGATCCTGCAGCTCCCGGCTCCTGTTTGGCCCAGGAAGTGTGTGTTGCTCCTACCGCCCATCTGCACGTGCCGTGTGCTGACCGTGCCTGGCGATGGGCAAGTGCCACGCGTGGAATAACTAATAAATAATGGTTTGATCGGGGCGGCCCAGCTGCTCAGGGCTGTTTCTGGCAGCACGTTTGGCCAGTGCTTTTGTGCAGGCGAGTTTCAAATGAGTCAAGTGGCAGGCTTTCCATCCTCTCCCGTGGGACTTGCCTGTGCTGCCTAATAGAGCTAATAGATCAGCTCCTGCCGGGAGCCAACTGCACGTCCTGGTAACAGGGAGAGCTGCCGCTCCGCTCCYGCCTGCTGCACTGCTGCACGTGACTCCTTATGGTGAGGACACTGAGTGGTTTACACCAAGCCTTGAGGAGCATCTTGAGGTGCYGTGTGCTGAAACTCCTTTGCTGCAAGCTTTCAGATTAAATTCCAAGATAGCTTGCGTTGCATGTGAACGCCTCCTGAGCTAACTACGGCCAGCTAACCTATGTGAAGAACTTTATTTTGTGACTTTTTTTTTCCCTCAAGGGAAAACTTATCCTCTAGATCATAAACCCTTTAGGGCAAGGACTGTTGTTTCATTCCGCGTTGATACAGTATATCTAACGACTGTGATCCATTATTTGGCTTACAAGTCCCTAATGTGGTCCGGAGAAATAAATATCCACAGTAATAATAAAGTGGGATACTGAGAGGAAAAGAGGATGAAGAATCTCCTGTATATTTGCACAAGCACAAGTAGTATGGTCCTGGGACAGGTGCTTAAACACTTTTTGAACATAATGGTGTTTTCACCAAAACTGYAATTTGGGAGAGGTCTCACGTCCCTTGGAAAGAGCTCCATATTCTCTCTGCTTGCTTTGTGCAAAAGACATTGTGTGGTTTAAGGCAAAAGGATCTAAATTATCTACCAAGGGTCCCCTTTAATCATAATGAACTGTACAACCTTGTATAAGTTGCATCGGCCTCTCTGGGGGGACTCRTGGTCACCTTCTGGTTCAATCCCTACTTGTATACTGCAGCTAGCATCATGAGTCATCGTCATGATAAAGACCATGTGGAACTAAAGTACATAGTATTTATTTATTTTTTCTAAAGATGTTAGAAAGTCTGTTACTCTCTCCTACGTCTGACTTTTAATTTCTTGTAAGTATACATAAAAAATAATTTTTTATACACTTTCACACTTCAAACATGGCATATTTTCAATGAACTGTTCCAGACATCACTCCTTTGTGCATGTAGACAGGGTGGTAATTACATTAGAAGATCCATGCCTTCTGGGAAAACATTTGCAAGAGGTTTAGTTTAGTTATAGGGGAGGATAGGATGATTTATTTGCTACCGAAGCTAGTATGGTTTGCTRGAGAAAAAAAATCAATGTAAGTTCATAGGAAAATGACCATAGTGACCCAAGGCAGTAGAAGCAGTAGTATATGTGAATTATTTTTAAAGGGCAAATTAAGATTTAAGTCTCAAAGTATCCTTTTAGTGCTCATTGAGTCTATTGTACCTACTGTATCACTAAGAAGCAGAAGTRTAAGTTGTGATCACCTTGATCAATTGAGCCAAGTCATTGAGCTGTGCATCATTCGCATATTCTTAACTGAGTGGGTCAATAGATTACATTGAACAGTGTTATATATGATACACAATAGAAAACACACTTGGAAAAGTCACTCTGAACATGAAAAAAATTAAAATGTTTCTTAGATTCTATCTTTTTGTATGTGCTTCCATGGATCTGTATATGCAAATGTTTTTTTCTTTTTCTTTTTGAATAACACAGTAAGAACTGATATTATTCTAGTGGAAAAATATGACACTGGGATGTTTCCAGCTATTGCAAGTCAATGACTTTGACATACATCTCATGCTCAGGGCCAGGTCTTCGTCTGGTGCCCAGGCTGCAGCTGGGCAACTGCAGCAGTTGTACRTGAACTATAGCAACTGATGGAGTTGGTGTTCAGTGGCCACTGTCCTTATGMTGGGGTTTCATGGGAAGGACAAGATGATATGAAGACTACATTCAGATCTGAAGCAGCTGRTTTATCCTCAGAGATACAGATATTTTTAGAAGCAAGCCCTGTCTGCAAAAGTCTGGCTTTACTATTTCCCTTCATTTTATTTGGGGACAAACWGCATGTTGAACTGAGTTACTGTAGGGCAGAGCCAAGCTGGGATGGTGCAGAGCCACGACTCCAAGACAGGGACATCTCGCATGGGCTGGGGGTCTGCATGCACACGACACCCCCAGAGGGTATCATATCTGCCCTCCCAGTGTCTGGATACCAATGCTGTTTACCTATGTGTCCGGTGAGGCAAAGGGACCAGAGCGAAGACTAGTGCCCCTATGGGATCAAGCACAACCTCTTGGACAGGCAGCCTGCATTTTTATACTTCCATTCATCTTCTGAGTAACTCCATGATTTTTGCATTTCCCACACTGGAAGTTCTTTGCCTGTTACAGCAGAGGGACTCCAGGGACTCAAGGCAAAAGCTAAAACTCAGTCCTCTCTGCGTCAAGGTTCTTCACAAAATAACAAATATGGACAGCCTGTAACCTTGACAAACAGGGAATTGGGATAAACTGTTCTACCTGAGCACCTTCAATGACTGCATCACCAGCTCATCCAGGCTGCAAAGCTTCCCAAGGAGCACAAACCACTTTAGACAGCACTTTTTGCCTCTTTTCTAGTCTTCAAATAAGTTCCACACTGCAAGAGGCTGTGGAAGAAGCCTTGACAATTTGTTATTTTCCAATGGGCTTCAGTGTGGTGGCTTGTGTGTGTGCGCAAAGCAGGCCTTGTATCTGGTTACAAGTAGCCTAAACCATCCATGTCTTCTTGAGTGCCCATTTCACTGGGAGATGATGGCTTCCAGTGGCTCCGGCAGTATACAAACACACGCATGTCAGCCGTGTATTGTGATAGCAATCACCTTTGCAAAACCSTCACTGGAGACATCTAGGAGAGATCCCATTTGTACAGATCAAGGACAAAACAGACTTTTAAACGTGCAAAGATCTCGAGCCATGTTCCCCTTTCTAGGATAGAAGCAAAGTTTCAGCTTCAGATTTTGTGCTGACTTTAGGGCTGCTTACTTGACACAGCAGTTTTTCATTGCTGGCTTGTCCTACATAAACACACTCTGAAAGCAGTGGGGTCAGGTCTATTGCTGCTCCGCTATCTGCAAAGCAGTTCCTGGTGGGAGCCGGTGTGAAATAYTTCAGCTTGGAAAGACGGGATGCCAGCAGTGTTGCAGTGTGTGTGTGGTACAGCTGCTGCCGTGGTAGAAGCCAAGCGGTCAGGAAATCCAAACAAGATTGGATTTATTTTGATTGGGAGATCTAGGGACTTCTAAGAAGCAAAAATCTAAACACAGAATCTAAGCCTTGCAGATTGGCAAGCACCACAGTCATTGTCAAAATGTTACATATTGCATGTGGACCTGTATTACAAAGGACTTCTGCAGGCCAGAATGGTTCAGAATAGTGAATGTCAAGCTTTTTTTGGTTTGCAGCTTTCTAGAAGATTTTCAGTAGATTCTTTCACAGTGAATTTAAATAAAAAGGATCAACTCATCTCCCTTTTTGTAGCTTCAAGGTCTTTTCTGAAGATTGCTAAACTAAGTCACACCACATCCTACCAATGCAGACAAAGGATGAAAAGGACATTTTGCTACCCACTAGTCTTGTTTTCTTTAGGGTAGGACACAGCAACTGTTCAACACTATGTGGAAATATCTCAGAACAACTCAGAACAAAAGGAGAAGGAAGTAGTATTTGATAGAAAAGAAAGCTGGGGGAACTATAAGCAAGAGAAGCATTGTCTGCTCTGGAATTTGGACTCTCCTACTCCTAGAGTTTCCTTTGTGCTTTAARGCTGAGCTGCCACCCCATGGAGAAGCACCCAGGGTAAGAGTACCTGGCATARTGCACAAGGCTGCAGAGGGATATAGCACAGCCACGGAGCTGCAATACACTGGGAAGAGGAAGGTACAACATGCTCTTCTTGTGCTTATTTTGACAGGCAGCCTATTGGAGCCAGATGTAGGCAAAGAACAGCCTTCAGGCTCCTTTTGACCCATGAGTAGGTGTATTGCAAAGGTAACCTGGAAAAGAGGGTTGCAGGATCCGAACCCAAGTTTTTGCTATTCATCAGCATAAATGCTCCCAGAAGCTCAGAGCTGATCAAACTACCTGCTGGAGCCTCTTCTCTGTATCAGATAAGAGAGGAAGCCACTAAAGGTCATTTTTGGTCCTGGGACTCATCTCCAGAGCAGAAGACAGTGACTCAAACTCTTTGTGCAGCCACAAGAGATCATTTGTGGCTTTCTATGAAATGGGAGAGACTGAGATTTACAGGAGGGTTGAGGATTAAGTTGTTAAAAGTCTGGGATAATGAGAAATATCAAGGGATGTTATCAGTTGCAGCGGTCCCCAAAGCCATGTTAAGCAATCCACTGCTGATTTAAGGAACCATGTTGCCTAACAGAGGCTGGGGTAAACCGGGGTTTGGAGCTATCACCTGCTCTTATGTCCACCCTGGAGCACTACCTCCTGCCAGCTCCCCAAGAGATGGGGCATTTGTGTGATGGCTTCCAGCTAGATGGAGATTTTGGGTGCAGCCTCAGAGAAACAGGAAAGTTGCCAAGCTCAAGCCTCTTTTGTTTCATGTGGAAGCCTGATGGTACTGATGGTTCCCAAGAAATAAGCCTGAGTGGGGCTGTATGTCTGTCTTTCCTTATCCCAGTGATCCAACCTGTGCTTAGCTCGTGAGAAGTGGGTCATGCAGTGCCTTACTACATCTTCAAAGAACACTGCTGAGCCCCAGCCCCAAATCTTATTYGTGTTGGATCAATATATTCCTTTTATACCTTTCCTGTGTGTTTCACATTTCTCATAATCCATAACCCTTCCTCCTCATTTGTAGTACCACTAGATTTGGCCCCTGSGGCTTCTGTGACTCCCTGGCCCCTTTCAGATCCTGCCTGATGTAGCTTGCTTTTTCTCTAACTCATATTATGCAGTTTTACCTTTTSTTTGCTGTCTGTTAAGCTGCATTTAGACCTTCTGCTGTTACTCAAACAGTAAGCAACAACAGCAACAAAGGGGATTTGTATGGTTGCAACTGCCTGCGGTAGCATGAGACCAGACTCTGTGACTTGGGAAGCCTTTCCCAGGCTTATGTCCCTTCTCAAAATGCCCAGCCCATCAACTGAAGCTATTTGTTGAACAGTTTCAGGTGATTTCATGGAAAGATCCTCTCTGCAGCAAGCGAAACTGCATTGCTGTATTGCCCTGAATGACTCGGTGCTGTGACCATGGGTGATGCTGACTTGCACCTTTCATGCAATAATCAATTCAGAACACAAGGAAAGGACCACCAGAAACCATCTACCTGGAAAAATGGGGGTATGTTGGCCCCAATGGGCTATGAGTAGCTCACTAGTTTATCTATGCTCAAAGAATGGCAGGAAGCACATATTTYATAGCACAGGTACCTAAAAGAAAATGGCCAAACCACAAACCTGCCTAAAAATGAAAGGCATATTTTATACTTGCAGAAGTCCAACTCCTGTACCCTGCTGGAGCACTTACCTCCACTATGGGAAGTGACAAGGGCTCCTTGCAGAGCAAGGGATGACTGATGCCAATTCCTGCTCCCCCAAAATGAAAAAAACAATGTCGGCTTAGCTACCTATGACTCCCACCACAGCATCCTCTGCGTGGGTCAYCCTTACGCAGCCCCCCATGCCAGCAGCAGAAATGGCACCATGAGCAGCTCTTCCTCCAGCAGCAAGTGCCGAGTCCCCACTTGGCACCCACCACTGGTGGCCCTGGAAAAATGGCACTGAGCATGGGAGCTCAGGGCCACCAAAGCCCAGTTGCAGAGGACACGGTGCTGCAGCCCGCTGAACGGCAATGCGCAAAACCCAACTTCAGAGACTTTCTTGGCCCGGCAACCTTTGCAATTTTAAAATTAGCACAGACGCATACAGAAACAGAGCTGCTGTGATTTGGATACGACAAATCCCACAAATGACTCCAGTGTCACTTGTGGGCCCTCTGCCATTGCTGCAAGGAGCAAGGACATTAATCTGCAAGTTTTAGCACCATCAGGATCTCTTTGGCAGTTCCAAGCAGGAAAAATGGTAGGGGTGCCCAAGCTGGTGATTGCCACGCATGGAAGGGGTGAGAGACTCGTTGGATCCTATGGAGACCCATCTAATGGGARCAAGAGTCTTGGGGCACCCAGTTGGCATGGGGCTGAGCAGCGCTGGAGACCTAAGGCCGTGGGGAAGCCCAGCTCAGCGGCGCCAGTGAAGTACAACGCGCAGGTAGAGGCACCACACCCCCCTTCCCGCAGAAAAGGCTGAGTTGGCCCGACGTTTTGTTCAGGATGGGCGGTTTAAAATCCCAAACCCAGCTGAAAAGCTGGCACTTCGGCTTTCCCTGCGACCTGCCTCATCGGGGAGAGATTTGCTAGATCACTCACGCGTCTGCGTGCGCGTTGCTAAACCGCTGCCAGCGCTATTATTAGAAACGATTGTGTCTCCTGGAAATTTTACATCGAGCCTTGAAACAACTTTCCGCGTGCCCTCCCCAGCAGCGAGCAAGCTGACAAAGCAGCCGCGACACGGTCCTCGCGCGGAGCCGGCCTGCGAGGCGTGCGGGCGCCCCGGACGGGCACAGCCACAGAGCTCTTCATTTGTCTTCCCTAGACCTGGATCCGGAGCAACTTTTCTCCCTCGATTTAGGAAAAGGTGCATAAAGGCAAGGGAAAAATAGCCCAGGGGGGCTTTACACTTCCCGAAGCACCCCCCCCCCGCCCCAGCTCTGCATTAAACTTGCTGCAGCCATTTGGAAAGGCAAGGAACAGTCCATCTTACAGCCGGTGGGGACGAGCATCCGTATGGGGTGGGGGGAAATCGCCCCGGCAGCCCTGCTCCCAGCACCCTCTCCTCCCCTCCGAGGACAAAAAAAATCAGCCAGCGAGCTCCTCTCTTTCCCTCACCCACCGAATTCTTTTTTTTTTTTTCTTTTTTCCTTTTTTTTTTTTGAAAGGGCGAGGAAATCAAAGCGGGAGGAGGCGGCTGCCCGCATTTCTCTCCGCGTGAGATAAATGGAGGGAGGGGGCGTGGAGCAACTTGCCCCCTGCGGCTGGCCTGTCGCGCGCGGGCTCGGCGGAGCCCCCGGCCCGCGCGGCCCGCCTGGCTGCCCCGCTGCAGACAAAGACCCCCGTTACCTTCTCCCGTCCCTCGGCGGCCCCGGCGGCCCTTCAGCTCCACACGCCGCCAAAGAGCATCCCGCTACCTCCGGCTGGCGCAGGCCTCGGCTCTACCGCACCGCATCCATGGCCCGCGCCGCCTCGGCGGGGGATCGCTGGGTGGCGGCCCCTTCCCCGGCCTCCCTCTGCATGTGCCTCCCGCCCGGGGCTCCCCGGCCTCGGCGGGGGGCCGCCGGGGACCGCCGCTCGCCGGCGGGCGGCCGAGCAGGGATGCCGCAGCCCTCCTTCCCCTTCCTCCTCTCCCCCGGCTCCCGTGCAGCCAGGACCGCGCCGCGGAGCTGAGAGGCTGGAGCCGGGGAGGGAGGAGGAGACGGAGGAGGAGGAAGGAGGAGGAAGGAGGGAGGAGGGCAGCGAGCGGCAGTCGGCGCTGGGTCATGTGAAACGCGTGAACCCGGCTCAGCCTGCCGACATCTGGACTCCCCCTCACCTCTGGGAGGAGGATGGAGGGATGGAAGGACGTCGGGATGGAGGGGGGCATCCCTCGCCACCCCCGTGCATGCACACCTTGAAATAACAACGCTGGCCAGCGGGAGAGGGGCGGAACTGCAGGGACGTGCCCAGCTCTCTCGGGCTTCCCGGCCGGCTGTGCCCTGGTGCTGCTGCTGAAGAGGCAGCCAAGCATCCCTGGGTGGGGAGGAAGAGGAGGGCAGTGAAGGCCCTGTGGGAGGCAGCACCAGCCCCTGCCAGGCTGCAGCTCGGGGGCCGAGAGGGGAGCATCTCACCTTTCCAGGCCTGTTCCCTCCTTGCCCTCGGTTTGCAGAAGTTTAGCTGGGCAAGGAGAGGGGTGCAGCAGCCACTCCTCAAGAGGAAAGGAGCTTGTGCTGGTACAAAGGTGCCCAGGCTGGTGGGGGAAGCCACACAGGAATATAGAGACTTTATAGACCGATGGTAGCACTGGTGCAAAGATATTGGTGTTCAATCGTCAGATAAGTCAAAAAGGACGATGTGAATGAGCCTCCAGGTAAGCAAAACATGTTGGTGCATTGGTAAATAGGTACAGCATGAAGTGTCCATGCCACGATGCTGTGAGCGCTGACTTGCTGTGGGGCTGCTTTGCCTCCTGGTCATTATTCTTCTTCAGGATTGAGTAAAACTGCTGAGCAGTTGCTGTTGTGCCATGTTCTGGCACAGGCTGGCCAGGAGAGGTCTGCTTGGAGATGTATGGATATGTAGAAAATAGGAAGTTGTTTTTGCACTGTAGGAAGATGCATGGAGCTGGGGAATGGGCTGGAGGTTTGGTTTCACCTGTTTTTTTTCYGGGTTTGGTCAGCTATTAGACTGACCACCAAGGCAATGGCTCTGCCTCCACACCTCTGCACCCCTCCACGCTGGGTGATGCTGCAAGCCTTGTGCTCCCCGTCTGCAACGTRCTTTTGGGTAAGGGGATTGAAACCCAACCTCAGAGAGTAACTGTCTTTAAGGGCATTGACATTATAAAATGGTGCTGCCTACACAGCCACAGACAGGCTTACTCTTTCAACTCTCCCTCCCCAAAGCCACTCGTGGCTTTAGTTAAGGAGCCAAATATAGAGGCAGCTCCAGCCTTTGGTTCTCAGCATGGAGAGCAGCTAAAAGGAAGCAACTGAGATGGCCAAACTCTCCTGTAGAGGTGATCCCAGGATCAGGACATGGTGACAAGAGACAAAGAACAGAGAGGTGGCTTTAGCAGCCCACTAAGTGGGTTTCAGCCCTGCCCCAGTGAAAGGAGAAGGACCGTGGCCRCATCGCCAAGTGAGGGCAAAGCTACAGCCTGGTGTAATTTTCTGGGTATATCTAATCCGGGTCAAGATCAGGCTGCTGAATGACCCAGAAGCGGCAAAACAGTCCCCAGTGGGGTGGTACCTACATGTATGGCCAGGAGCCAGTGGTGACCTCATGCAAGTGGAGACCTCACCAAGACATGAACAGGGAAGGCTGATGTATAGCAGTTTCACAAGCGGGTACAAACACTGTTGTTATGTATTGTCAGCACCTGAACTTCTGTAAAGGACAAGAGACTTTTGCTCCTGGATAGGTGGAGGGGGCAGGTTTAGCTCAGTTGGTTAGAAYRTGGTGCTGCTAATGCCGAGGTCGTGGCTTCAATCCCCATTACAGGGCTATGCTGAGGGCTGGACTAGATGATCTCTAGAGGTCCCTTCTAACCTTACCACTCTATGATTCTGTGATTAGGGTGTTAAGATGGCTGCATGTGCTGCCAGCCCTTGTGATCTGCTTGCTCAGCAGTAGGAGACTCCACTGGGATGGTCCCCTTTGCAACTGGAGCTGGCGTTTTCAATTAGTATTTTAAACAGCAGAGCACAAATGTCAGCGCATCCTGGAATTTTAAACTCATAATTTCAGGGAAGGGTAAAACTTAAAATTGCATCCTAAATTCTGCCTTGCTGTTCTCCTTCAGCTGTGGTCAGCACAAACCTCGAGCAGGTTTTGCCACTTTCGGTGGTGGTTGTAAAATGTAAGTAAGTCCAGAAAATAGTCTGGGTAATTTTTCAGTCTGAATCCCAGTGGAAGCTCAGCTTGGGTCCTCAACTCTGGCCAGGATTAGTGAGTAAAAATCATGTTCCCAGGCTGTTTTTAACTAAAATAGAAAGCAAAGCTGCTTCAGAAGTACATTCACCATGCAGGTGTCTGCCTCTGCTTGTTGTAATACAGGAATATGCCAAGGCAATGGCCTTTGCTCTTGGGCTAGGAATATCCTTCAATTAGCAAAGCCCCAAAGCAATTTTCCCCACCCATCTCTRTATGGCACACATGTCCTTTGAGGTAATTTGTCCTTTCCTGCCAGGATCTGCCTCAAAATCCAGAGCAGAGCCAGGGTGTGGTGCAGCATTGCTCAGCTGGTGATACAACAGCCCGTTTGTTGTGTTAAAGAAACAGCAACAGAGATTGGAAGACTCTAATCAGAAAGTAATTTGTTTCATGCATAGTAGAAAAACTGGAAAGCAAAGTTCACCTTGCCTGGAATTGTAATTTTCAGCTTTCAGCGCAGGTGTGGGGAGCTTCATTAGACTCGGCTCTAAACACAAGCTCCCAGCAACAGCCCAGCCTCTCCCTTCTGCATAAAGCTTGGACAAGTACGCATAGGCTTTGGACAAGTCTGGGGACAAAAAGAAGGCATCGTTTCTCATGCTCTCCCAGTGTTATGGTGGGATTGTCTGCTGGAGGTGGCCAAAGAGAACCCATCACTGTATGATCCTAGTGTTATCCTCTAATACCTTTGGAAGGTAGGTTGGCWCTATTGRCTTATGTTACAGAGAATGACCTGAGTTACAGAYCAATTAACTTCTGTGTGTCATGYCAGGGAAGCAGTCCAAGGCGCAAGYGGRTGGGGAGCCCCTTGGTTCCCCAAGTGCAATGGCTCAGCACCTCTGCAGCCTTTGAGCCACCTCAAGCATCTCAGATCCCTGGTAATAGTGTAATAGCCATTCCTACCCATCTAGGACCAGATTCAGGAAGGTTCCCCAAAAGGAAGACTAATATGGGCTACAAAGTAGCTACAAAGTACAAAGGCTTAAAACTTCCTGCAAAGGTGGGAGATATTTCTGTCACATTTCCTGAAACCTTGCTTTCATGATGCAGCATTTCTGATAAAAATAAATTTCTGGTCTGTATGGAGATGATGTCCTCTGGGTACATGATGGAGCTAATGGAGGATTGAGAAATGAGAGCTATTTCTTATAACACGGGAAGATAGCTGAGAATTGTCCCTGCCTGGGTTGATCAAGAAAGCTCAGCTAGAGATTTCAGTCCTTCCAGAACTGGACAAGGAGCTTGTCCTCTTTGGTTCACAGCACATTTCCTTCCTAGAATCACTCCAGCCAGCTCTGTATCAATTCCCTGGCGGCAAGGCAGTACCCAGAGCTGCAGACAGAAGAAAGATCTGTGGAGATACAGACCAGCAGTTTCAGATCTTTTACTTGGGGCCTTACAAGTAGAGAGGAACAGAGGCTCTCAGAGTAGATGGAGACCTCAAGAAGAAAACCTTGTCACTATGAAAGCCTCCATGGGGAAGAGCATGCTTTTGGGATCAGTATCCTTTTTCCAGGCTTCATGCACCCTCTCTTGGGTAAATAATGAACCAGGGACAGTAGAGGAAGTTAAATGGACAGCTAGATGAACAGTAACAACAGTTTCTGCTTGTGTGGCAACCCTTGCAAAGTTCCGCTGTCTCAGTTAACCAAACCCTGCAGTACTCTCCAGAGTCTGAGGAGTGCTGCTAGCCTTGTTTCACAGATGGRAAAACATGTGTAAGTGGTAAATAACACTCAGTGGCATTTGGTGATATGAAATAAAGATAATAAAGCCAGGGCACAACCCTGTGGGGTACATTTACCTTGCTGTGACTGCAGTGGTGTGACCAAATATGGAATACCTTGAGATGGCTGTTAGGATGCCAGTAGCCACAAGGCCACCAAGGCTGGGATCAATAGCCCAAGGAGGATGCCAAAGTCCAAAGAAGTTTTGCAGTGTGCACAGGCTGGCTCACCTAAAGTGCTGCTGATGCACCCAGTGACTAGTTTAAGCATGCAGAAGGACAGCTGCACTGCAGTACAGAGACAACACTTTGTGCCATCCTGAGCTTGCTATCCCCTTCATCCTCTTCCAGACACACACACTGCAGTTCACATTTCCTCAACAGCATCGTTTTAGGAAAAAAAAAACACTCACCTCATACACAGTCCTCTCTAAATATCCTAATTATAATTCAGCAATGGTAGCAAGAGTACTTTACTCAAGGAGCTTCTGTAATTTCACAAGGTCTCTGAGGTTGTCAATACCCAAACAATACGCCTGAGCAAGAAACATTTAGTCTGGCCGCAGCAGAGCTGTTGTCATTGCAATGATTAGAAGCAGGCGATAGCTGCTCTTCTTCCAAGCTAGTTTGCATCATGRCAAGACTCAAAAAGAGAATAGTAACCCAAATATTTAATTTAAACATACACAGAGGTAAGCCTCTAGCAGCCTGATTCCTAGGCTCCAGAATAACAACACCGATTCCTTTTTATTGCTTCTTGATAACAAAGCGAGGAAGAAACACAATGGCCTTGTGCTGGAGAAATACTGTTGACAATTCACTTCCATTCTTGTTAGCAAGGATTAAAGTATCAAAATACTTTACAAGAAATGGGATTGTGGGTGCCATCAAAAAGTGTGAGCTTTTGCATGAACACTCCCAGTGTTTTCAGAAAAGCTTAATGAATATTGCCTCCCTAGAAATGCATTAATTAGCACTAACGTTTTGGAGGAGATGTCATGTCATGCAATAATATTCACACTTATATAATGATTTTCATCCTTAAGGGGTGCAGCGCTTTACAGAATTCAATGTCATTCCCCCGTATGGTGCATCTGAGATCCATGGAAGGTGAGGGAAATGTTTTCAAGAAATACTTACARTATGCTAAAGATATCTAACTGCCTYACTCCCTGTGGGAGGTTTTTGAGGGCTTAACTCTTATTGATTACACAACTCCTAAGTCATTATTTTTGAGGGGCAGCAAAAGATTAAAAAACACCCCAAACTTAAAAAGTAACATGGATCTAGGTGACTTAGGAACTGAATCTCATTTTGAGAGATAAAATAATCTGTTAGGTACATGAATTTACTGTAAATCAATGCAGCTGACTTACTCTCACTATGACAACTATCAGCCAGCCCTAGAAAAAGAAGTGTCAAGTTAGCCTTTGGGTTAACGCATGCAGTTCCTCTGAAATTAATGGTATAGCAAGGTCTGGTCTGATAATGACCTCTGATGTAGGTTACTCAGAGTAGCAGCACACTATGTGCGATGRCAGTGCAAATGTCCCTCACTTCTGTTCTGTTGAGACAACCTGTATCCTCCATGCATTAACTGTGCCCCCATGCTGGGAAGTAGGAGCTGGACTGATGCAACCCATTCAGCTCCCCCCAACCACCAAACTACTTTCACCCCCTTCCACCTACTGTTAGCATCTCTCGCAGTGTCAGCAAGAGAAGATGAAGTACACCCCTAACAAACCAGTCTCTATCATCTAATTTTTGTTCTGTAATAGATTAGGATGAATTGTCTTCTTGGGATTATTAAATGCTGAGAGCTTTGGAAGCAAGGTGGAAACCACAGGGATCTCATTCAAAAATGCAAAATGAGATCAAGTGTGAGCAGGACCTGACTCGTGTAATTGGATCTGAACAGGGTGACCTGTAAACAATTTAAAAGATAGAGTACATGAAATACCAAGCGTCATGATGCAGTACATTCCCAATCGGGAATATCTCCAAATTTACTGTGTGAACCACAAGATGTTTCTAGCTAAGCCTTCCACAGAAATGTTTCACTTTTGAGATGAGCCTTGGGTGTTATTTCCCATGCCATGCTTTCATTAGTTTTCAGGACAATTCCTTAAATAATTGGGGCACAAAAGGAGGAAGTGGGGGAATGAAATGAGCCTCCATGGCCTCTGATTAATTTTCACACAGACGCTACCTAAAAGATCTCAGAGAGCTGAAGAGGGAAGAAAGCAGACCTTGATGGTCCCAAAGAGCTGGTACAATAAATCCTCCATTCATTAGAAAGAAAGTGTATGCTGGCAGGATGCTGAGCTGTTACACAAGCAAACGAAGCTGAGCTGGGCTGTCCATAACTCATGGTCTTTGGGAGGCAGCTAAGACGGACAGTGAGGACCAGCCAATTCCAGCTGCTCGGTCCTATTACGCGTGGGTTGGCAAATCCTGCCGGCTGCCTCTAGCTCCGGCCTGGGGCTGGCAGGGAGAGGGACACRCGCTGTTTGTAAGTCACCTGTGTCCCAGTTAGCTCCGTGCATCCAAGCTAATTACTAATTAGCAATCCAGGCATCCAAGAGGCCAAACAAAGCAAGCAGCTGAAGTGCGCATAAGGGAATAAAGAAGATCTGGGTATGCAACTAGGCCACTGTTTCGGCCATTCTTGCTATTTCCAGAATACTGCCACTTTTAGCCACAAATGACCTAAAATGACCATAGCAGAACATTGCAGGAAAGGCTGGACATCATGCAGGCCTCTTCCATCACCAAACCTGGGATAAGGCCTTACAACAAGAAGGAAGAGCATGGCATTTTGGAGGAGAGTGGTGGTAGGGGGGGCATGGAGAAAGACCTCCACATTCAGAAAAAAACCCATTTCCTTGGCCAAGAAGTCTGTTATGTTGGAGAAGACCTGGAGAGATACTCTCAGATCACTTAAGCAGCATCAGAAACAGTGGGCCACAACACAGAAAGAATTACTAGGCAGCTAATTAAAGGAAATCTGATTCCTTACCAACGAACGTAACTTACGCTGAAGAAATGCATGAAGACAAGAACCTGAGAATAAGGCTGAAGAAAACTCATAATATTTCTCCTCTCATCCCTGGGAATCAGTTTTTCATTCCTCTGATGCTGCTGTTAACCTGTGCTGGTGAAGCCTAGGAGCATTCTCGGATGATAAAAGGCAAGACAAGTAATTGTGAAGGAAATAAAATGAATCAGCTCAGAGCTCTGAGCCCAGAAAGGTTCCTTCTGTAAAGCACAATCTATGTGGCTGGCCAGGAGGGATCTACGTAGTGAGGTACTTTCTCCTGTATAGAAGAAGAAAGCAAACTCTTATTTTATTCTTATTATTTCACTCTTTTCTGTACTGAAGTGTTTTGCTTGCTATCAAATACAAAGAATATTTTTGTAGTTGTACACTGCCTTCTACTGAGGATCTCCAAATTTACACTACTGGGAAAAGCTTTATGTTTCAAAAGGTATATTCACACAAACAAAATCTATCTTTGGGGTTATATTTTGCAGAAAATCCTAAGAATGTTCCAAAATGGTATTGAAATTATTATCGACAGCTTTCAGTAAATAGATTTTAAAAAAGTTATGTGCTTGCTTGCCAATTTCTTTTCACTCATCTTTTTCTATTTCTTAGAATGTTTTTCTCTCCTCCATTGCTTGCCCTCAGACTGAATCGGGGAAATCTCCTGACTGTAGTAGGAAATAGTTGTTCCAGCCAAAGCTCTTGTTGGTGTTAGTAGCAGTAGCCTAATGTCATACCCAGGTGTCGTTTTTAAGTTCACATAGTCTTCTTATTGATATTTTTCACTATCTCTGTGAAGCAACATCGTTGCCTAACTTGGATAGGAAAAAGGGAGTCATAGAGAGATCAATTTACCTGAGTAAGACCCTATACCGAATTGGAGAGACAGGTAAGAGAATAAATCTCAAGACCTGTGACACCGAAGCCTTGTGCTAACTCAAGATCACTCTTCTTCCCCCAGTTAACAAATCAGGGATTAACAAATGCTCCTCCATTTCTGCCAGCTTAATCTGTAATTTCTACTTTACACTTTGGTTTGCTTTGTTTTTTTAAGCTTTATGAGGCAATCCTTGCAAGTAGAGGAAGCAAACAGTAAATAAATCTCAGAGCAAGTAAACCCTCCTGTCATAAAATTCCAATGAACAGATCTTATTTACCAGAAAATATTTATCTGAACAATAATGTTTGCTTTTAGGCCCAGTCAATTGCTTTAATAACAAACACCCAAATTACTTTTAATATGAAAACATTTAAAATGGGCTCAACATCTTCTAAATAAACACAGCAATAGTCATAATGGTGCTCTGCTAGAGCCAAAGGCTCAGTGTTACTTGATTTATTGTTTAACTTGAGTCTAATTGCTGCATATCTAACATCTCTGGGAGCGGGGGCTTCTATTACTTGTCTGAATACAATTTCCTTTTCATTACTGAAACACACTAGGAATGAAAACCTGCTCTCCTGATACCAAGTCCAGAGAAGTCACCACAGGACTATTAACTCTCGGCTATGGAGACTGAAGTGCTTGATTAATTCAGCCTATAAATGTGGCTCATTTGCCCTCCAGTATGTCAGTATGTGCTGGCCAAATTTCATAGATCCCATGACTTGCATGAGTTTCTCCGTGCAATATTTCTGTGAAGTCTAGCTGCATTTGCACAGGGGTCCAGAGATGCAGGGATCAGCTCCCGAAAGGGAAGGAGACCCTAAAAGTGGCTCATTGATGGGACTTAGCAGTTTTTTCTAGCTTTTGACTGATGGGACAGAGACTAGCTTTTGACTTTTGGGATGGGAGAGTTTTGGATTTCAAGTGCCTACTTTGAGGACTCACTATGTCTTTCAGATAATAGCTGTAAAAGGCCTTGCCATGGAGCTGCAACCCATGGTGTCCCCGAAGCTGTGGGCATTATCACTGCCCTGGAGAATGCTCCTGGAGCTTGGGCTGGAGAACTGCATCTGCATCTTCTGCCTTCCCCCATCTCCCTCGCCAAGGAGTCTGAAATCCTTTAATGCAATGTGGAGTGGCTTCAGCTGGTGGGATTGAAAGCCAGCTGCCCTTCCCTGACCTGAGACAGCCATACTGGGAAGTAAGACAAATACTAGGTGGTAGGATAAATGGCAATGATGCTTCCCACACAGAAAAGAGGCAAGAACCTTGGCTTCATATCTCCTGTGTGAGGTCTCAGACCACTGAGCTCTGGTATTAGAAGGCACGGATGGGGAGCAGGATATGTTTTGGCTCTGAAGACTGATCAACTCCTCATGTCCTTGTGTGAAAACGCTACCTGCTAGCTGCTATAACGGTAATTTCTGTTGTTGCAGTCTTTGGGCTATGGCAAATGAGATACCTGKTTTTTTTGGATGGGAAAGGGTGGGTTTGTGTGGGGGTGGAAGAGCTCTGAGGTCAAGTCTCTCCCACCCATTCCTCAATGCCTTTTTGCCTTGCACTATCCCGCTGGCCTCATTCATAACTTGAATCTGGTCATAATGCACTTCCCTGTCCCCGGGGTGGACCGTGAAGTGTAACTCATTAACTCCTGAGAGGTGAATATGTACTTTGCTCATAACTCATAGGTCAACACTTGCCAGGCTGATAATTTTACAGTGACTCCTTTTGCTTGTTTTTTAATTTATTTTGTTTTATTTTACCAAAAGGGCAAATTATATTCAGATTAGCTAGGGCAGCATATTCCACTAGACAAATAAGATAAACAACAATTAAACTCAAGCTATAGAACAGATCAAGTATGACCAGCTTTTGACTCTGCAGAACTTTTTGGCTTTGCATATGTGTTACAATGACTGCAACATTTGTTTATAAGATTTTGAGTACATTTAAAACATTTTCAGATTAACTGTGTAGGAGGGGTTGTTATTAAAGCARTTGAAGAGGCTAAAATGCAAGCATTCTTGGTCAAATGGATTTTTTTCAGGCAAAACAAGTCTTTCCATGCTAGCTCTCATGGCAGACTGCATGGGAGAATGTGAGGAAATAAAGCCCAAGTGCACTGTGGTCCCTGATGTTTGAAATATCACTATGTAGCTGCAGGATAAAACTACACTGCACTTTAAAAATAGGTGCAAACATCTACCAGGAATCGGCTGCATAAATACATTAGCCCTTGTACATTCAAGGTGCAACCAAGGAAACTAGTGATAAAAGACTTCTCCATGCCTTATCTACAAAYTGCTCAGAGCCGCTGCTGCTGATGGAGAGTACATCACCACTGATGTCCTGCCGGGGCTGAGCTGATTCCAGCCCCACAGCCTCGCAGTGGGGTGAGGCAGCATGGGCTGCGCAGTCCTCCTGGTGCATGAGCAAAATGGGCTGTGGTGGCTTGTGGGGTCATGCAACCTGAGGGATTTAGACTGGCCCCGCTGTGTCGTCTCAGAGGAGTAGTGATGTTATCTCACTGCTGTGGCTCAGGCTTCTGATTTGGGGAAATGCTAATTTTTCAGTCTTCAGGTTCCCAGACAAGCACTTCTCTCCCTCCTCCTCATTCCTGAGATGGCTTTCTTTCCGCAGCGACAGTGACCTTACGATCTGAAAACGTGGGGTTGCCAAATCTCATGATAGATGAYGTTTTTCTGAAAACCTGTTCTTCTGGACTGTTTCCAGACGGCGAACGAAAAGAAAGCCCAACTCTATTCTTTTTATAAAATCTCATTATTTTAAGGCAGTCTTATTATTTTTGAGCCTTAGTACTCTTAAAAATGGAGCATTCTTTCCTTGTTAGAGTCAAGGGAGTAGTTTGACACATTGGTTTAAATATTTTACTGTTCAGTGAAGAATAGCTACATATGGAAGGCCCTATCTTAGAGTATGTTTTTTTTGTAAAACTCTGTTTTATAATCCCAGCAATCAGTTTTCGTATAGTTTCACTGGTTCTTGTTACATGAGGGACCAATGTGCTTGGCAAGCTCAAAAAGTTCAGCTGCCAGCATCAAGTGAAGTGAGGACCAAAATTAATGGGAAATAAATGAGCAGGAAATGGACAAAGCCAAAAGTTAAAAGGTGACAGGAGCAACCCCTCTGCAGGAGGRAAAAAAATGTTAATTAATGCTTTTTCTCCAAAATTTGGCTTGGTAACACAGACAGAAAAGCTGACCTAGGTGGTCCCATCTCACAGGGCTTAGACAAAAGAAATTTGCCTTGTGCAGAAAGACCTGGAGAAAAAAGGCAGAAGTTTTTCCTGTCACAGGTGGAAGAATGAAGTAGAAGTGTAGAAACAAGTGCTGGAGGACAAAGATGGGTAGAAAACATGAAAAATGTTTCCTATAGCTTTGATCCTACAAAAACTGACATCAGTCGAAAGGGCAAGTGGCTAATGAGGGCCAACAGGGAGTTTGGTGTTGCTTGCTACATGACACACTGGCTGAGCTTAGGCTATTGTGTGTTTATTGAGTTTACAGTGTAAGTGGCTTTTTTACGGCGCTGGAACGGCTGCAACAACTTATTATGGCTGTAAAGCGCCATGCACRCTCTGCAGCCCAAAGTGGTCTAGCAGCTCATATAATTGCAACTTTAATAAATTAATGGGATCTGCCTGAGGACAGGACAGAGCGCTGTGGGGCACGGTACTGTTCATGTTGAGGCCCCAGCAGACCAGCAGGACACAGGCACAGAGGAGGTGTTGTGTCCTACCAGTGTTACCACTCAGCCTGAAGAACAAGTCACATTTAATCAGAAAYGTAGCCCAAGCATAGGTGAAAAACTTGAGTTTAGGCAACGCTCAGCTAGTACAGAGCTAGAGAGCAGAGGAGACAGSGGATACAGCCCCCCACCGGGAACCCAGAAGGAGGATCCAGACCCAGGAACAAAGCATCTGCACAAGCATAATATGAACYGAACTGGGAAAACCTCTTCCTCATTAATAAAATGTTGTTGCTATTGTCATTTTAAAATAATTGAGAATGGAAATGCTCCCGATGCATCCCAATACCCTATTGGTGCGCAGGTCTTACTCTGAGTTATAATCACTGTTTTCCTCCTTTTCCCTTTTTATGGGTATTATTGTTATTGGAGTTATTGCTATACAAACACAGCCTCTTTCTAAGTTAAATGAAAGTTATAGTTTCACTCCTAGATGGCAGTATACATTATTACACAGGCTACCCTATAATCTTTGGTCATGTTGTAAGGTAAGGTAATTGATTCCCAAGTCACTAAAGCTAACTAACATGACTGTAAATCTAATGCTTGAGCAGTGTTTGCTAATAAAAAGTCAACATCTACAACGGTTACTACATTGCAATTACTGAGAAAATGATGATTTGCTCTAGACTTAAAGCAGGGAGTAATTGTAGCCTCTCTTGGGACCTTGAGTGTGATAATTGGTGGTGAACGGTGATTTTTTTTCCAGTGGTGATCACGTATGTTGCCTCTCTCTATGCATATTCCCTTAATCTAGCAGGATCATGATTCCTGGCACACACAACGYGCACAGAGCTCGGCTCAGCGCTTCAACTTGCATTGACCAAAATAAATAAATTAGCTAAGACAAGTGAACGGTTTCAGGTTGAGCTGCTGTAGGTCTTCGCAGCTTCGTTAAAGTCCAAGAATTCTGCTGATACACCCCATCGAAAACTGCCCCTTCCCGTTTGCAGCTCAGAAGTGGAGTCAGGCTCTGTTGCTGTCACTTGCAGAGCTACAGAACTCCTAAAACATGAAATAACCTGGCTGGCARCCTCGATTTAGCATGTTGAAAGCCCTTTAAGTGTTAAAGAGTAGTGAAGTAAGGAGGAATAAGGGAGGCACYGCATCCCAGCGGTCACCCTGTTTGCACATCTGGGTTAGGCCAGTGAAGCCACTGATGCCTAAATGGGTTTCTTTCATGACCAACAGGGAGAGGTCAGTGCCACTGAAAACTCCTGTAGAGAAATGTGATGGCCTCTGAATTTCTGCCTCCTCCTTAGACAGGCTGGATGCTACCTAGAAATGCAATTTCTCATGTCACTAGCATTTCAGTTTCTAGGGATGTTTGTGAAGATTGTTGCATGCTTTGATACTTCTTAGCTTCCAAGCAATGTGGAGCATGTGCCCCAACCCTGACTGGCTCCTGAGGCCTGCAAGAGACCTTCTGGCATCAGGACCTGGCTGGTCTCTGGCCTGTTGGCTCTCCACAGCGCCACGTCCAGTGAAGGGACATGTGGAAACACAAGCAGGACAGCAAGCAGTGCTTCTGGGCTCTAGCAAATCTCAAGACTGCAGACAGTTTTTACAGATAAAACTCAGATAGTATCCAGGACTGAAGAGAGTGGGAAAGACCTGATAACAGGTCAATCTGCTCATATCAACACAGCTCTTTAGAGGGGCTGATTTCAATAGCAGGTTTCTGAAAATCTTTTCTAGGGCTGTACAAAACATCCGGAGGGAAATCTGGAAGTCATTCCTTTCACGAAAGAAGAAATTCCTTTCACTACAATTTCTTCTTCCTGCTGATTTCCTCTCACAAAGAAACAAGCAAGCCCAAGCAAACAAACAAGGCAATCCATAGGAAATACCCCATTTCCCTCTCATCCTTTTATTCCCACTAAACAAAATACTTGAAGTGGTGCAGGGCTGAAGATGGCTTGCTGCTTGAAATAAGAAGAAATGAGAAGCTGCCACCCACTTTGATGCAAAATCATCTCTTTCGCTAAACTAGCAGAGATGACCAATTTCTGCATTATCAAGTGACCAGGGATAAAATTGCATAAATTGTGGTGAAGGACTGTAAATGTCATTTTTATATGCTTACTGGCAGAAATACTGAATAATAATAATAATAATGAAATGGTTAGAAAAAATCTTTCATTTAATCCTACATTTGAATCCTAATCAGTGTGCAAGTGAAACCCCAGCATCATCTTTACTGCTGCTTCCTCACGGACGCAGACTCACGTGGCAGCTGCTCTTCACTCTCAAAACAGTGGTGACTGAGGGTGAACGTTGCAAAATGACCCTAATTAGCAGAACTAGAAAATGGTCTGGAGGAAAAGAAGAGAAAAAAGAAAAGCAAAAAAAAAAAAAAAAAAAAAAAAAAAAAAGGCCACATGTAAGGGAATACCTTTTAAATGAGTCTGTTCAAGAGTGAGTGTGGTTACATTGCAGGTGAGGCCGTCTTGCTTGTTTGGCTGTTCATAAATCATCGTGCTAATGAGGTTATGAATAATTACATGCATGCATATTGTAAGGTGCTTTCTTAACACTGAAAACAATGTAAATCCGTTGAAAAGAGGGTTCTAAAAATGAAAATTAGCAGTGGAGGTGCTTTGGGAATAGCAGGAAGAGAACAAAATTGGGTGCTGGGAGAGGCACCATCCCTCCAAGTCCCTTCATGGGTGACCAGGGTATTGCAAGGATCTTTTCTTGGACGCCAGCAGCGCCCATAGACTGACAAGCAAGCTTGTGTGGGAAACAAAAGAAGAAATTAAGCTCTGCATTTACCACCAGTTATCCTGCAATTGCCTGGGCATGCTCGGCATGGCAGTCTGTCCCTTGACCGGTCTACACTGCCGCACAGACCAGTGATCCCCCGCACCGTGAAACCAAGCAATTTACAGCCAAATCAATGCCCAGCTGGTGCATGTAGTGCGAAAGAGGGGCTGGGTGCTTACGGCGGGACCAAAATGTTAAATACCTCCATCATGCTCATTTATTTATGACTTCTTCAGCCTACAGTAACTACAAGCAATAATTGGATTGTGCTTGGCATAGCAGGATGGATTTGCTACTTAATAATAAAACCAGGCCCTCTGTTGGTAATGGCATCCCTAGAAACGAGGAGATCTGATGAAAAATGCATTCAYGGCACAATGCTAACTCTGAAAGCTCACGTGGCTCCCCGTGCAGAACAGGACCTCTGCCAGATGCAAATTTCCTACTGGCAATGGTTAAAACATACTCTTTGTGGTCTTCTGGGCCTTCGACAGAGTATTTACCAACTTTGGCAAGGCTGTTATTTAGCATTTTGACAAAGCACAGTGAACACAGCTTATTTTTCTGYAGCTCATGTTTTTGTGAAGGTCGCGGCTAACCCCCAGTACAATTTGCAGTGGCCTCCAGTTGCCTCTGAGTGCAAAGTGGCCTTTAGACTTAATTACAAAGCAGCACGATGGAGCCGGACTACCCCAAACCCCTTCTTCATCTGAAGCCAGCAGCACCTACAGCAACATAAATATCACAAATACAAATGTCTGCTGTGCAACCTTCTGTAGTAGGCGCTTATGTGGATGGGTCTGTTTTGCTGGTGTTGCTCCTTGCTTCTCATTGCCAGCTGGGCCTATCACAGGAGGCTGGTTAATTTTTGTGCCCTGCTGCTCCCTCCTTGAATCAAATACCCCGTCTCTAGTGGACTGCATTTCGTGAACCATGTGCAAGGGTGCCAGCCCACTCCTGAGGCATATATGTAACCATACAAGCCTTCCTCAGGTTCTACCTTTATAGAGTGGACGTGATGCACTTGCCCTGTGCTTCTGCCTTGCCTGACTCCCACCAAGCACAACCAACCTTAGCCACTTCCACCTGGCCCAGCCCTGGTGGGTTAGCCTGTGGAAGAACAAGGAGGAGCCATCAGTTACCTAACCATGGAGGTCACTAACAATTCTGCTTCAAGATGCCATTCTCTATTGAAGGATTACCTGACTTTAATTTACAAGTAAGAAAAAGAGCCAAGGTCTTGAGGCCTGCATGCTAAAAAAGACAGGAGTATGATGGGAATGAGAAAATTGCCCACTTCATTGCCTGCTTGTCAGAAGTTTTTGCAGAAGCAGAAGGCACTGTGCCTGCTGCTGTGGGCAAGAGCAAAACTGCGTAAACTCGCTGGCCTCAGAGACACACAACGTTCACCTCCGTCCTCCTGGGCATGCAAAAACACTTGGAGCAGACTGAACTCCTCAATCATGTAGGACGGGACACATGCCTGCTGCCTTTACACTTGGCTGGATCCTCATTTTAAGCTCTGTAGTATAACAAAATAAAAATACAGCCACTGTGTAGGTAATAATCCATGCTAAACTTGCTGCTGTGCTTGGTATTGCTGCTGCAGGATATAGAAGCCAAGAGGCAGAAGAGAGGCTGTCATAATCACTTTGCAAAAGCATARGTGTAGAGAGCATTTGCAGTTCTCCTTCTATTATACATTTTTGAAAAGATTGTAATTGGCTTATGATCATAATTATATGATTATGATTTATTATTATCCATAGACAGCTAAGGGTAAAAAAGGGGTAAAAGCAAGAATCCTGATGAACTTGGTAGGTTTCGGTTCAGAATTCAGTTAGAGGAGGCCCAGATTTCCCAAAGTCTAAGTACGCTGCCACAACTCATGCACAGTGTCATTTGGTGCCTGATGCTACCCTGGTGTGACCTGACCAGTAAGTTTGCAGCAGAACACCATTAGGTGCATACAGTGCAGTTCTCAGCTGAGCTCAAGTCAAGACTCGTGGTCACAGTGACCTTGAGCCACCTAATTATGGAGTGATGTGCCTGTAAATTATGAAGGCCAGCCACTGAGAAACCCATCACTTTTTTTCAAGTATTTGAATTGGCGTCTTTTCCACTTGGACATGGAACTCAACTTCTGGCACAGCAAGAAATGTCCTGRCTTGGAAACCGCCTTCTCCTCCCTAAAACTGCATGGAGAATAAAATCAAAGTTTGCTGCAAAAAGCCTGGTAGTGAATTTCTTATTTTATATCACTTTCTGATACATACACACACACACACGTTTATGTATCTATTTTAGTGTATATTTGTTCCTCTAGTGATGCACATACCAGAGCCGGTGGACAACTGTGCTGAAGCTATCCTGCAGTACTTCTGCTAAGGGGGTCCCGAAGCTGCTACACACTATATACTATCGCAATTTAATCAGACCTTGCACATCCAAGATGCCTGGAATTGCTCAGCTGTAACAGATCATGTTTGGGGTGTTTGAAGCTGTGGGACTGCTCCTTCCCTGCCCTCTACATAGCTGAATAGAAGTGAGTAATGAAAAGCAGGCAGCGGTGTGGAAGAAGTCCTCCCTTTGTGTACCACATGAAGCTTGTGGTGCAGGCCGTTTGGGCACAAATGAGATGAAACWGCCACGCTGCTGGAGTTAGTTCAGGAGACAACTCAGCAGGAGACAAGGATTGGGCTCCTCCTACCCTGAAACTTTCTTTCCCCTCCCCTTACCGTGCCTGGGGGGCTCCTAATCTCCTCCCAGGACTTTGGGACCATGTGCTGGGCCTTTTTGGTTCCCCTAGTGCTGCAGGGTCATCACTGAAGTCCCTCAGGATGATGCTGGCATCGGGAGCAGGATGTCCGGCCCACACTCCCCCTCGGTTACCCCTGAGGGAGCACAGCAGCAATCACTGAGAGGAAAACTCCAGATTATTCACCGAATGACAGCTTGTCACCAAATAAATAAATAAAGCAGGAAAACCAGGTACTGCCTGTCATCCCTAATGCGAATCTCCCTCTGATGCTGACAGCCCTCATGTTTCACAATTTACTCAGTTAGTTTGCTTTCTGTATGGCATAATTAGCAACCAGGCTGGACAACTTCCTACGAGGCTCTTATTTGCTGGCTCTCTTCCCAACTGGGTTACCCTGACTTCAATTAGAGGCATCCTACTTCTGCCCAAGGAGGAGCCCTGGATGGGGATAGGTTCCTGGCTGATGCAAGGGTCTTCTGGAGCAGGTCACTGAGCTGGTCACCACATGTTCCCTTTACAGCCACCAGAACCTCCGAAAAGCCATTCCCTCCTCTGACCTGAAGATGAGCTGAAAGGAGAAGCTCTGAAGGTCTCTGCTGCTTTCCACTGGCTGCACAGAGAGCTCCAGGTGACTGTCCAGACCTACRTGCTGAAAGCCATAGCACGATGTGCATTTAAGCCAGCCCTACTACTATAAAGGCAACTCYAGCTCCAACTGCCTTTTGAGGGGATTAAAGCAATACCCAACTCATGACAGGAGTAGACATCTCAGTCTCCTGACCCTGTCTGTGAGCTCAGTGGGACCCTCCTGTGTGGCTATCTTCACCTCACAGCTTGGAAAATACATCCATGCTTGCTCTGAAAATGAGATTCTCCTGGCCTGTAAAAAGGAGACTCTTCTAGGGGGACCAAGCTGATCTRCATAAATCTCATCTCATCTTGCTGTGTGTGCTCCTAATGAGCCCGTTGCTGCGGGGATAAACTTAGCCCCTTCCCCATCAACAGCTGCATTTAATGTTTCTGCATAGTCATCCACTGGACAAAGGCAATGTTTTGGTAAGCTGCAAAAATGTTGATAAAAAGGTAGTTTTTCGGCACAGAAAGASTCAGGCCCTGCAAATTCATGTGCATTTTGCTAAAATTCATACTTGGTGGGGAAAGAGTGGGAAAATTCCTGACAATCTCCTATTCTGATTTTTCTTAAAAGAAAAAAAATCTTTTATCTACAGTTTTTTAAAGCTTAAGACAAGCATATAGTATGAACACTGCAAAAGTAAAGGCAGAGTATTTCAATTGCTCCAGATATTTGGTGGTGAATTTTAAAATTTGAAATGTGCAATACCYGGTCTGGCCCAGGATAAAAACAAGGCAAGACACCCTCCGAGAACGGGCATTTCTGTTGTTTCTCTCTTTTTTTTACCGTGGCCTAACCTGGGAGGGTCACCGGTGTTTCAGGATGACAGCGCTGCAGTAGCTGTGTCATTCCGGTCTCGGTCACAAAACGATTCTGTGTCAGGGTGGTGCACAGCTTCCCAACACCGCGCAGCCACCGACTGCTTAGCACGAAAGAGCTGGGCAATAGAAATACCCTTTGCTGAAGCCAAAAACAGTTTTGTTCTGCAGATCTGAATATTTAGAAATATTTTACCTTTTTTATTTACCTTCCTAGTCTGTGCTCATTACATATGCCTCTTGTCCTCTGTGACTGCTCCATATAGGAGCCAAGCTTTTTAAACCCACAGCTACAGGGCTCGATTTGTTGGCTCAGGCAGCAAATACAGTTATATTGCCGAGGAGCACCGTAGCAGTCCTCCGCGTTGGCCACACTGATGGCCATCACAACAGGAGTGCCAGCTGCATCGTTACGATACCCTCCGGCAGTGGATCAGCAACTGCAAGAATGTGCAGGATTAGTAATAAATCAACCACATCCTGCAAATATTGTTGCAGGACGTGATTAATTTTCACATATGCCAATAGCATGGTCAGCCAGCTCCTCTGTTAGTAGAAAGCTGCCTAATTCTTGACTTCAGGATTTGGCTTGGTGTAACTCACTTAAGACTCCCAGCCAGCTTGCCTATACCAGTGTATTGGCTTCTGTGTTCAAGGTCAGATCCTTAGCTGGTGAAATTAGCAGTTTACAAGAGGGAAAAGTTTGCCTTGCAGCAATGGATGGGAGTAATATGAGCTGGTTTGCATGCTTTCTGTTGCATTTCAGAAAAACATGCAAGATTAGTAGAACCAGGGAAAAAAATTCCTATGATCACCGTGCATATATGTTTGAGCATACATGGGGAATTGCACAATTTAGGCATTTCATTCAGAACTAGAATAGAAAATGTGATGTCAAAATATCAGAGATTTCCTCAAAATGGGATGGCCTGCAGTGCCCAACTCTTAAGCACCATTGCTGGAGAAGTCATTAGGATTCCTCATGCCTTTTCGAGATAATCATAACACCAGCCTCTGTTGATTTCCTGGGAAAGCAAAGTCAGGAAACTCTTTGCAAAGCAGTGGCTTGCAAATGGAGTCTAGACAAAGTCCCTGTACAATGCTCATGTGCATGAAAAAAAATGAAAGCTCTTTTCAGATCTCAAGAGCCACTGTGGGATTATAACCTACAATGTGTTTCTGAGCATTTGAAAAGCCTCGTAGTTTGATGTTTCCATGTGAAGATGCAACAAAGCAACCCTGCACTGGGTTGCACCATGGTATAGCTGTCCTCAGAGTCTGTCTTGGAGACAGCTTGGCTTCTCCTGAGGTCCARCACCTTGGCCACCAGGGAATCAGTTGAGGGTGCTCTGTGGGGCTGGGGGTATGGTGTGGGGCTCAAGTCCCCTACTCCCTCCTGGGCTGACAAGGAAAGAGCTGTTCTKCAGTGTGAGGTGGGAATTAGTGCCCTAGATGAAAAGGAGCTTGCATTGGTCTGAGCCACAAAGCCAAGAGCCAGAAGAGATAGCAGTGGGAAAAGCCACCAGACAAATATGCAAACTAAAGTATACCACCTGCCCTGTGTCTAGCAGCCCATACCCTCATGCTTGGGGAAAGAGCTAACCTGACCCAACTATCCTTTGCTCCAGTATAAATTAGCAGTAATCTCACCGACACAATCCACATTTACCCCAGCAGAACGAGGGACAGAATTCAGTCTAACTTTTCCCCATTTAACAGCCTTCCATCCTTTCCCCAGACTGACTTCAGCCCTGCAGAGAGAATCAGGCAGGCACAGTCTGCTTTGCCTGAAAAATCACGAGTGGGAGGAAAGTTCCTAACACCTCTCTGCAGAAGCTTGTCTTCCTCAAACTGATTAACCAGCACGTATTGCGGGGTTCAAACAACATCCTACTCCTTCCTGCTTCATGGCAGAAAGAAAGAGAGAGGAGCAGCTTCTGAGCTCTGCCAGGACACCTGTGGGGYGAGAAACCTATTCTTCGAGTAGCTGCTTTGCTAGGCAGCATTCAGGCTGTGTTTTCTGGTGCTCGGGAGGGGCACGCCTAGGAATGACACGATTATGTCCCTGCTGAATTGTTGGCCTTTGTAGTGTTTGGATTTCCCTGTGACTCCATTGTGAAGAGTCCTATTCACTCAGGATGTGTTTACCCAGCTGCGTGGTCCCCTACGTTTACCCTGGACYGCTGTGCTCTGGAATTGGACGTAGCACTGGGGATTGTGGGAAAGAAGAACGGAAAAAGCTCAAGAAGAATACGCCTGAGAAGAAATCATGCCGGACATACTGTATTTACCACTGTGATGACCATGTGCATATAATGACCTCATCTCTTCTTTGGGAGTGAGCAGGCAGCTACCAGTCATTTTGGAATCTGTGYGCTCAGTGACTGTACCTTGCCTTTTCAGGACAAAATCTTGGGAAAGAAAAATGCTGCTGGCACCAGCAAAAATAGTATTTTTTTGTGCTCTGGTGATTTAATAAATTTTAGTGACTGAAAGGAATGCAATAACAGTGTCCAGGGTGGRATTCCCAGCCAATGTTTAGAGGAAGACCTCCACCAAAGTCAGGGAAGGATATTRACTTAAACCCCCTGAGAATCGTTTCAGGTTGCCTGGGGTATAAGTATCAAATACGTGCTTGCAATAGTAAATGACCACCTATCAGCTASTACAGCTTCTAGCCAAGGTCTAGCTGAGGGTCTGAGTAGAGAGGCAGAGATCCAGCCCCTGTGCGTATGCCCTCTCCTGTCTGTTCATGCAATGCACAGAGCACTGTGGAGCCCCAACTCTTCCAGCCCAACAGTAATTCATGCACAAATATAAAGGTGTGCATGGAAGCCTATTTTTCCCTCTGAGGTACGCCAGTGTAAGGCCTTATGGAAAGATGTGGGGCTCTTCTGCTGCTCCCCACGAGTGGCTGGATGGTACCCAAATGCATAGTCATCTCTGCTCGCTCACCCACATTTGGAGACCAAGCGGAGCCTTTTAGCTCCTACTCAAGAATTAGTGTAAAAGGTCCTTAATGACAAGAAGAGATCAAATCCATTTAAGCCCAGCTGCTCGGATTGCTCGTAAATCTGTGGGCTGAAGTATGAGGGAAAATTCCACAGATTTGGATTTCTTCTAATTTGCTTTGCTTTATGTAGTCCCACCTTTACCAAAAGGTGACAAAATTCCCAGCTAAGTGCTGGGTTTTTTTCTCAGCCAGCCAGAGAGAGAGAAATACCAACAATGTACAGTAACTGCTTTCTCTTAAATGAGAGAGCAAGTGAGAGGAGCAGTAATAATAATAAAAAAGGACAAAGACACACTCAGTTTCTAAGGCTTATAAGCTAAGCTTCCTGAAAGCAATTCTTTGAAAATAAATTAATGGAAAATGTTACAAGCCTTCTCTTGAGCAGAGCCCATCAGACTGCTCTTTCACATCGTTACTACAAATGGAACATGTCTGTGGCATTTCTTTTCATTTCAGATGCCCTGAAAGGCTGCGTTACTCACTGGACCTTGCATTTCTCCTTTCAGCGTCTGCACAATGCCCTGGGAAATTCCAAGCGGATGAATCAGTGGGTGATCCGTGCAGAGCGCAACCTGCACGCCCCGTGCAGCCAGCAAAATGCAGCCGCCTGCCGGCCTGACCCTCTCGCTCGCCGGACGCAGCGTGCCCAGTCTATCGCAACTTCAGCCCAATTTCTGGAAACGAAACCGCAAGCGGAGGGGGAAAAAAAAATCAGTGTTTCTCAAATGCTGCCGTGCCTTTGCCTGTGGAAGATGGTAGCGCGCTCAGCCCAGAGCGGAAATACAATTAAAGAGCAGAGAGGCAAACGGACACCACGTTTTGCAAATGCTTTCTGAAAGCGGAGCTGCCCTTCTTATGTAGCTGTGCTCCGTCACTAGGTGGTACTGTGCATCGTGTCTTTATGCCTTATTGCCTTATTCTARTTCCTGACTTCTAGTTAGATGTTTTTCTGGTAAATATTTGGCTTTGAGAGAGGGAATCTATTGTCCAAGTCCTCTCATGTACTTCTGACTTTAAACACAGGAAGGCTCAAGGCAATAAAACACTTCCAACTCAGCTATGTTCARTGCTGGTGTCTGATTTGAGCTGCTGTCAAACAGTATATATTTAATGCTGCCTAGCTGAACCACTTGGTGATGGCTTATGACACTTTTCATCTCCAGATGCTTAGGCTTCTGGAAAGAAAGGAAACCCCACACAAACTAGGGACAATWCAATAAAAATTGGGAAATAAAAATAGATCTTTGTTTATTTTTATAATGAAAAGTTAGGTCTTCGAAAGATCTGTATCAGTTCTGCCACTGCTTGAAAAACAGTAACAAAAGTTTTGCTGTAATTTCATTGCACTTCTGCTTTTTGRCAAAAATCGAAGTTTAGGGGATGCACAAAAACCTGGAAAGGGGGGAATTTTCTTCCTCCTGCTGGAGGCCTAGAGTGGCCCATTGGGCTGCCCTGCTTTGGCATCGCTGCCACATCACACACATGCCTACTTCCACACCAGGTCCCCAGGGCAGGTAACAGTGCCCATCCTTGAAGACCAGCAAGTCAGCACCACTTTTCCTCTTCATTTCCTGGGCTTTGAGGAGAAACCTCTACCTGCCACACGYCAGCGCCACCAAAACCATTTGCTGCCCCTATCCTTGCCTAACGTGGGGGCAGGAGTGTGAATGGGAGTGAAGACCAAGGTGGACACAAGGAAATGGTTGTCATGTTGCAGCTGTACATGTTTTGTACAKAGACAAACAACAGTTTCCAAGGCTGTTAATGCAACTCTGTCTTGGGATGTACAGTCTCAACCCTGTACAGCAAATTGTACAGCACAGAAGTGTCAGCCCGTGGTACGGAAGCCTTCACTCACATTTGTAAGATAACAGCCCATGACACAGGCTGTGCTGTCTGTATGAACCCTGTCCTGAACAACTGCACCCTGTACCATTAAGATYACAGAAGTGTAGAAAAGCTTGGCTGAGTCCTCTTGTGATACACACTGCTACAAACTCAGAGCAAGTGGCAATCATCTCCCCTCAAATGGGATTCAACCTGAGCAACTGCAGTGAGAACACTGAAGCAAGCACGGTAGGCAAAGACCATGCAGGATCCCAAGACCTTCCAATCCCAGCAGCAGAGGTAAATTCTGCAGATTTCTCAAACTTCCAAACAGTCAAGAAAATTCCTTCTAGAATACTTTTCTGAGTGTCTTTCTTCTTTGCATAGTGACCTCGTGGGTAGCCTGATATAAAAAGAAAGAGCATATTGATGAGTGATCAAAATTCAGCAGTGATGACTAAGATAGGAGTCTTCTTCAAATAACGAGTCCACAGCTGCTGAAGTACAATACTCAATCACTCAGCTGCCACTCACTCCCAGGGCGCACTATGGACATATTAAGCAGTGCTTGGCATCCTAAGCGGCATTTGGATTTTGCCTCAGAGGAGCTAGAAGCAGTGTAATCTGCAAGCACTTTCATTTGCTTATGAACAGAACATGGGGTGGAGATGGGGGAGCAACTCCTGGSAAGAACAGTCAGAACAAAAAAATAGGGAAGAAAAGCAAGGGGAAAAAGAGCAGATGGGAGCAGGTTCATCTATATATCTACAAGAGGGTGAATACATAATATCTCAAGGGCAATGTGGCTCTCCAAGGCTGCATGCTTGTCATCATTTGTCACCTCTACCCTGCCCAGGTCTCTTTACAAGGTGCTGAGACAGAAGCGCCGTTGCACCGGATGCTCTCTTTACATGACCAAAGCAGATAGGCATCTCCAGAGGTGGTGTCAAATTAGATCCTCATTGTGCTGTTAACTTGGGCTAATAAGCCTGGACTCCTGTGCAAAAGTGGGTAATTATTTGTCTGTCTTCTCTGGACTTGATGGGATCCTTCATTCTTATCTTTCAATGATCTTAGCTGGCAGTCAATCCTCCAAGCCCTTGGACACTTTCAGGGAGGCAGTGTTGGATAAGAGGCAAGCCAAGACTGGCTGATTGGGGTGACTAAGAATGAAATAGGGACAGCATGTCCTGGGGAAAGATGCAAGTTAACAGAAAGTTTTTGAGGAGACCTCTCTTGAAAAAAGCTTTGGAGAAAATCCCAAGCAGCTGTACAGACATATTAGTCCCTAGAATGCAGCCAGCCTCTGAGACACAGGGGCAAATGCCCCACCGAGAAAACTTATGGCTGGCGTATATTAACAGCAATTAATCCCTGGAGACATGCAAGGTGTTTGGAGTCCTATTGTGTTCCAATATAATGAGTTCCACTGAGAGTTGGGTTTATGAAATGAAAAGCAGTGAAGTAAACCAAGAGTTATCAGCTTCGATCAAAATTAGCTTTCCCCACCCCAGAGCTTTTGGAAGCCAATTCAACAGTATGCACTCAGTATTCCCTGATGCATTTTCCTGGTCAGATTTCATTTACTTCCAACCTCCTAAGTCTGATGAAAGAGGGAGAGAAAGAGCTAATGATTATCACTCCTTTCCCATCCATGGCTAATGGATGATAAGACATTATCCATTTCATTACTAAATGTTAGATACAGGCCCAGGCCAAAGGCAATGTGGGTGAGAGCTTTCTYGTGTGACTCCAGACCTTTGCAGGGCAGGTGGGTCCATCTCTGCTGGTCAACCCTGGCTATAGTTAGTATTGACACTTGTCAGGCGGGTCTTCTGATCTGCTTTACRTATTGACTATAAGATGAAATGAAGCATAGGAATGAGTTTGTGCTTTTGTATCTCTAAATAAATACATGATTAGCTTCACTATTACAAAATTATGTTGCTGGGAGTCACAGTCTTCCTTTCAGGGCATCTAGGAGTAGATTACTCCTGCTTGGAATGAACATTTATCTCCGCTCTCCTTGGGCCAAGTCTCAATCACTTCTGGCTTGTCTGACACTTGTGAGGGGGGTTGTCCTTATGGTTTATCACTGTGATGTGACTCTTCAGCAAAGTCAATTGCAGGGCTTGAACCTGGGGATTTCCACATCAGACTGCAGAACTAAATACAAGTGTGTGTAAGTCAGTGGAGCGGCTGTCAGTCAATCTCTTTGGTTTTGGGTGAGTGTGAAAGTCTTTCATCTAGAAATAGGGATGAGCATCCTCCATCCAGCGAGACATTGCATTCACTGTGCATACTTTTGCCCCTTCTCACCTCACTCACAGACAGCTTGTCTCCAGCTTGGCCTTAGCTAACAAAAACTACAACACTAAAACACAATTACTATAAAGACACAATTTCCCTCTACTGGGAGGGARGATGATCTCTGAGCTCACCGGTGCTGGCTGTGTTGTTAATGAGGCTCAGCATGCTGCAATGAGGAGCTGGCTAGGACCCCAAATAAAAAGGCAAGAACCTCACATCTATATCAGTATTTTGGACCCTTAATACTAAGGTTCATCTGATCAGTGACTGTTTCAAGATGGCCAACAGTGCATCCAGGAAGCCGTGCTGAGCACCACTGCCCTGGAGGGGACAGAGCCAGAAACCACTGGAATAGTCCCACTGAGGCTCCAAAGAGAGTTTCTCCTGCAAACACCTTCAAATCATTCATCACCCCTCCTTACTTCTCCTCTTGTGCTCAGAATCCACGAGGACAAAGCTGTGAGACCTTTAGTGTCATGACAGGACACCTGAGAACAACCAGGCCCTTAGCTGGGAAGGGCTTTGGCCGGGAGGGCTGTGGCACCCAGGGCTTCTCAGGCGCACTGGGACATCCAGGCGCTGCGACGTGTGATAACGTATGGAAAAGGCCCCAGGCTGCAACCCGCCCTGCAGTCCCACAGACCATGGCTGTTTACAATGGCTCCTTTGCAGGAATTCCAGACTTCAGTTCTGCACTATATTTAGACTGGTAAACTGCTGGTATTTTTTAGGTCGTTGGCCTTTGACACAAAAGTGTATTTTCTGCAAGGAAAAATTTCRGCTCTCAAGTAAATGGTGGGAAAATGCCACCCCCCAAAAAGCTAAAGTTTCTAAAATTGAAGCCAGGCGTTAGGAATCAACAAGGAGAGTTTACATTATAAATAAAAGCAGTCAGCTATGCCAAATGTTTAAGGCAGCAGCATGTCAGAGACCCTCTGTCTGGGTCAGTTAGATTCAACTGTTTTCTGACAGTTAGGGCTTCCTGCCTATTTACTTTTCAGCTTTTACCATAAGAGGAAGAAYAGTTGTTCAGAACTGATCATCTTGGGACAAACAGGAAAGATGTTGAAAATGTGACACACTTTTAAAATGAAACTTATTGCCTGTAAATCAACATCTGGAGTTAAAAAARGAAGAAAAAAAAATCCTACTTCYAGATTCCTAGTTATGARTCTGTTAGAGGACTAGGATCCAAGGGGAAAAGGTTTCTATGAAAATGGCTTGAATGAAAGAATGTCTTTGTAGGAGGTTATAACTGAGAAATTACAGGAATGTTTATGATATGATATAATAGTGGCAATTAAGAGACATTTGAGCTGATGAATGCCTGAGAATACGCAACATAGTGAACTTCCCAGAACTTCTATTTTCCAGTATGAACAGTGACTCTGTTCTCACTTTGAGTAGAAATTATCCAGCCCCTGTGTTGTGTACTCCCTGTCCTTCTTTCCTGTCTTCTCATCCTTATGGCTTTTCTGATACAATTTATCCGGGCCAAGTCATTCCTAGTTTGCAGTCTGATTTTGCAAAATCCCTGATTGGCTGCCTGAGGTTTTGCAAAACTGAACTCAGCCACTAACCCTGCCGAGACTTGAAGTGGTTGTCTCGGCTTTGACTAAATGGACGAGGATCTGTCTGACTTCCCAGGCTACTGTGGCTGAGGGGCTCTAAGATCCTTAAAAAGAGAGAACAATTGAAAAACAAGAGGTCAACCGAAGTACAGCAAATCACAGATTTGTAACATAAGAATTCCCAGCTCACAAACAGCTCTCTTCCACCACGAGAGCTACCATTTTACTAGTGTGGAAGTGGCCGTACAAACGTGTTAAGCCTCTAGGCACATAGGATTTGAAATCAGGCCCAGTGAAGTGGAGCAAAGCCAGCCTGCAATTGCTATAACCTCCATGTTCCCGCACTCCCAGAGCTTGGTGAGAGCCACCAGCATCTGTTGTCCCTGCGTCCTGGTGGCTGCCGGCTCCAGTGGTGCAGTGACCAGCAGAGGTAGCGATTAACAGCATGCAAGAGCGTTTGTAAGTTATGCAACACAGCAGACATCTTGTAACTTTTGCCAGATGCTGGATGGACACTAACTCCCCACTGGGGTGCCAGATGGAAGTTCACAACGCGCAGGAATTTGAGCTTGGATAACTTTTTGTGTTTGAAACTTAGCACTGCTGAGCTGGCTGTCCTGYGGATCTCTTCTCGAGAAGTGGTGGAAAAGACCAGCATGAAACTATGCATTGGCAGCTGGCTTTGAGAGCTTGGTGGATTCACATGGTTAAAAAAGTACCTCCCAAAATGAAAGGAAGGAAAGAAAAAAAGGGAGGGTTGAAATCCCTTGATATCTTCCCTCCCGCTTGGCCTCATAAGCTTCTGATTTAGGAAAACGACAACCCTTCTCTCCTGTGAGCTCTTGTGAACATGCAGATTTAAAATAAAGAAGTGAAAGATGAGTAAAAATAACAATGGACACTAGAAATGGCTCTTAATATTTAAAATACAAAAGTAATAAATGTACCCATACTGGTAAAAGACTTGCTGTAGCCACTTGTATGTGTCAAAGGCACAAAGGTTTAACATCTCTCTCAAACCAGCCAGGGAGGCAGAGGAAAAGAGAGGCAGGACCTTCTGCTGCTGCTACCACAATGGCCTTTTTTACACTCTTTTTTGCTCTCTGTCATGAGAGTTATCTTTCAAGTTAATAATTTGGGCTTGTTTTTCCCCAAAGCTCCCATGCCCAAGAGCAATTATTTTTCTCTTAACATTCAGATTCTGTTGTTTGGAGGCAAACGGAGTTTCTGCAAGAGTGCAGATGATTCACGGCAGCATCTCAGATGCAGCCACAGACACAATTAGGGAAGGATCTCATTAAGGGCACTAGTGAGCTCYACGTTTGTTCCAGGATAACATCCAAATGGCATCCATTGCGCAGAGCCTCTGGTGGAGCAACAAAGGCATTTTGCAAAGAGGAGAAAAAAAGACATTTTTTTTTCCAATGGGCATTTTATTTTATGCAATGGAAGAAAAACACTAAATTCTGATGGGAATGGACCTGTTACAGGACTACCCTTAACCCACAGGGTATRTTAGCATATATGCTGATATATATCAGCATAGATTTTTCTCTTCTGGGGACAAAAACGGCAAAGGGGTCAAATCAGACAAAAATTATTCAGGTAAAACTCTCCACTGGTTTCAGCTGTTTCCAGAGGATTGAACTGCTCACAGGTGTGTCTCTGGGGAAGGCAAAGCTCTTTACCAAAATGGCCTGGCCTGTTACAGCACAAGTTATATTCACTTGAAGAGCTAAAGGTATATGTCTCCTGCCACAAGCTCTGGTTGCTGGGCACCTCATCTTGATGACCGTCTACTTTCCTGAGGGCTTCCAGTATTTTCCAGTTTAGGACCCAGGCCTTGGATGACTTTATTTAATCAGAACAGTATGACTGGGATCTACTTCACAGGATTGTGGATGCCTCTAGTTCAGTTTAGTGGTCTCAGCTCTTTCTAACTTCATCACAAAGGGGTAGGYATCTCCAGAGGGTCACTTGCACCCATCTACCCAATACATCCATCTTGGAAGAAATGCCTAATTTTTGACAACAAAAGTCAGGTAAGGTGCATCTCACATTTCAAGATACTGAGCAGAATCTAGCTAAACTCAGAGAAGTGCAGTTCAGATCTAGCTTCAGCAAACCTTTAGGATCAAATAGTACTTCCCGTGCTGGAAGGTATGTACCATAAGCATAGTGAGCTGCTGTGGATCACATCTTATAGTCCTTGCTGAGAGCAGAGTTTTGATCTCTTTCAGCCAGAAGCTAAGATAGGGGCTGGAATGCTCAAGTCATTGGTGATGGACTTTGACAGAGCTCAGCTTTGTGACARATTCAAAACTATCCCTGGCTAGAAACAATTTAGCATCGCTTTTGTCAGCTCCTTAGCCAGTGGCCTACATAAGCTGTGTTGGCAATCTTAACCTATTTATTAGTGGACTAGAAATAACGCCATGAAAGGCTCTTCCTCTGTTCATAATCTRCCTGGGCAGCCTGACCCCTCTCTGAAGAACAGACTAGTCCTGGAGGTTGAATGTTTCCTACAGAGAGGCAGGTTGGAAAAATCTACACAGAAACAAAATGATGCCAARGACTCATCCCCTTTTAAGAGACTTGAGAGAAAATGAGCTCAGTCATGAGACTTGGCCACTTGATTTCCTCCCCTTGTTCCTAAAAGTTCAGTTAAAGAGGGATAGGTGGCACAATGTGGGTCAAGTTATTGAATAGGTACAGGTACCTACATATAAGTATGCGTACTGATGTATTTTGCCTTGAATCAAATGCCCACAGGATGTTCAAAGTAGCCCTGCAGCTTTACCTGGACTGGGCTACCATTCCCATGTTGCCCAGCTTGGCATGGGATGGAGGTCAGCCCTGGGCTGGCTGGCTTGGCATGCCCCAGGTGGTGATCAGCACCCATTCCTAGCTGGCTATTTTGCAGGGGTAATATTTTGACCTCTTCAGTGATAACAGTGCTCCGTTGAGTTATGAAGAATCAGAYGGTGTGGTTAGCAGTGGCAGCAAGGACCCTGCCAAATAGCTAAGCTCTTGCCAGCTCCAGAAAGGCAGGGGAGAACAATATCAAATGCTCAGGAAAATTTTACAGTGTGTTGTAAAAATACCTGACGATGGGAACTTATTGAACACCTCTTTTGCTTTTGCAGTAGTTGCCGTGAGTAGAAAAGGCTTAGGGTTCCTTCACAGACTGCTTTAAAATTTTYTTTCTGCCCACTTGGATGTGTTTTCTGGCAAAGATGAATTTTTAATGTTTGCATTCTCTCTCCCCTCCCCTGCCTGTCCAACCCTCTTTGCTTCTGCCTATAATGAAGATGGGGTGAGAAACTTTGAGAGCCAGAAGCTCCCGAGTGGCTTTCAGAAACATGTGAGGCTAATTAGCCCTTTCTGGAACTCCAGGGCTTTTGAGTGGAAGGCTTTTTTCCTCTTYTTTGTGATTAGTCTCGGTTGTTGTTTTCTTTTAAGGGAAGCAGTTCAAGTCTCATAAATGCTTAAATATGTGGCAATAAAGTTTGAGAAGCCTCCAGGGCTGCTCTGCAGCCTGTGGACTAGCTCAGCAAGGAGCGCCAGGGAAAAATCACAGTTGCCTCTGCCTAAAACTGAGAATTAGGCAGGCTGCAGGCTCAGAGAGGCCTGACTCAGTTGCAATATCACATGCGACGGTTTCAGGAGGACTCCTGAACTTCATCTGCTCCAAAGCATTTTGGTGCCCTGCAGACAGAGCAGCCGTGGGCAAAGAGCTCTGAGAATGCAAAGCTACAAATGGCACCAATACCTGCTGCCACCACACTGAGACAAATGTAATTAATGACACTGGAGCAAAAGACCCCTTTGTCTGCCTCGTCTGTTGAATCTTTTCTCTTGGGAGGGAGCTCATTTTCCTTCCAAGATGACAGTATCACACATCAGTAATCAAAAACTGCAGAAAATGTGTGTCCTACCCACGAGACTCCATTGCACTGTGAATTCCTGTCTCACRCTGACACTTTATTTTTCATTTTGAGTGCTTTTGGCCTCCTTCCTACCTGTTCCCCTCCCAGCAGTACTTTTTAAAAAAATCAGCTGCTGGTTGTGCTCATGAGACAACATCAACAACCTCACTAAAATGCCCTCAGCCTGGAACCAGAGGAGGAAGGACCTGAGCTTGCTGACTTCAAAGGAGTCACTCCTAGTAGCCTTAAGTACAATCCAAGACCTAAATAGGGTCCCATGCTCTCTATTTTAGCTAGTTAGCTATGAATTTTGCTGGCTGTTTTTGCTTGTCCACCCCAAMACTCCCAAACCCCTAATGCTCTGTTTTTTTCAGACCTCATCATTCTCTATCTGACTAGATTAATGTGAAATGCTAATATGTCAGGCCTGAAAGGAAAGCAAAGAGCTGCTTGTGTTTAAATTCCACATTAATCTACTTGGTGATGAAGCTATAAATCAAAAACTGYAATGATATGTTTAATATTTCAGACCTTTCCTTCCTCTCTTCTGACCAACATTGATTCATATAGCTTTTTACAGCAGCAAAATGCTAGCAAAATGCTGCTTTTCATCCTAAATTCCTAAATGTGCTTAGACATAACACAGGGTCTTCAAGAAAACCAAGATGAGAAATGATGCTGAAACAAGTTTAGATTTCTCCAAATTTCTTCCTGGTAGTGTATGAGGTGGGTGGGATGCTAGTTTCTGGAGAAAGGGCAGAAGTGTTGAAACACAAGGGCTGAAACATAATATATTCCCAGTGCTGGCAGTTTAAAGTAAGTTAAAAACTAAGCATTATTCTGCTGTGACTTGAGAAAGATGCTGAAGCAAATGCATTTATACAYGGCTCTCTTCAGGTCTAGTTACACCTTTTGGTGAATGGAAGGATTTTATCCTTTCCAAACCAGGACCTCAGTGGCCCTCATTCAAGCTCTCAGCATCTACCCTGAGCCCAAAGGGATACCTTAGAGCCCCTTGTGAGGTAGTTAATAGCCTGTGCCTTTATGGGGGTGATACCCAGCAGCATGCTAGAAATCCCTGGAGTGAGCAACTTGAACAAGGAAAAGCCCCAAAGCTCTTCAGACCAACCATAATGCTAATGGTGAAAACCAACCAGTAGCCAGCAGCAGGCACTGTGTGGGAAGCAAACCTGAGGTGCATTGACCCCGAGGGATGTGCAATTGCATGGTGGATCTGTCAAATAAGGAGAGTGAGGTAGCCAAACACAGGGTCCAAGGAGGATGAGTTTTGGAGGTTTACATTGCCTCCCAGCTGAGTTTGTCCATGTGCGTGCGGCAGAGAGGAGGAAGGTGGCAGAAGCATGGCAAAAGCAGTCTCACTCCTTTCTCTTCATCATTTCAGGTTAATGCCCAGCCCCAGAACGCTAAGTGCTATAGCCCAGTTGTTTCCTTAATCCAATCATATATAACTGGATATACAGGGAACAATGAGGTATTGTAGACAATTTTGTGCTTATGTCTATAGCCTCAAGCAAGTCATTTCGACTCTCTCTGCCTCAGCTTCCGCAGCAGTAAAATAGAGATGGTATTACTTAACCTCCTTTGCAAAGCACTCTGTGGATAAAAAATCACTGTGTAAAAAGCACACACCACTACTGTGTACAGTATGCAAGCAATTAAAYGTATGTGAGGTTTGGTATTACAGCTTCTCCAGAGACTGCTCTGCATCCAACAGTCTGCCGTGGGCTTGGTAAGAGCAGTTGGTGGAGTTTTAAACAGGCAGTCACATAAACATGTTTTTACTGAAGACRTAGGTCTTGGTTTGCCTAATGTTCTTTGACACTGCACAGACAGAGCTGGGAAACTAAAATATTTGTTGATGGACTTGGAGATTAAATAAACAGTGAAATATCTTCAGCATGTTAAGAATACAGAATTTACTGCCTGTTCAAGAGTGAACCTGCCCTCCCCCAACAATTCCTGAGATGTGAGTATTTCCGMAAATGCATTCACTGTGTTATTCACGAGGCCATTTTTTAGTTGGCTATAGCAGTCAGACATCTTCTGGGCATTGGTAAAAATACACCCGACGGCTCTGTGACATCTCTCACAACAGTCTATTTGTCTGAAAGCTCCAACTGGAACTTTATTATTTGCTAATCTCCCCTTTCAAATGAATTTCCGTAATACAGTCAGAAATCCACCACATGACGGWTCATGAAACACAATTAAAATATAGCAAGCCTTCATCGCAATTAAAATATAGCAACTAGTGAAAACAGAGTAGACTTGCAAGGGGCAAATTATTCTGTTCAAGCTATGCAGACAAATGCACCTCTTCGGTGGACTTGCAAAAGGATTTGCTTCCCAGGAGGAGAAATGCAGTCAGCGAGTGCTGATAGTACCTTGCTCCAGGGTACCAAGAATTTCTAGTTCTCAGATATCCTGAGTACCAYAGCCACACTTACAGACAATGCGAAATGGAGCTACTCAGCATCTCTGGAAGTCAAATCCAGTCACAGTCTGTCCACCAAAAATGAAAGAATTTTTGGCTATTTCAAATTATAAGAACTGTATAGGTCAGAGCACAGCCCAAATAACTCCACGCTTCTGACTGCTACGTCAGTTCTGCTTTGAAGGCTGAAATCTTGGATGGACAGCATGAGATCATGATGGCAACATCCAACATCCCCCCAAAGTTGCTATTTCATCTACCTCTGCTAACGCGTTGCTGCTGATATAACATGTACTTGATTTTTCAAGRGCCAAGAAACCAAAGACTCCTTTGCCAAAAATAATAATTATGTTGATGCCTGGAGCTCCTTTTCTTTTCAAGAAGCCATTGCCCATTGCATTGGCAATAAATCTGGCTCACACCCTCTGTACAGTCTTAGCTTTGTTTCTTTGTTTGCTAGAGGAACGGACTGCAGAAGGAAAACGGCAAACTAACACATTTTTTAGGRTTTGTGTTGTGGAAACAACAGACTAGGGAAGGGATACCAGAAACTTTCCCAAGTTAGTGGCTTAAAATGAGAACAGACAGCACTGTTGTATTAATATGCAGGCACAGATGAACATTGTGTGGAGATCAACATATCTTTGTCATTGCAACTAGGCCYCTCTTTAATTCCCCCTTTTCCATAGGAACTAGAGAGTGACCCAGTCCATGCTGGAATTATGTTGGGGAGTTAATGGTGGAAGTTTTCATTCCTTCTTATCAATGCATGGAGGTATTCAGTCTAGAGTGCTATCAACCCAAGAGTAAGTGGATCTCAAATAATTTTGCCTTGTAAATCACTGCCAAAATTCCTTGAATGCCACTATGTACCTCATCATCAATATCTCACCTGGAAACATCACCTGTGCACGTGGCCCAACCAGATGTTACTGTCCTAACCAACCAGAAAATCAAACTGAGGTTTTGTCTTCACCTGCTGGGCTCTAGCCCTGACYCAGATCACTGGGTAGTACAGTCCACACAACTGTCCTATCTGGCAGTGCAAAGGAGGACCTGAGTCCTCTTCAGTGATGTGCATACAGCCATCTGGATCCTGCAACCATTTCCCTCTGCAGAGGAATCGTACCAGTGCTGCCATAAAACCCTCCACAAACTTCAAACATTTGGTGTGATAAAAGAAAAAAGAGAGCTTTTGTGTTTCCCAGGTGTGCTATGAAGGTGAGGCATTTCTCTCCTTTTCCTATATGCTAGTACAACCCCACCCAATAAAGTTTCCATCTGCTGTTGGAGGGTCTTTGCGTACCATGGAGAAGCAGGTGTCATGTTGTCCCCAGGAAGCAGACAKCTCTGATCCATCCTGCTGGCTCTCAAAGAGGTCACCAGTGGATGCTGATGGTCTGAATATGCCAGTGGTGTCCTCACAGAGAGCCCGCACTTGGGGAGATTGCCCAGCTCTGGAATGGTGAGTGCCACACTGTGGGGACAGAGGGAGCACGTGGAGAAGGAGGCCACACATGTCCCACATTTGCTGATGTTGGCTCCACAAAGAAAGCCATAAATGTGCCAGTCCAACACATTTAACTCAGCCTTATTATATGAAAGAGGAAATTTTTCAAATCCCTCTTGTAAYGTCTATAAAAACTTCTCTGCAATGATTCACAGCTGGCTTGTGCTTACACTGCCCAGATCTGTCTTGCTGCTCCTTTGGGTCTCCAGCTGGTGCCTTCCGCCTCTGTATCTTGATGGGAAGTCTGAGGGCTCACAGACCACAAGGCTGGGGCAGAGACACACAAAAACACCCCAGCAGCACACAGGATGCTACCAGAATGACCCCGGCAGCCCATAGCTTCCTGTTGGATCGTCAGAGGAACCACTGCGTGCAGGCAGCACCTGGGAGGGATGGAAAGGCACCTGCTTGGAGCTGACAAAGTTTTGGTGGCTTGAAGTTCTTTCTAGGCCCATTATAACTTCAYAGTTTTGTAGTTTCTTGGGATATCGCCCACACGGGATCCTTCATTTTATCTGAGACCAGTATGAATTTTAGTGGGACAAGTTTCTGGATTCTTGCTCCCACCTGTTTGTGATTAACTGCACATGCTCCCCTCTGTCCCAGCTATGTCTGATGCCTCTGCAAGCTCTCTGCCAYGGACTGGATGGATCACACCAAGGCAAAGGAAGGTTAATGCTGGTGGGGGTACCAGCACACAGGCTGTACATTGCTCTTTCTAAGCACAGGATGGGCTGTGACTACCATACCTCTGGGTTTTCTCTTGTCTTTTGGAGACAGTGGAAATTTTATCAGGGCGAAGTGCAAGCACATTTGGGCACTTATCTGCATTTTGTGATGTTCATTTGGGAGGGAAGTGCTCTGATGAGCACTTGYGTAGATTCATTCAACAGGGCCCAGGAAGTAAATCTAAGGTGTCTCGAATGCATAGGAGTTAAAGGCTACATGCAGACAGTCTGTGATGCACGTGCCTACAGATTTCCATCAGGACAGAAATATTGCAAGGAGGCTGTTGGAAGCTGTACCAATAATCTACAGCAGTACATCACAGTTGGACTGTGATGCTACCAGATCCACCTTGCAGAGGTGAAATAAGCAGGGCTGGGACCTGCCAGGGCACCTGTTCAACCCATCTCGACACTACAAACCAGTGGCTTGTCTCGACAGTCAAGTCCACATAAAGTCATGGAAACACTTTTCACTGTCATCTACTCTCACTTGCTCTCTAAAACGTAACAGAAATGATGAGAAAAATATTTTTCACTACTGCGACACCCCTAGTCAGTCTAAGGAGTAGTGAGACAGCAAATGGTTCCCAGAAGCACAGACACACTTGGCAGTGATTAGCTTGAAATAATAATAATAATAATAAAACATAAAGGAAAGGGATATGTATTTTTCTGGAATATGACGCAGAATGCTTTCTTTAATTTTAGAGCTGACTAATGTTTCTTTTTAAGGCTATTTTAGTTCTGGTATCAAGCCTTGTAGCTGATCTACAGTCTACTCTCAAGATTAAGTAGCAGCAGGGATTAATATATTGCAGGCAGAAAAGCTAGCATGGTCAAGAGATTATTCGCTCATCTAAACAATGAGCAACCAAAGAAATCACTGTTTCAGGATAGGAAGATTAAACCATCAGGTTCTCTGTTCAGGCAATAACCCACTAAAATACCCTGTCAACATTTAAARTGGGGGATGTTGGCTAGTGGAGGAAATATTGTTAGGATTAATATACATAAGTGTAGAGTTAGCTAGTTAGCTATCAGCTCATGTTGGCCACTAATACTACAATTTATCACATGGTTGGTGAAAGAAAGCAACTCATGTGAGATCCTCTGTTCTACGCCCGAGATCCCCATGGTGCCATTAGTAGTGGAGCCAAAGAGCTGCATGYATCTTGGACTCTCCCAGGAAGGGCTGCTCTTTTCTGGGAAGTGAAAAGCATGCCAGTTTGGGACTGGGGAGGCATTTTTTCCCATCCTATTTCCCTGATGAGTCCAGGGAAGGGGGGATAACACGGCAGTAACAGGATATAATGCCATGGGATGGGGCTGAGTATGTGTGCRTGGTGTATGGTGTACTGGAACATGAGCTCCGTGCTCACATCAGGGTAGATCTGGGACAAGATCACTGATGCTAGGAGAGATATCACACTTCCATGGGTAGTAGCATACCCCAGAAATGGTGGTTAGTTGGGGATAGGTTACTCATAGTGTGAAAGTGGATGTGTCAAACCTTTCTCCTTGGTTTTAAAGGACAAAACGTGGTCTTACATAGACAAATACTGGGGAGTAAAAGAAAATTCAGCATTTACCAGTGGAGTGTGAGATCTCTTTCTTCTCCTTTGCCTGTCCCAGGCTGATCTGGGCTAATTAGCCTCAGATTCAGGGTCCTAAAATAAGCTCCTAAGAGCAGAAGGGGCGAGGAAGGGGAGTGGCTTTGGCCCGACTCAGTGCTGCTGGCACGACCTCCCACCGAACMGGCAGGCGGGTGGGCACAGGGCCATTGCGCTCCTCCTTCTGCACCATCATTGCAATTGCTTCCACACGGCTTTCAAAGCTGTGTCTGAGGCCACCAGGAGAGWTAATGGGACTAGCGATCCTTCTGGGTAGTGGATTTGGGTTATTGGCCACAGGCATCTTCTAGGACAAACACATATTTAAAATAAACATGCTGCCCATGCCTGCTGAACTCCAAAGAAAGCCAAAAAATCTATTCCTGAAGTCTGAAGAAACCAGTGCTTGGTTTGAAGCTGGTTCAAAGTTTGCTGAAATAACTAAGATACTTCCCTGGCCTCTCTCAAACCATCACACACAATTTCTACAAGCTTTTAATCTGGCCTGTACTGTAAAATTTGGCTTTCCACATAGAGACTCCCAAAACACAGGAAAAGCAAAATACCAAGCAAATGGGAGTAGCAGAAAATGCCTTTTCCAAATGCAAATGCTGATCGGTCAATCCAACGTCCAACAGTAGCCAAGCCCATGAAGCTAATAAATATTGTAACCATAGGTTTGTCTCTGCAGCGGATTTTTAGCCTCAATTATCTACAACTAACTAAAAAAGCAGATGAGTAGGGTGCTAGTTAGCTTACAGAATCGCTTCAACCTGGACTCACCTACAAACTGAGATAAGAGTTGCTATCGGAACTGGAATGCAGTCCTAGTACCTTCACTGTTATGTTAGCTCACATTATTTAACTCAGTTTAGTGAGTTTCAGAAACAAACATAKTTTATTAGAACTGTTTAGTTATACCTCAAGCTGCAGTTTGATATCATATCTTTACAGAGAAGCCRGTAGACCAAGCACTAAGTCTCTATGTCCACCCTGTTCAGAAGAGTAGAGGGATAGAGGGGAAAGGCAGTTTATATACCACATAGACTATGTACCAAATAAAATAAAATAAACATTTCAGGTAATCAAGTACCTCAGACTTTACAAAGCTGAACAGTCAGAAAGCATTGCATAGATGCATTAGGGTTACTTAACGCTATTGCAATTTAAAACTGAGTGCATTTGCCCATTTTGCACAAGAAGGTTGTGTGTCTTTAGGCGTCCTTTCCTCTGAGTAAGCTCTAATTTACTATTATACAAACATAGGGACTGCATGAGGACACAGCACAGCTGAGGCTGGCTGTTCCTATGAGAACAAAGCTCCACAAAGGTGAGATACGTAACAGAAGGATCCTTAATTCACGTTCTCTTATTCCTCCCTGTTTTGCAGGAAGGAAAATTTGGACCTATGTCCAGCCTTGGGAAACCCCATGGCCAGCCTCAGCTCTTGGTATCTCCTCCCAGACATCTCCCGTACGCAGGGTAGCCTCAGCTCCCACCATCTCTAGGTAGGAGTGGGACTGGACCCTCCATGACTCCAAGGGGGTCTGACGTTTGGAAGCCCTACCTGATAAACGGCTCTGGAAATGCACCATGGCTTCAGCATGAGCTGCAGGACCCTCAGATTTCCAAAGCGGCAGGTCCTCAGGGCCCGGGATGTCAGGTTCCAGACCAGGCTGTCCCAGCTGTAGAGCAGATCCTCAAAGCCAAAGAGCACTGCAGCCATGCCAGCTCCCTGCGTGAAACACCCGGACTGCCTGCTCAGAAGCGATCCGCTAATCCCCAGGTGCCTTATGAACTGCAACGTTAAAAAGCCACTGCAATTTCCATCAAAGGAGGAGAAAGGGAAAAAAAACAAAACCCCCAAAAACCTAACAACAAAACGAGCAGCCAAAATAAACTGTTTGGGGGTGTATCTTTCTCCTTTCACATACACCCTTCAGTATGTGGTTTCTCCCCGCATGTATCTTCTCAACATGAATACTGCAGCACTCAGGGGTGAGCAGGGAAAAGGTAAAAATATCTATCCTGACTTAGGAAGGCAGTTGCACATCCCTCACGAAGGTCTTCTTGGTTACACTGCATCCCTTCCTAGCTCTCCGCTGCAGAACCAAGAAACAAACTCGSATCCAAAGTCATCACTTTGAAAGCTAAGTCCTGGGACTCCATCCAGAGGGAGGAAAAAAGCTGCTCGCTCTCCCTCTCTTTCTCTGCCAACATTCCCAAGACATTCCAGTATTGGGCTTAACTCTTTCAAACACTCCCAAATAACAGCTGAGAAGACAGCTTTGCCACACGCAACATTTCATCCTTTTGTTTCGCATGTTGACTAGCCATTGCACAGTTACACTCTGGTCTCTTTTTTTTTTTTCTTTTTTTTTCCCCACTCAGCTGTCTGTTTTGGAGCCTTTATATATTTTGGACTCAGAATTATACTTCGTCTTTATATGAGACTTATGTAACAGTCTGCAAAGTAATGCTGTTTATTGAAGGGCTGATATCTTGGAGAGTTACACAGATTAAACTATGCCCACTTAAAACCTGTCTGCTTCAGCAGGTGGGGACATATTTTAACCCTTGCTTAGCTCGCATTAGTAAGAATGGGATTCATTTGAGTAAACACGAGAGAATGCAGTACAGTTCATCCATACTGGGTGCCAAAGTGCCCTTTCTATTCTTTGGAAGCAAATAGGCACTTCTGGTGCCAGGTATCCCTTCCTAAAGTTAGGTATTGGGAAGAGGTCTGTTCCCTGCCTGTTTCCCTGCAGTAGTCCAGAGTAGCTCGTCTAGGCTGTAAACATTTAAGATTAGGTGAGATGACGTAACCAGTCCCGTGAGGGTGAAAATAGTTTTGCACACAAGGGTTTTRCAGTTCAGTCAAATCATCATAAAATACATGCAGTTAAATTGCAACAGCTTTTCTGTTACGTCCATTAGTGCTCCCTCTACCTATGGGCTAAGTTTTAATAATCATGTGGGGAAACTGAGGCACAGAGTGGAAGTATTTTTTGCAAAGCCACAACATAAGTTAGCAACCTTGGAGACAGCTGCTTGTCACTGCTATTTTCCACTTATTTCACTCTCCCTTCAGGGGAATGTGCATAAAAAAGGCAACTGGACTGGCCGGGAGCAGACGGGAGTCRGTTGGTGAGTGCCTACATAGAGGCACTTCCAGTGAGGGAATTTTGGGGGTGAAGATGAGATAAGCCCACTTCTAGTTGAACTCGTGAAGTACTTGTGAGTACTGAGCCACTAAGACCTCAGATGCTGGTTTCTCATTTAGCAGAACTGAGCACCAAGTCAAAGGAAACTCACAGAATGGCTGAAAAGTTGGAGTTGAAAGGGACCTCTGGAGATCCCCCAGYTCCTCCTCTGACAAGCTGCTCTCTAGCTTGTCAGCTCCCAGCCTGTACTGGTGTGTGAGGTCATTCCTCCCCAGATGCAGGACTTGGCAYACGCCTTTGCTGAACGTCACGAGGTCCCTCTGCGCCCATTTCCCTAGCCTGCCAAGGTCTCTCTGGATGGCAGCACAGTCCCCTGGTATGTCAGTCACTCTTCCCAGTTTTGTCATCTGCAGACTTGCTGAGGRTGCCTTCGGCSCCATCACGAATGACTCAGAATCTCAGAATCCAGAAACAGAATCCACAGTAGCCTTACGAGAAACCATTTCCTGAAAGCCTTGATGGTTTCTCTGATTTTACTCTCTGCACTGGGGAGCGAGGAAATCCACTGCTGGTTGACTTCTGTAATTCAGTTCTCACCTTGACACAATCTAYAGGCAGTTTGATCTGGGAGGACTGGAGGGAACAAAGCAAATGGGACATAATCAGCACAATAATGCTGATCAGCTCATTGACTGGGCAGGTGGAGGAAAATACAGCTGCAAAATTCATGTTCTCAGCATAATTGCTTCTTCAGGACATCATTTTTTAGAGTGGCATCATAAAAACAGTATTTCCTTAGAACTTAGTAGAGGCTATTCATTCTGCAAAGCATAGTTTTCTTTCCTTTTTTTTTTTTTTTTTTTTTTTTTTTTTTGTTAGTCTCTCTACATTCATCCATCTCCCAGTGATTTTTTCGCCCGCCTGTAAACTAGGTAAAATGTTGCCTCCATTATCAGTGATGCAGACAAGTGACTAGGAACATCTCCATTATCAGGCATCATTTGGAAAAAAGATTTATATATATACATATATATATAACTTGACTAGACAACATTTGCCCCAGGCTACAGCCTAACATGTAATATCTCTGCCTGGGAGCAGAAAAGAGGAAAAGAAAGAAATGTGTTTGATAAAAGAAAATAGTGGGGGTAATGAAACCATAGCAAGTGACTGCTCTGGGATGTGATCTAACCACTCTGGTATTCTGGAAGGGGGAGAGAGGGGAAATGGAGGATATGCTGCAGTTTTAAAATTAGCCACTCCACATGTGCATCTAGTCTCCCCGTATGTTTGAAAGGAGACTTTTGGCCTCCTTGTCCCATGCCAGTACTTACCCAACAGATGAGGACAGTTCAGGAGGAGCTGTTTCACCCTGCTGATTACATAATCAGACTTTCTGAAAACAGTTTTGCTATGTGTTTATTTAACTGATAGACTSGAACAGTCTCCTCGGGAGTCACTTGAGTCTATAGGAGGCCCACTGAGCATTTGAGTATGTAGATTTACCTTCATGATTAGCCCAGATTGTTCAGTTTCCTGCAGAGTTTTTCCTGCTGATTAGACACATACTATTTTTAGGGGGGGCAAAAATGGCCTGAATAGAGATTRTCAGGCCCACCTCCCATTTTCCAGGGGAACTGCAACCATGCATGTTTCTCAAGAAAAGACAGACCATTTCCTCCACAGCCAAGCAGCTCTGGACCTACCTGTCCCTGAGAGAAAAAATAGTCCTGGAAAACCCAGCTAGAGGGGTGACAGACTATTTTAATGCTCATTCAGTAAAACCAGGTGGATATTGGTTATGCTGAAGCTTGCAAAAGAAAGACTTCTGCAGCCTACAAAGAAATTCCTGGCCAAAATCAGGGCAGAATTGCCTTGCATCAATGTGAAACACATAACCTGGGAGAGAAGGGCCAACKCCCACGTGAAATGAGGCACAGTAGCTATCATCTCTAGCCTCCTCCACTCCAGGTTAGTGCCCTGCCTAGCATACTCTTGGCTATATTTTGAAATAATGTTTTACGTTCAAGTGTCCCAATTTGTCAAGAAATTATTTTTTTCCAGTAATACATCATTGAATGTGCTCTTACATACATGAAAGGCCATTTCCAGAGGGAAAGGGAGAAGAGAGAGGAGGAAAGACTTACCAGGTTGGCTATTCTACTGGCATACACTTCAAGTAATTTCTGTAAAACCATCTTACGTTTCTATAAAACATTTTTAGTTTCACCCTCGCTGAAGCTGATTAGGAAAAAGAGGTCCTTTGAACTCTACATAGATCTATAGATACTTGCAGGTCTTTTCAGCACAGCTTCTCTAATTATGCACTGATTATTTCCTACTGTCTCTGAGAAAATGTCAGGCAAAACATTTACTACAAAACCTCCCACGTTTTTCTGACAGTCCAAAGGCTGTTACAAGGATATAAAAATAGCTCATGAAAGCTTTCCATGAAAAAGAGGGAAAAAAAATCCATTGGTCTGCTGTGTTGCTTCATCTGACTGTCAACAAGAGCTGAAGGCTTAGGGTGGACTTCCCAATCTGACCTCAGCAGCCAACTGCTCTTCAGTGCAGTGCTCCAAAAGGCTCCAAAAGCTGAGCTGGCGAAGCATTGCCATGCACTGATGTAGGCAGATGCTGTCTACAAGTGGGAGCTCAAAGTGACAGGTCTGTGTTTTTTCCTTTAGGCAGCTTGTGTATTCTGGCCTTGGAAGAAGGAATTCAGCATCATGCTCCAGTGTGCTCTCGAGTAATTTTCTGCCCACAGTTTTCCAAAGGGTGTGGATGTGCTTGAATGTGTTGAAAGACAGACGTGCCGGGCAGAGGGTGGTTTCCTTTGAGCTTACTATAGATGTACCAGAAACATCCTGTTTCTGCTCAGCATATGGCCCCAACAGCCTCTACAGCTCCAGCCCAGTTCTTTTAAGACTCATTTCAAGTCCATTACTCTTTTTGATCTTTCTTCCTCTATAATATTAATATTGTTAGATCTTCTTGTCTAAAGTTCCCTTTCATATTGCAGCTTTATGCTTTATCGTGTTGGAAATGTTTTTCCGAGATGTTTAACTAGTCATATTTTCCTCCTTGAGCCTTAATGGCACATCATTCCTTGGCTAAAATGACAGGAACAGCAAGGGGTGACCACTGCCGTGTGACAAAACATATTGAGAAGGAGACACTGTCCTTCCTACTCTGTTTCAGGTGCACGGGTGCCCACTGAGAGCCAGAGCCCTCAGCAGGGACTTACAGAAGTGTGCCCCCTCCAATAACTGCACCAGCACACAAACACTACAAAGATTCCCAAATGGACATCGGGGTCCAAATCCTTTTGAGAACCTGAGCCTCTGAGCTTTCCGCTGTTCCCACCCTACACAAGGTGGTCTTGTCTCTCCTGTTGGTCCCTCTGGACTTCTCTCTTTCCCTGCCATGGGTCTCAAGGGGGTCTAGGCAGGCAATCTGCTTCACTGCCATCCAAGGAGAGGCTGTGGAGGCCAAGTGTGTTTCTCTCTGCAGGACAATGCATGCCAATGGCAACTTCCCTGGGGCAAGGACTGAACACAGCTGGCACTATTTTACATACCTTTGCAGGGTTTTGTGGTTTGTGATTTGAAGTGGGGGCTTTAAAGGGGGCTGGCATGACATTTGAGTTGAAGAAGGAGGTCCCCAGACCTCGAGGGCTGTATATGATATATATAGTACAGACAAATGAAATTCACCCGAATCTAAAAAGAGAGTGAAAATTGAGTATGAATGTCCAGATTGGTTCTGCYGAGAGCTTTGATCAAATAAGTGCTAAGGACCAGAGCCCAATGCCTGTTATAGCAAAGAAAAGCAAGAATAACTCTACTGACCATACAATATTTTTGSACAGAGATGAGATCATGACCTCACCCTGGCTGAGATGCAAGATCTGGCTCATAACCATGTTTGAATCTTTACAACCATGTGGAGGAGGTGCAAACACTGGACCTAGGACTGCTCACCTCTCTGCAGCTGCAGGTAGAGAAGCCACTCTTGGAAGCATTTCTCCAAAGGTCTTCTGCACCATGCAGACATGAGAGTTTGCATATCATCAGTTCCCTTCTAGCTCTCACCTATCACACACCTCCAAAAACATAGACATAAAAAACCTCCACTCTCCCATTCCTTGATCTGCCATCCTTGACAGCCCTACAACTCTCCTGCAGAGAAAATTCAAGAAACTGAAGATTTTACTGGGTACAGTTTAAGATGAACATCACAAGTCAGAAATCCTGAATAATTTCTTCAAGATGTTGTCACGAGTCCTTATGGCATAAAATGTTCCATAATTAAATGTACTGCTGCTTTTTACTGTAATAGCTGAATGAAAATTTACTATTCTAGTCATCTACCTCGATCATAACATTTCTAAAGCTTTTTGAAAATGTAAAGTGCTCTGGTAGTGCTGAGTATTATCATTATGTGAACAACAGCTCCTTGTGTGTAAGACTGCACGTGTTCCCACTCTACAGGGATATTTAATGACTGACATAGGAGATTATGTCATATCCTCAAATCATACACATTTAATTTCCTAAAGTAATCTATGTTAGTGATTTAATAATGTTTAAAAGTAGATGAACCCTATAAAGCTACGCTTGTGTGCTTGTCCATAGCATTCAAACAGCTGAAGTAAATTCATTTCTACTATGCAGAAATGTGRAAAAGATTGTACAGAGATTTGCTATTAAATCCTCTTTCTCTGTGAACACTGCAGTGAATGAGTCTACAGGAGGGGATGTAGGTCAGAATAACGTATTAAGTAAATATTGCAGAACGGTCACAGAAAGTGAATGGTGAGATCTCAAATACGATTATTCACTTTGGAAACCCAAGCTTATGATTTACTCCAATCCCTCTGAGGAATGTAATGTCCTATGACCAGTGTGCCCAGTCAAAGCACCACACATTTTTGTATGCTGATCACTACGAGATTTATGATCATGCTACACTCYGGTACTATTTGCAGAAATGTTCAGGAGAATTATATTTAGCCAAAAGAAAACAGAAAATCACAACCTGCTTAGGAGTTACATATGAAGGGGCAATGTAAAGCTCATCCATCAGCTGAGCTGTATTCCTTCCATATTATTCACCTATCTCTAAAATAGCCTTGGCACGGTTCAGGGATAAAGCAATATGAACCTCAGAGAAACTTGAGTTTGTGCCCATCAAGCAGGCACTGAATATCAGACCGGAGATCTAGCACACCTGGCTGTTTATAGGAACAGCTCATACACATTGTTGAGTTACACTTCTCTTGTTTCAATCTGTTTATTCCTTTTTCAACTGGAGCAAGTCCTGCAATAGTTGTATTTATGAAGGGTTCTTCAGTATCCCACATATTTGCATAATTTTCAAATATGTATTTAGCATGCCCTTCCCACCCTGTAACAGAGGATGATGTCCAGGCTGTCCAAAGTGAATGGGTTTGGCTGTGGGCTGTGGGTTAGAGGACTGATTGCTTTATTTTGCAGGTATTTCCAGATTGTTACTATTCATTTGGGAGAGAAGACAAGCCTGGCAACTCATAGAAGGCCAATCTGCAGTTTTGCCATATGGTAAGATGGGTAATTTAATGATATGCAGCCTTGCTATCTATGTAACAGAAGCCTATACAGCACAAATGGCCTATTCCATAAGAACGTTTTCTTACAGCTTATCCTGCAAATATGTTTAAATAGTCTGTCTGATTTGGACCCAGTGGTAACACTAATGGCATTCAGTGACTAATACAAAGTCCTTTCTGTCCACAGACAAGAGTTGGGCATTTCATTAAAAAGCAGGAGGGCAAAGAGAATGTATTTTAGAAAATCAATGGACCAGATTTCTCATGTTTGATCTTGCTTATAGCTTGGAAAGCCTACTCCTGCCTAAGCTAACGTGTATATATTTAATTTTTTCTTATTTTTTTCTTTAATCTTAAAAATGATCATTAAGAACAAGTACTTGTCGCGTTGGTTAGGATGTTGTTCTAGATAGAGAGGAAAGGTATAATATAATCAGGTCAAATCTGAGCTTCAGAGTAGAAATGAGGAGGGATCTGGTCCTATTCCAGAAGAGCCATCAGTTTCCTGAGTAACATTAGGCAGATCACGTAACTTTTTCATTTCCCCAGAGGATTAATTCACTGACATTTGCCAGGTGCTATGAAATTCCAAGGGACCTATTTTACATTAAAAAAGAAAWATGTCTTCAGCCTGTTAGACAAGCCAACCAGTTGTACTCTGCAAGACTTACACAGCAAAAAGCAGCAATGCTTGAGATATTTGGCAATACCTCAAGTTGATAATGTACCATCTCTGCTCAGACATCCTACACTGATTTGCAAAATGGTCATAACCATAGATGAATAAATGTTCCCTGAGGTGAAGACTGGTTACTTACTTATACATCCTCTCTGGTAGTAACGCTGTAGACATCCAGGAACAAAATGCACATAGAGGGCACAGTGGTGAAAAGTGGTATCTGTTGGCTATGAGGTACAGAGGTCCCAGAGCTAGACACAGCACACGCACTCGCACACTCATTGGTGGCTTCTGTGCTGGAGATGACTCATGTGGGRCCAGTCGGATTGTCTCAGCACAATTAATTTGCAGTCAGAAAACTTMAGAGTCAACGTAGGGAGATTACACTACTGCAACAGATCTTCGCACTGAGAACATCTTCCCAGCTGGGATCAGTTAGACCTTCTCAGTGGAGCATAACAGTTGACCTCAACCCTATTTGCTCCTGAAACACAGACCCCTGTGGGTCATACTAATGGAAAATCTCCATTTGCCTTGTAAGACAGCTCTGGATTCATGCCATCCAAAGGGATAATGCATGCACACTTGACAGAAGACGATAACTTGCACTGCTGTTGTTGCTCAGCTTAAAACCCTGTACAAACATCGATTTCTACTGCCTCACAATGCTTTGGGAGATTTGCATCTTTGTCCTGCAATCAGAATTGTGGATAAACTGAGATATGAGGACTAAGTGCTTGTGTAGGACAACCAGTCATAGAAGTCTGCAGTCCTGACTTTCCCTTTTTCTAGCTATTTTCTACAGCTACTATTACACCCACATACCCACCAGCATATCCAGACACTGTGTTGAGTTTCAGGAGGTATAAATAGCAGCTCAGACCTCATCTGCAGAGGTGGAGTGCAGTTAATGAAACTCCCTCATGCTCTGCCTTCCAACCTGATGATCTCTGCAATTGCTGGCTTATTCGTTAATTCATTCCAAAAAGAGGAGAAAATGGATCGAAAGCTGCTGAATTGAGGCAGCAATTCAGTCACTTCATTGTCTCTACAGCAGACAGCAGACTGAAACTGTTCAAAAGTTAAAACAAAGAGGATTTACGCTCTTGATTTAGAAATTTATGACTCATTCCCATTTTGGCCGTTGTTTGAAATGGCTGTCGTTTCCCCTGCCCCCAATACATCCATACCATAAAGRATAAAATCCATGAACTCTCTGCTGTGCTTATCTTGATACACAAAGAATTCAAATGTTCACTCTTGCTATCTGAAACTTGACTTCCTGTTATTAAGAAGGACATCCTAGTATTTAACAGCACCAGATTTTTAAATTTTTTTTCCTTCTTCAAACCAGGCAGAATGTCTAATGATTCTGGGATTTGTTTCCTGCTTGTAATTAAGTAGGTCACAGCTGCAAAGCAAGAGAACAAGAAAATATTCAGATCACACAAAGCCAAGAATGATTAAATCATTTGCAGCTGAAGGATATGGCAGATTTCTTTTTTATGATGTCTCAGTCTAAGGAAAACAAATATAAGAACTTTTAAGAGAATGATGAACTTGGAAGTTCTGCCCAAGTACCACAGTAGCTCAGAAAAAAAAAGAGTGATCAAAAACTAGCTAATGCTGTTCACAAGTTGAATAGATTTATGTGGTTGAAATAAACTCACTCTTTCATTGCTTAGGGCCATATATTCTATCCTTGCAATTCTCTTTGAACCACATGCAAGATTGCCCTCATTTCTTCTGGGCAATTCGCACCAGGCCATGTGCAGCACAGCCCTCCATGTAAGCCTGAAAAGCCGTGTTAGTGTCCTCTCCTGTAGGTCTGAGACAGCCATGGTCACTGGGCATGCACCCCACGCAACTCCAATTGCAATTCTGTCACAGCATGATCTCTACCCAGGCAAGAAGCTTCCACAGGACTGGAGGTCTTTTGATCTGCAGTCATGGCTCTCAGTGTTATGTTGCTCTGATTWGGCTCCCACTCCACCCCAGTTTAGGATGGCAGGCGGTTCCCAGTCACTACACAACTACCTTCACCCCTCAGATAGATGATCCTAAGTGAATACAGGCCATGCATGGACCATTGCCCTTAATTAGCCATGCACATGTGGGCTGAAGGACAAGCTCTGAGAGGCCCTCACAGAAGGGTTAGGCATCAGGGTTTTGCTTGTCATGTACAGACGTCAACTAATGAAGTTATGCCAAAACCTCACAAAACAGGGAGAAATTTTCTTYGTAGAGCCAAAGTGTTGGTCTGTGTGAACCAGGCAATTAAAAACAAAGTTGATCCTGAGAGGCATAAATRACTATACATTTTTTGTCGTAGTGCTTTTTGAAGGTGTCTGTGAGTTTGCCTAGGCACTGGTACAAAACAGCAGCACCAGCACCTCCAAGCCATTGCCTCAGCTAAAAGCAAGGAACAGAGAGCAGCAAACCTGCCACCCTGACCTTCCCCAGCTAAGGACCTGAGATCGCTCTACACCGTCCTGAAAGGGACATGAAATAGGGTACTCAGATACGAGAAGAGCACTATTAAGCTACTGCTTAGTCTAAAGAGAAGTTGAGACCYGTCACGAATGTATTATAGCTGTAACAATAGGGCTCTTTTCCTGCATAGTGAAAGAAAAGGTCTCTGGGCATGTTTACGTCTGAAGTTCACCAAACCCAATACCGTATAGGGCAGTGGTCCAGTCAGACAAGAAGYATTGCCTTGGCAGGGAACACCTCTTGTGAATCTGTGTGATTTCAAAACAGGGCTGGTGTATGATTTTGTTGGAAGARTAGTTAAGATATGCATAGAACGACAATAATGAAAACAAATTTAATTCCACACACAAATGTGATCAGGAGAGACATAAATTTTAGCAATTATAAATTGGTGATGACCTCATGTTTACTCAAGGTCTGGTTGGGAAAGTGTCATGGGAAAAAAAGCCCATGTAGATTATATTCTGGACTCTGTCTCTGTCTGACCGGACATGATCAGTTCATTCCAGGATAAGAGAATGTACATCTTTTTATGCTAGTATTTCTTGGCTTTGCAAGCTAGGAATTGAGGTGAAAGACATGCTCACTGCCTCCCTGATATACAGTCATTAGGAAACACAAACAAAGAAGGATTTCTCAGAGCTGAGTGCCTGGGGAATTTGAGGCCAGTCCTGCAGTCTCTCCTTGCAAAACACTGACCTCAGAGGAGAGGGGTTGCTTACATGAGCRTGGTGACACATAGCCAGGGCTGCAGAAGATGCCTGATCCATCTTCAAGTGATTTGAGATATTTGGATTTGTAGGTTCTCACCTGGAGTTTCTCTAAAAGAAGCTTAATTTCAGAGATATTTTATTCCTTTCCCTCCAAAATGGTGACCTTTCAACTTGAACCTCTCACATGAAGATKGTTTAGGCTTTACCGATGGACTCCTGGGGAAGGGAAGTTAGCTGACTTAAGAGAAAACATCAGTGCTGGGCTGTGTAAAGGGAGTTCAGAGACCTCACAGCATCTCTCTCTTCAGCTTTGGAGAAAAACTTTCATGCTGCCTACACTCTTGTTCTGAATCTTTCAGCAGTTTGCCTTCCAAGCAAGGGCAGATAATGGGCCTCTCAGATTGGTATAAAAAAGGCTTGGGAATTAAAAGTTTTCAAAGTGCTGCTGCAACCCTGAGCCTGGTCAGCACAGCACAATCTGCCATGACTAATTTTAAAGAGAAGGGACTAGATCATTAGTTGGCATCAGCCTATTTATTTTTCCTCTGACACCAGCCTACAGAAGCTGGAGGTTGGCCTCAGGGCCATTTTAACCACTCTCTGGTGACTGATTAGATGGCTTGGAATGAACTAACATAACTGCATCGACTGTGCTTTTAAAAATCAACGTCTTCTGTTTTTATGACTCTTCTTGGCCAGGATCCCATTCGCTGTAACTGAAGCGAATCCTTTCCAATCTGCAGGAAACTGTCACTATTGGTGCATTTGAAAGTTTACAGGAGGATACATGTTGGCTACATTACAGCAAAGCCAGGATGGGCAGAGGAAGCTTTCCAGCATTTCAGGCTGGAAATGCTGAAAATTAGAAAGCCTCCTCCCAGGCCCTCACTTGGTTCGCAGCATGGTTTGGGTGGAGAGAAGCTAGAGAGGGAGTAAGAGGATGCGGGTGCCCATTCCTATCAGGAACCCTAGAAGTTTGGTCCTGCTTCAAACATACCCAGATTTGCACAGCACTGGCAATTTGCTCTAGTTCTTCCCCTCAAACGTCCTGGCTGCCAGATAGGAAGGACAGCACTGTATGGGTCTTGCAGAGGTGTGGTGAGGACTAGTGTCTGCAGAGCCATGGGAACATATACAGCTCTACATTTTTTAAGGAATCTTTTAAAAATATGATCAAGGGTTGTCAAGCTTCCCTCTTGCAATAGCCTATCAATCATATTAGCCTTGATAGCTTTTCTTTGATGGCATTTTCAAAAATCGGAAACTTCAGGCAAAGGTAACAGCTTTGAGCTCAGCTCTGAGTAAAAGAGACTGAAATTTTGCAACTCAYTTTTCTTGGTTTTGTCTGAAAATCTGTACCTTTTAATGAGGATAAACTACCTGAGGGTTTTTAACCTTGCTCCTCCTCCCTGCTGTCTGATCATACATTAAGATTGATTAACAGAAGGCAGAAAGTCACTTGTTCATTGCTCTCATTCAACTTGCCAAGATACTCCRGTRCATTATGGATAATATTGCAACCCAYGGAGGATAATCCTTGTGGTTAGGGACATATCATAGCTGCTGAATATACAGCAAAAGAATTAAGCAAAACAAGATACTGGGGAATTTGTTCAGAATGCTCTAGAGGAAAAGGACACTGGCTTTCTCCTCTTTGAAGACTGGTCATTTCTCATGAGTCACACTGATCAGAGGAGGGCACTGACCCTGTGCTTTTCCCCCGAGCATCTCAAAGCACTGATGTCCAACCAAATCTCAGCATCTCTTGTAGYAGCAGTAAATACTGGCATCCACATCAGTATAAGATACATATTGCTTTGAATGTCAGATTATGTCTATCCTGCACTGAAAGAGAGGCATTTGGAAGAGCTGTAACTACAGAATCCAGTCCCTTTCCTATTTCTGTAGCTGCGTTGTACTCAGGTGAACTATATCTAGTATTTTACTAAGCCACGGGTCAAGGTCCCACACCGTGTATTTTCAGTGACCTGCTTCTGGTGCCCTTACTTCCAGCCTGCAAGCACATAAATGTAAGAGACTAATCTTGAACATGGCCACAGGGCTGCTCTTCAGAGCAGGTGTAGGTGTTTCCTCGATGCTCTCTAAGATCCCAGGTCCCCAAAGGAAATAGTGAGCACCAGGAGTTCCCCAAACCAGACTGCTAGATGAAGAGGCTCCTAGAACTAGCAATTGCTTCTGTAAATACTGTCTCAGGGACACAGAAAGGGGGCTGGAGGCCAGGATSCTTCTGCATGGTGTCTGTCCTACAGCTAGTGGAGTCATAGACATGACAGACAAGGTCTTGTATTGCTGCCCTTGTAATACAGGTGCTGGCTTTTTCTGGGACTTAAGTGAYGATCCAGAAATCCACAGTGCAGGACCCTGTGCCTGGCTCTGACTCCAAAGACAACATGTGCACCATATTATGCTACAATTTTCCAGCCTGATATGGAAAAACAGGAAGGTGTATGAGACCACCAGCAGGGCTATCAGGACAGTACCACCAGAAGGATGGCACCATTGCTTCACATAGCTAATGGYAGCGGCCTAATTGCTGAAAAATTAATAAACTGTATCACAAGACACACACTTTTTGTTAGCATACAGACTTGCACTGTACTTGCAAGCCTTGACAAAGGGAACTACTATACAAAGCTAACTCATCTGATCTTCCACACAAGAAAATCTGTCAGAAACATATAGAAGTATTTCAAGTATGAATTAACTTGCTTGCTTTCCTGGCCGTGAAACTGRTTTAGATGACAAGATCTTCTCTAAACTGAGATACAGCTCATYTGTTTTGCAGTGTGCAAGACTCCTCAAAATTCCTCTTGAAAGATGGACWCGTTCTCCATGACTACCACAACTATTGGAGGTGGAACTGCAGGGCTTCCCAGAACAGACCATGGGTCACTAGCCCAAATATTCACAGAACCACGTGCAGAGCCAGTGAAGCCAGTAGTGGAATTTAGACTCTGTTGTGGTGATGCTCATGTATAAACTGGACCAGCCTGGCTGCCCAGATCTGGATCTGGGACTAAGCATGCAGTGCAGAGGTGGCAGTCTATATTAATCTCTAACTGGAAAGGTTAATGGAAGAGGAATGCCATCCCAGAGGGCTGAAGTTATGGGTGGAAAGCAGCTGACAGGAACAGAAAACCAGCAAGGAAATAACCTCATCTTAAGTCCCATTTAGATGAATTTCTCAAAGCATACCTCATCCTATAACACATCTATTGACACGATTGAAACTCCCTAGCAGACCTTTTGAGTTAAGATCAATTAGATTCACTCTTTCGGTGATTTTTGGTTCTAAGCTGGAATGCAAAATGGTAGATCTCTAAAGGGCAAATGCTTAGCGCAACCACATTAATTGCAGGTTATCAGTCCTTAGCTGTTGTTTCACATGAAGTTTACCTAATCTATGATGATGTAAAACCTGGAGAGAAAATAGACATCTTGGGTCCCACCCCATTAAGACTTGTTGGCTTTTATAGAGGGAGTACTGGAAACCAAGATGAATTTCAACTTCAATTAAGAAACTTGCTCACTTATTTCAAAGCTTGCACAACCATAATTACACCTTCTAAATATATTCCAGAAGTACAGCTGGATCGTAGAGCATATGCGGGTGAGTAAATTGCGTGATTTGCAGCCCATTATCTTTTCAAACGCTTTTCATGCAGTATCGCTGGAAAGTGAAGACTAATTGTACTCCTTGCCTGTGCAATTTGGAGAGTTTGATATTTTGGTCCCAACAAGAAAAAATAAAGTGTAAGAATCACTTGTATCCATCTGCTGGTAGAATGAAAAGTCACCATTTCTTTGATGCCATTAGAAATGATTGAGACAATGAGGGTAACATATACTTCACCAGGAAATAAGCAAAGCTCAGACCAAAGTTTGGAAGTGTGTTTACAGTTTGAACCCAACTTTCCAAACTTATTGAATAAGCAAACTGGAAATTCTGTGAAAGTTGACTATTTTCAGTACAGACTTCCTTTTGGTAACTATAGCCTCTTCCACGATTTTTATCAGGTTGCTTAGAGGAACCTGGATGCTTGTGAGCTTCACTGAAGTCACTGTTGCTATTTAAACAGCTTTATGCCTGGTCTTGACTGGGGATGTGTGAAGAGAGAAAATATAAACCTCTCTGAAGGTTAAATGTGGGTTTCATCCACTGTTTTTTTTTTTTTTTTTTTTTTTTTTTTTTTTTTTTTTTTTTTGTAAAAGACCATGAACTGTATCCTGCTCTAAACGGAGGAAAAGTTTGACCAAGAAATTAAGAATGGGAAAAAAGGAGGTATTAGGCATGTCTCATACTCTATTTGAGGTCTGAAAATGTTGTTAGTTTGGGAGATTATTCAGGTGACATTTAAGTAATCCATTACTAAGATCACAAATTGATGTGATCTAGAGACTTGCTATGTCTGGACTTTAAAACGCAGCTGCATGCCTAAGACACTACAGGGAGGAGTCCTGGCTAGGTTCTGATTTTGGATAAGGTTTTCAATGTGAAACAGACTGGAAGCTCACGAGTGAGCAAGCTATTTTAAATACATAAGCAACCACTTTAAATTATCTACCACCTGTTAACCCTGCATGAAACAGGTTTTGTGTGTAAAAGCCCTTCCAGGGGTCTTGTAAGGGTGGTAAATTCCTGCCTCTGGGCTCTAGAGTATCACCTTGTGGTAACCTAATCTGATACTAAACCATCACATCTCCTGAGCTTTGGGCTACTGGGAGTGGGGGGAGGCTACGAGCCAGCAGAACCACGGTACTAGCTACCAGGAAAGCCCTTTGAGCAGGCTGGGTCACCAAAGGGTACRTGACTCACAGCTGCCTCTCCACAGCCTTTTCTCTCCAAACCCTTTCACAAGATCTTTCTCTTCTCCTCTCTTGAATCCAAAGCATTCGTCTAATTTCTGTCTCTGACCTCTGTCCCCTGGCCTGCCCTTGCTGTCCCAGGATTCAGCCAACAAGAAGACAAATGACAAATTGTAATGAAAAAGTTTTTTTCATTTTTCTGATCAAAATAAGAATCTGAAGCATTGGAAATTTTACAGAAGAGCCTTCTCTTTTGAGGTCTCCAGGCCTTGAGAGCTTCAGATAATTCAATTAAGCTTCAGCCATTTGAAAGTCAATTTGAGCAATACTCCAATTCTGGACTCTGCAAAGTTCACCAGTCACTATCTATTAGTTTCTGCTATGCTCTCACCTCTTAAACGATTAACCTGCATGCATTTTGGGGGGATAAAGTCTGGCACACCTCCCGATCTGTTTCACAGAAAAGTCTGTTTTGATTTGTTACACCTTTTAGAAGTGTCACACAATATTACAACTTCCACACACCCAAGAGGGTGCACCAAACATTTTTCTGTCTAGGTAGAGTTCAAATTAAACCAATTCCTCCAAAATACCTGTGAACAGGTCAGAAAAGATAAATCTCAGATGAAGCAGACATAATTGATGCTTCGGCAGTCACAAGCGATTATATCAGAGATTTATATAGGTGACAGTTTTACTATTTAAGTTTATCCCCTTATTCAGTTTTCTTTGACATGCAATTATTTGTCTATAGGGCTGGTGAATAATTCATTGTAAATAAAGTGTGCTGCAAAATGTTTCTTTTTTTCCCACCTCTCTGGGTTTGTATATTAGATTCATCACCTTGAGACTTGAGAACCTTGCAGAAAAAAGCTAAGACAATAGGAGTTCATCGCTTCAATCTCTCTCTCTTCTCTCAGGTAACTTCTGCAATCAATTATCTACTGTTTTTCTGTTACCCACAGCACTTGACTAACTCTGCTGTCACCTAGGCATTCTATCAAATTGGTAGTGATACTGTCAAGGTAAGAGACACATCCAAAAAATGTAACCGAAGGCACTAAGCAATGGTCTTCAGAACCTGCATGCCAGCATAAGAGTTTGCAAGTAAATAGCGTGCACTGGAAAGATCAACTTCCCTTGAAGCACTTGCTTAGTTACGGTGTCAGTTGTGGTGTGAGGCCAAATGCTTGCAGCGTCACTCACAGAAACCTGCACGAATGGGTTTTACAAATGAGGATTACTCTACCACGAATGCCATGAGATCTGCCTTGTTCCACCCTGTTAGGTGTGGAACACTACAGTCCTTGGTGTGAAAGGTTTCCTACTGCTTTGCTCTTGAGTCTATGCTGGAAAATGATTAATAACAAGCCAAATGCTGAATTATACTTTGTCTAGCTGAAAGATAAAATCAATAACCCAGGAGAGCAAAAGTGCTAGTAGATTAGTACAATAGCAGTATAGAGCCAAACTCTCTGTCCCACTTTGTGTGAAGGCAACTGGGTACTACACTATTCTCTCACCAAAAGCAAAGGTCACCATAAGCTGCAGAATAGCGTGGGAAAACCTGCCTCAGACTTGGCCTGCAAGCTAGAAAGACTGATTTTTTTTTCAGCCCTGGGTTCTCTCTTCTCAAGAGAAATTTATTTATAGGAGGAATGACGTTTCCTGCTGCATTCTTAACATGCTTGCAGCTTGGGATAAGATCATGGGAGCTTTGTGTTTCGCCATCTGTTTTCTATGGCAATAAATATCCATTTACAGATTTATCTCTGCCTAGTATAGTTTAAAGCAATGATATGAATGAATGTTCAAGGATATCCATTCAGAACGGAAGTGTCAGAGGTAAAGTACCAATTCCAGCCCTGAGCTGGAACCCTCGTATAAAGCACAGTGGCACTGTGGCTTGTAGCTTGGGCTGCATTTTAAATCTTGGCTTTTCTTCYGCAGAGGTACAAGAAATAAAATGCAATCTAGACTACATCCTGCTGAGCTGCAAGCATCCACTGAGGAAACTGGGCACAGGGCCTTTAATACACCATAGCTGAGAACTGGGACCTGAAAGCTGGGTGTAAACTGTGAGATCTAAGTTAATAGGTCTCTCCTAGCTCGATTTGCTCCTCACAGCACTTCATTTAGTCTGGAAATGGCCTTCCATTTTCCGCACTGGCTGWAATATCATCCTTTGAACCTTAAAGACAGAAGAGAGTGGCAGTTTTGTTTTTTTGTTTAATTCAAGAAAGCTGCGTATTTTCTCTAGGCTTTCTAACTCAAGAAACAAGGACTTGTGTTTATGATGAGAAACATTCCTGTGGCTGGAAAATAGCCAATGAGATCTTGAGAGAGGGAGTCAATACGTGCTCTTTACCAGTGCCTTGCAACAACAGAAAGAGGTCTGTAAATAGTAATAGACATTTGTTAGACATTAGCAGTACTCTATTCATCTTCCTCTCACACACATCCGCAGCACATGGATGTAATAAGGATAGCTCCCAGGCATGAACCGTCTCACGTTAATAATGCAAAGGGAGAAAGGACTACATATTTAAACGTGTATATTTACCAATGGAGGGAGATGAGAGCCAGAAAAGGATGATCTTATTGTGAGAGTTGAGAAATAGCATGTCTGGGGTGGAATTCATCTCCCCTGGTTTAGGGGCCTGTGGTGGTGTGGTCTTCTCCCGGCCAAGGTGTCTCTGTGTATATTGACTAATGGAGAGCTGGTTGATACAGTACAGGGAATTTAGGGAATTATTAATTTGGMCAAACATGGGTGGCCAGACCACTTACGGCCTGAGCTGGACGGCCCTGCAGCCTCCTCGGAGTAGACTGACTACTTCTGCAGTGACCATAAATGCAGCCTGAGGTGCTGGCTTGGACATAGGTATCTTGCAGATGTCAGCATTAACTTAGATGAACCCAACTAACCTCTCAGTTTTGACAGTGGTATCTGGTGTGCCCCAAGGCACATTGCTTAATTCTTTGTCTCATCTATATGCTGTATGGTGTCTCTATGACCTACCCTATAATATTTAGCACTATTTTTTTTTAAATTATTATTTGGCCTTGTGAAAGCCTTTGCAAAGCCATCTCTTCCACTGGGATTTTGCCATACTAATTGCACAAATCTCTCAGATCTCAGRCTTTACATGTGAAACTTGTTCACCTAGGTCTGGACTTCAGACTCTCACACAACCACAGCTGGATTTCATGAACTTGGTGGAGCTTTGACATACAGCTTCGGTGTGGGCTCAGGACCCCACATCCCAAATGCAGGACCCAAACCCAAAGAGTGCAGAGTACCTCATGGCTTGACCACAACCTCCCCTCWTCTGCCACAAGATCTAGGGTGACAGCACCCAGCATGACAAGTACTGGACAAAATCCACCCAGAGAGAGTGAGTCTTTGAGTCAGAGATAATAACAGCAGGAACAGAGGTTTAGGTCAAAAGAAGAGTTGGCTGCAAACACCATCCTACTGAATCTCCTGGCAATATGCAAAGGAAGACTCCAGCTTTTCTCTGACAAGAAGCCTAAATCACCCCAACCTTAGATCAACGAGTGGGAAGGAGAGAAATAAACTCTGGATGAGTGAAAACAAAACAACACAAGGCCCTCTGACCAAGGTCAACCAAGGCTGGGACTGTGAACTGAGCAGGCCGACGCTTAGTCCGGGCGCCTCTGCTCTGCCCATCCATGGTGCTCCAGTYGCCCGTGAGGATGTGTTTTCAGTGAGTTCCTCAAACCACTGGACAGCATGAGAGGTGGCAGCAGTGTCAGTGGCACACTGGCTGCTCCTGTTAGGGCAGTCACGAGAGGAGCAAGCAGCAAGCTGGGCAGAGAGCTGATATAAGTCATGGCCAGGAGGTCTGTCCATAAGTTATGACTTTTGGCCCCACCTCTGGGCACTAACAGTTAATATCTCTCACTTCTTCTACCCCGCATTGAATTATCTCCTGAAAATATCCTATAAGAGTGCTGTTCTCTTTCAGATCCCTCCATCAGACAACTAATGCATAYGACGAAGCCAAGGAGGAGTTGGACAGGTATTGATTGGATCACTGCGCATGGTATATCTCTAAAGAGGATATTTGCATGGGGAATAGTCTCTCTCTCTTGCTCGGTCTCCATATCTCCCCTATCTCCCATATAACAGGCTGTTTTCCAGACTGTTATGTCACTTGTCTTAAGGCTCATCGGTCACAGACATGGCCTCTATGAAAGCATTCTCGGCTTCTCGCGCCGCCTTGTGAGAGCAGCCGCAAGGTTGCAAGACGCTGACCCATCTCCTGCAATTTGGGCCAGCGAAAATMGTGCCTTGCTAGAGCAGCTAAGCCTGGCTACAAATCTCAGCTGTGTCCACCCTGACTGTTCACTCTGGAGCTGTTCTTGGGGCTGGTTCACTATTGGGGATGTTGAGGATTTCAGCATTRCCATGGAGACTAAGAGAACCCACAAAGCCACCACGTTGCAGGATTAAGGCTTTGCAGACCACTTGTAGGTTTGCRTGTGCTAAGGACAACTTATTTCTGTGGCTATATAGGATAAAATGTACAGAGGGTGTTCATCCCTGTCCTTTGCATAATTAATTGTAAAGTGGCCCCTCCAAATGGGCCCCAGCTACAGCTAGGCTAGGCATTGTACAGGACCCCAAAATAACATCCCTATTTCCCAGGCAGGTTAAGGCCTAAGTCCACAGCTTTTGCTCATGCAGGCAGGGCTGCCTGCCCTGGGCCCCTCTCAGCATCAGTATCCTGAACTGCAGAGCCCAGATTTAAAAGGAGTGACATTTCTGAGTGTGCTCCAAAGCAACAAACAACAATCAAACAACAGCAAACCAAAGCTRTGTGAATAATTGATTATTTTTGGTTTGCTTGACAGAAAGGCGGAGAAAAAAAGGTTTCAGGTTGACACAAAGTTATTCTGTTTTCCCTTCAGCCAAATGGACATGAAAGAAAAAAGGAATAGCTTTGGATTGAACCACAACAGTTTTTTGATCTGAATTTATTTTTTGAGATTTTTTTCACATTTCTTTAAAATTAAGCAAAGATATTCATCCATACAAAATCACACTATCTGAAGAAAAAAATGAAATAGTTTGTTTTGAAATGTCCAAAAACATTTTTTTTTTTTTTGGAATAACACATGCAGCAAACTTGAACTAAGCTTGCAGGTGGCTTCAGCTGCCACAAAATTCCCTTTCAGCAAAATAAATGTTTTGAGCAGAGATTTCCCTCAGGTCTACACTGACCGATTATGAGACCTTTCCACACTACAGAACTTACACATGTGCCCTAAGTCATAAATCAGAGGGTGAATTGCACATCGCCTGCCCACGTTTCTCAATACCRAAACTGCGAGGAGGCAAGAACGTGCCATTTGTTGCACCAAGCACCATCTCAGATGATGGCCAGAGGAGGACCCGCACACCACAACCAGTGCATCCCATCTCCGTGAGCTCTTGGCGGGCGCGACATGCTCACGTTACGGAGATTTGTGTTCACACCGTGGCTGTTTGATCAGCCTGTCAATCCTCCAAAGCAGCAAGATCCCCCCCCCAAACACCATCCTGGCTTCCCCGCGTGCTCCAGTGAAGGTGATGCCCATTTGGGAAATTAATGACATAATTATGACGCTCCGTTCAGTTTATGAGAAAATAAATYGGTCACGTCTCTGGAGCCGCTGTGACAAGCTGACAAAACCCTCTAAAGCACCTTAACTTTTTGAGCTTGTACTGTCACGCGATGTACCGCGGTGGAAAGCCGGCCTCCCCGGTGGCAGGCGTTTCCACTACAGGCGCCCGCCCAGCCCTCTGCAAAGCCCTGGTGCCTCCCGCCTCGCTTCCCCATGCCAGCAGCAAGGAAGCGGCAGCATCTCCTCGACGAACTCTGAGATTAGCACAGGCAGGATCACACTGACCTCTCCGGTACTGATTCGAGCCGCGCATCGCTGACAGCATGCATTAACACTGCTTGCCAGCGTGCGCCGTACAGCCACGTTAGACTAAGACRCTATTGATGCTAATTAACTCTATACATCACAGATACTCGTAGGCAGCTGCTTCTACGTTTACTTATACAGAGCCCTTCTTCATCACCCTGAGGTTTCCACTGGCGTTTATTATTTAACATTGCCATTTACTCCCCACTGCTACTGGTTATTACTGCCATATGCCGTCAGAGTCTCAACAAGCACTGATTATCAGGAATCACCCCTTCAACACTGATCACCTCCAAGTATTATCGAAGAGCGTCTGACTCGTTTTAATTACTACRTGCTCTCATTATTGCTCCTGGTGGTACTGACTACTACCCCAAGTTATCAGACAGCCTCTGACTAGTGCTAATTACTACGCACCACCACACAGATCCTACCAGTACTAATTTCTACGCACTATGACATAATCCCCGTTCGCTCTKATGACTAACGGGGCAGAGCATTGCTATACCCTCCTCACCCTCCGGGCATGCAGTCAGCACAAAGAAATCACGGCTTACCCTTTCCACACTGCGTCTCCTCAGTGATCCATGGGGTATCCTGAACAAAAGTCTTCGGGTCCTACCCGGAGTCACAGCTGTCTGTACTACCATAGTGCGGCGCTAACCCCTGCGTGTGTGAGCGAGAGAGTTCACAGCAGACAGAGGCTGCCTTGGAAATAACTTTCAGCCTCATCTAGATTTTCCAACTATCAAATAGCTGAGTGGGTTTTCACATCAGACCGTATGAGTCAAGATGTGGCTTGTTTGAAAGGAGGAGGGGAGGGGGAAGGAAAACCCCAGCCTTGTAACCTTAACAACATGTTTCAAGCAGCATATCTTCAGCTTCCTTCTGTTTCTCAGTGTAGTTTACTCAGCAGGATTGCTGTGCCACAGAGGTGGGAGAACTAAGCTTCTGGGGAGAATGTTCCAAAAATGTCAAGCTCGCTTCTTGTTGCTACAGATGGTAACCAGGTCAGTTGTCTAATCAAAGCTCTATCAGATTTATTATACGTTTTGTCATGTGACTGCAGACCCCTCTGGTTTGCTGTACAGTAGATCACATGTTCATCTTAAAAAGAATATCTRGTGTATCACCATCTGGTGCAGAGATTAATGTTAAATCCTACATTCAGATATTCCTCTCTCCTGGATGCTGGAGAGCACATACATACACAGAGCAATTGGGTTTTGAATGATTCCCTAGGCTGCTCAGTTAAACATGAGCCCTCACTAGTTAAGGCAGTATGTTGTACATAGCATAGTATAGCACACATGTAGGTACAAAGAACACACATTTATCATTCCCTGCATCTGTATGTACCCCTATGTATTCATATATAACTGTTGTGCAACTTAAAAATTATTACATTAGAGTTGTTGTAACTGGAAAGTGTTGTCTGCTCTTCACAAAGTCAGTCTTACCATCTCCCTCTTTCTTCTCTTATAAAGCCACAGTAGAGAATACTAGACAATGACGTTTCAAAGAAGTTTGAAACAGTTTTTACTCTTTAAATAGTACACAAGCGATTTGAAAGTGGACAAATTTCTTTCCCTTCCCACAGACTTTCTGCAACAGCAGGAGTTGTCCTAAAGCAGCCAAATGTGATTTTGAACTTTTGCAGCAAGTGTGATTTGCATGCTGTGCTCATGTTCATATTCAGTTAAGGTCCTAGTCCAGATGCAGTTTTGTTTCTCAACCTACCAACTCCATGTTGGTGTTCTGACTTTCTTATTAAACCAGGAAGGATCTTGGCCAACTCTGTTTTCCTCAGAGCAGTCTAGTTGGGGGAACAAATTCTGTTGAGCTACGGAGCCAATCCTTTCCTCCACGTATTGTTCTCATTTTAACGCAAAACTAAAAATATTTTATTCTGATCAAAGTCCAAAAGCCAGGATGAAGGTGTTAGGGACAGACATTAAAGCAATTGCTTAGAATAAAGAAGAGAAACACTGTACCTACGCAGCATATACACACGCATTGAAGCCAGTCAAAGAGAAAACCTAGCAGCCTGATGAGGGAAATTCTCAATATTAAAATAATCAGCCTTTGTTCATAATTACTTCCATATGGCTCTTGCCAAATAGAGTGAGAGAGACAGGAAAAGATGGAAATATCTTAAGCATAACTGACTTGTAGAGATTCTTTATATAGACTAGGTGCAGAGTTGCAGCTTTTGTCTCTCTCTTTTTTTTTTTTAATGATCATTACCCTCCCTCCTCCCTCCTCCCCCCTCCCCCCCATGATTCCTACTTGTTTCTGCAAGAACCAGGTAACTGCCATTTACCAGCTGCTCCCAGGGAAGCTGTACTTGCATCAGCAGAGTCACTGGGGATCTCCCAGCAGAGAAAGGGGGCCCGGGTGACTGTGATCTGCCTTACTGCGTCTGCATGAAAACTGAGCCGCGTCTGAGCCAGGAGCTCGCCAAACCCTCTCCATTAAGCTCATCCACAGCCCTGTGATGTGGAACTCCTCATCAGCCCCCTTCCATAGCTGTGCGCACCTTTCTCTGGGCAAGATGTAGCATTTCCCATGGTCCTACCCATGCCTCTGAGACGACTGGAGGACCCTAGCCTACCTTATGGAGTGAGGAAGCTGCTTGGTCTCGAAGAAAGACCAGCCTTGTAGCTAGATCTTTATCCACTAGAGGGGACAAAGAGCCATAACACACATTTCTACCCCTGTCTATAAGCAGATGAACTCAGGGATCAGCCGCAGTCAGTCTAGTGGTACCAGCTTGAAGCACCACATGGACTAATTTGCTCTACTGAGCTCCATCCTGCCTTGGCTAGGTTGTGGCTGGGGATTCACAAGCTCAGCATCTCTTCACCATGTGCTGTTTTTTTCTGCAGGCATAGCTTGGCTGCCAGGGACTGCCTGAGTACCTTCCCTAAATGTTAGTTCAATTATTTGCACAAACTACAAGTTCTTTACTCAGGTTTTTGGGTCTTGCAAACGAAATGGAAATTTTTATGTAGTTCAAGGCAGCTGAAAAATAATAGAAATATTCTTTTCAGGAAATCTCCAGTGTATGTGAAAAGTAGAAGAAATCCATTCATTTGCATGGTATTGCAACTGACTCCAACAAAATTGCTGCATATCCTAGTAGGCCTGACCATTCCCTCACTTATGGTGCTGTACACCAGGCACAGCTCTACTGGTACCCACAGAATCATATGAAACTGGAGATCTGGATCCACTATGACACTTTATTCAACCTAATTTCTCAATCAATATAGGCCTGGAGAGAGGAAACCAAACCAGAATCATCAGGACTGTGGAAACCACCCAGCAGCATAGCAGTTTGAGTTATTCTTAGAATTGTTCAAGGTTCAAGGTGTATAGGATATTTTGATAAGGTAATATGGGCTCTCAAGATTGTCTTTCATGGGAACGCAGCACTTGTAGAAGATAATCCTACTTGGGATTTGAGTCTTGACCATGTTTTTTTTCTATGCTAGCTCTCTGTATCAGCCATTTTCTCTACACTGTGTAGAGCATCAGGATTATTCTGGTTTGCTACTCCTGGGAGACTAAAGCTCAAATTCTCATACTTGAGGTTAAATCAAGTTAGGCCCCAACAATGTGAATTCAGGCTGCTCAATGGCTGCAACACCAAAAGCAGATGAATCCCCTAGGAGATGGCATACACACCTATGTCATCAGTGATGGTCTTTCCAAAGCAGACTGGCTCTGGATTCCCATAATATAACGGCTCTCCCTGGGCTCCATGTGGGCCTTATTGCTGTAAGATGTAATTAGACCTTTCTGTGTGTGTTCTTCAGGTCTAAATGCTGTAATGATGAGAAGCAGGTGCAGGATCACTCCAAAGTAGTATTTTTATAGCATGCACCTGAAGGAAAATGCTACTCACCCTGGGATGCAAGATGAGCACATGGGGAAAAGGGAGGTCCTGGAGCTGCACAGACAGCTGGGGCAGTGTTGGAGGACTGGCCAGGCAGAGGGAGTCAAATCTGTGCATTGCACTGGGTCTGAGAGTGATTTCTTCTGAGTCACACATGGGTTTTGTTTCAGAAAGAAATAGTTCATTCCATGTGATAAGCTGGGAGTGATCCAACACATGCAGTGTGGATGATCAAAGAACCAGGATTTGGCAGAGAGAGAAGTAAGGTGCTAAGATTTTTCTACACTGGCTGTTCCCTAAGACTCCTTCAAGGTGCTTGTGGTAGATGTAGGCATGTCCAAGGACACTTCAGTCCATCATGCTCTGAATTTCCCTCTGGAGAGCCCCCTCTCTCCCATAGTTGACTGTAGAGCTAGACTAAAGCAACTAGACTTATAACTAAAGCTTTATCCAGCGATATTGTCTGGGGAGATGATTTCTGACTGAACAGCTCAGTAAGAAATAGAAGTCAAACTCTTGTAAAAGAACACCCCAGCCTTGCCACCAAAGACCCTCAATAGAGACATGCTGTATTTACTCACTGATGAAAGATAAAATGCTTTAAAGTAGCAGATTCAATACTAATTGCAGGCTGCCAAGAACAGTGGTTTGTGGTAACAATGCAGTAGACAAAAGTACATTCCAACAGATTGCTATTTAGACTAGATTTTTTTTTGTCTTTAATGCAAAAGAGGAAGAAATAATGTACTGATGCAAAACGTGTGTTATATTTGGATTGCAGGAGTCAGGTTTCAAGCCAGTATATGCCCTATGGAGATCAGTAAATGGAAATTAGTGACAGCAGTGGCATAGACTGAAATTCAGCATGTATTAAAGATCTATCAATGAGTTTTGTAAAACTGAAAAGTCCCTCAGTTCAGAAATGCTGACTTTAGTGCTGTGCTCCATGAAAACACAAGTGCAGCAACAGAATAGCAAGAGAACTATGATAACTGCAGTTCTTTCCAGTGTTTACCATCCTGGCAGATATTTATCATCCTTATCAACAGCAAAGCCAAATTCTTCCCAGAGGTCCTGAAAGGGAACCTACTTATATTTGAGCTCTTCAGCAGCACCTCCTAATTTTGGTGAAATTCCTTACTTTGCACTGTAAGAAAGCCCTCCCTAGCTTGTTTGATGGGGTGGCCACGAAAGTGGCCATGAGTGCCATGGAAGCCTGGGGGCTACTGCTGTGTGTGTAAGGCTGTGTCATGGCCAAGGGCTGAATATGAAGGTTAGCCTCACACCTGACCACAGATTTTTATGTTGTTTTACTCTATTTCAGAACTGTGGGTTGTGCAGAGATCAGCACTGTGTTGGACTGCTTATGCAGCATGTTCATCACTTGACTAGGAATTGATGCTTCTGTGGTAGCTTTGTATTGCTCTACAATGTTATTTAACCACCTGCAGTTTATAGACATGTTAATAAGTCTGGCTGGCGTGAACCTAAACAAAAAACCCATAACCAAGAACTTTTAGATTCACACAAGTTCATTTTCTGATGTGAATTGCCATTAACTCAGAACATAATGTTAGAAGTTTCTAAATTTCTTCATTCATTGGTATTCAGCAGAAATATCCACATAGCCACCCATCTGTTGCCTTTTGTACACCAGTCTTGGGTGAGACGGGGAATGGCTGGCAGCTATACATGAAAGCCAGGATGCCTCCTGCTGAGCCTGCACCAAGTGCTCAAGCCCATCAGCTGGTGTGACCAGCAAGCCAGGAAATAGTTGGCAAAATCTCCAGGACAGAGAAGATAAGGTCATATTGCACTAAAGCTCTGAGAAGAGACCCAGCCTAATGCTGGAAGGAGCATTGGTCTTGTTAATTCATAGTTGAGAAGGGAAGCTACAATATGAAACATATCTCCAGTGTAAGCAATATGCGTGGTGTGACCAAGGCACCCTGGCAGAGTCACTTCTGTGAATGCATTGAGAGAATAGGTTAGGCTGACAGGTCAGAGGCATTTATGAAGTGCAGAAGTGTCAGGAAGAAAAAAACATCATTTCCAAACAGAGCACTAACTTCAAACCTCTTTCTGATTGTGAAACAGGTCATCACGGTCTCCACTGGGAGAGAAAGGTGTGCAGAATGGCACAGACATGGATACTCCAGAGAATGTCTTCAGAAAAGGAACACACTTTGTCTTCCTGCTACCACCACATAGCAGAGGACTGGTRCATGAGCTGGAGGAGCAGCCCCATTTCACCTCCAGTTCCCTTGCTCGTCTAKTGTCCCATGTGCTGTACTTGGAAAAGTGGTCCCAGCCTCTGTGCACCCTGATGGACGGGCTGCTGGCACAGCTCTGMTGGAACAACAGGAGCAGATAGGAATGGGGGCCTGTGCTGGAGGGAAGGAAATTTCCCTTGTGCTTTGGTGTGCCTGAAGGTCGGCTCTTTTCCCACATAACTCAGAGAGACAGTAATTAATTAGGGAGGGAACTTGCCTGACCCCATAGCCCTTGAGACACGCCCCTGTAAAGATCTTCAAGGGACCAGAGAGGCTGCCTCTGACTTCCAGAGCTTATATAAACAAAAGGGGAAATATCTGGCAACACCACCACATTCCCACAGCATGGATTTGCAGCAGAAGCTAGATGTGAAGGGTACAATAGCAGCATGCAGTGATCTGGGATAGGACTGTGCAGTATTTCTGTCAGGGATCTGATCTAAAGCACTTGCAAAGCTGATTGATGGCAGGGAGATGTGTGGATGCTTGGTGCACCTCAGTATCAAGTCCTGAAATGCTAGCACATTATTCCTCTGTTATGCTCAGCAGCCCTGATTTGCTTTGGTTTTGGAAGAAGTTAGGTTTGCTAAGCATGGCATAGGTACTCAGCCTTATGCTACATTTAAGCCTTTAAGAGGCTATGTGACCTATGGACTGTGTCAGACACTGTGAAGATATGTTTTCCATTGTGCTGTGTAATTTTCTTTCTTCTTAAAATTCATCCTTCTTACATATGCTTTGATCGACCTCAATATATTTCAGGAAAATGTACATGTATATAAGGGTTGCCCAAAGAGAAAGCCACGTGGATAGCAGAGAGGACATCATGCCCACAAAGAACGAAGGGAAGCAGAAGACTACTGAGAGATTTTAGGAGATTTTTAAGCCTTGCCAGGCCTGGTAAGTAGCCTTTCAGACAAATGTTGTTTTGTAGTTGAGATCTTGCAGGCATATGATAATGATGTCTTTTCTCTAAGTAAGGAGAAAACTGTGTTTGTCCAATACAAAAAGAGGAACTCCTAACATTGGCAAAATACAGAAGAATTTGGTTATGTTCTGCGCTTTGTGGATTTATGTGTTCAGACAGAAATATGATGAGSTTGTCTGGCTTTCTAGACCATAAGCCTTGGAGTTTCTCTCCATAATTCCTTTCAAATTATAATTTTTGCGTGAACTCTATGTCTGCCTAGCTGTAGCAACATCTTACCTCAGCTGCAGAGGACTTCTGGCATGGTATTTACCTCTCCCAACTTCGGTTGCCTTCATTTGAGCCTGTAATTTGGACTCCTCTCATCACCAATAAAGACAAATGGGCCTGTGTAAGGTTTGAGTCACATTACTTTTGAGTCTATTTGCCTACTTTAGTGGCAGCTAAACCCTATCTAGCCCTAGTTAGCATGGTGYTAGGGCTGGATTCGAAAAATAACTGAACAAATTTGTGAAGGAACAACTACTGTGGACTGCTAAATTCAAAGTCAGCACTYCTGGATCAGGAAATCTTTGAATGAAGATTACTGGTGGTAGAAAGATAGCTATGGAGAATGTGGCTGTATACTTGTCCTGTTCTTACAGTCATCTATAGGTACCTGTTGTTGGTCACGGCCTGAGACAGTGTACTGGAAGGTAATTCATTGGAATGACCTGGTACGGTCATTTTTATGCTCTCATTTTTAGAATAGTCTCTCTAAACAAAACCTCATTAAGACCTGCCTAATGGTATCTCTCTAATGTCACAATCTTYGCAGGTGCTGAACAACTTCATCTTTTAGTGCAGGTCAAGCGGCCTTATTCTGCACCTAACCACTACACTGACAAAACTCAGACTCACTTTGGTGGTGGAAGATGAGGCTTTAAATCTGCAGACCAGATGCTGAGGATAAACTGGAGGATGCTGCTGTTGCCAGAAAGAATTTCATTAGAAGCTACTTCAAAGAACTGATTCCTCTGATAAATGAACAAGYAATAATAAAAAATAAACAGCAGGAAATGCCCTCCATTTTGCAGAGGGCGAGGTTAGCATTCACACTTTTGCATTATACATGATTTGTAAAGGCTCCAAGTACAAGCTTGCCATTTGCTCTTCGATTAGCAAGTCCTGGCAGCCTGGAAAGCCACACAATTTATTGCTGCTATAGAGGTTAATGGATCACTTTACATGTTGATAATGTCTTATTATTGCATTGGTTATTAAGAATAATGTAACACAGACATCAAGAGTTGATAGTAACTGTAAGAATGTTTGTTTGACTACAGCAGGGATGAAGACTGCTCTGGCAGGGTTTACTGTGCAACCTGTAGTCTAAATGATTTAATCTTAACCATCTTCCTACACCCYTCTTTTCCACCGGTTGTCCTCAGTAGTGAGTATTAGAGTGGCCATTGATTGCTAGTGTTCAGGACCTCGGAAAAGAACAAGGTAAATTATGCAATTGCCCCAAGAGTGGACAGGAAATAACACCTAGCTATGCTAATGGATGCTAAGACTAGATACAAAGGCACACTTGATACTTGGCACTAGAGATTTGTGTCCCAGATGTGCATTGTTTGGATTATTCTGCAGTTGCTGTGGAGTGTCATAGTCTGGAGGGAATATACCACCAAACTGGGACAGTGGAAGTCATATTTCTCCTCCTTTTAATGCYAGGAGAGAGAGGAGGGTGATGCTCAAATTTTTGCTTCGTGTCCCTCTATCTCAGTTTCTCTATCTGTAAAATATTGATGATAACACTGGCTGCCTCTGTAGAGCACTTTGAGGCTTGTTGAGGAAACAAGTAGCTCTTATCACAGCTGCTTTTGTTGCCACTCCTCTACTGCTATTAATYAAGAGCCAGGTCACTTCACTAATGAATGTTCTTCTCTTGGCAGTTCAGTTTTACGGGCTGGAATACATGGGCATTGGCAGAAACCATTCCAGATTCTTCCTGCAACTTAGTGGCCTTCTCTGCCTCATGGTGCTGTCCCCATTGCTGAGGTCTGCCAGGAACCCCTGCCTTCTCCTGGCACGCTCTGTCCAAGGGAACTCACCCACATTTTGGTCTGTTCAAAGAGTTAGTATCTGACGCCTGCTCCCATGAACATCCAACTTTAGATCTGGCTGGATAAAGGAGTTTGGCTCAGACCTTAAATTCTGTTCGTCATTAGCTGGCAGATGAGTAAGCCAGAATAATATACTTGCAGCTTCACAGGTAGTCCCACCCTTCCTCTGACTAAGTTATGGTATTAGAAGCACATATTAAATTCCTTCTCCTTGCTATTTCAGTATTAACTCTGCCAGGACTTGGCAGTATGGAGAGAGGGAAGAACAGCTGTTTCTGGGAATGATGGAGGATGCTGTAGTATAGCAAACTAGTAATTTTTTTCTTCCCRCACTGGTTGCTACATTCACCAAGGGCAAAGCAACACTGCCCTTCTCCATGCTGGGAAACCTTAAAAAATGTCATTTCCATCAGATAGTCTGGTGGTTGGCTGATACAGAGGGTTATCAGGTTCTCCTCCCAGACCCTATCTCCCCAGTACACATGGCTATATATATGTGTATACACACACATGAATACATACATGTATGTACATATATGTGTATATCTCTCTATATAAATATATAGGTATATCTGTGTGGTGTGGTGGGAGGGAGGCTGTGGTGGGAGGGAGGSACAGCAAGTAGGCTGTGCAGCTAGTTGTGGAATACATGGCTGTGGGAATACGGACGAAGCCATGGAGTGTACTGTGGAKTTGGCAGGGTTGGTTGTGTTTGGATAGTGTCTAAGACCCCATGAAACACTGGCTATTAATTGCCTGTTCTTTCCCAGATTATATTTAGAGTGAGCCAGGGATACAGTGTTTGTTTTAAAGACTTCATCTAAGGCTCTCTTTTTTTTTTCCCTAGGACATTCACTACAGTCCTGTTATGCCTGCCTTCAGAAATCAATCTCCTTTTTTTCAGACTGGTTGATGTTTGACTACTCCAGACCCACTTTTCCACCAGAATTATTATCTCTTTGCCTGTTTGCTTTAAGTCTGTTTTTCCAGTTCTACAGCTACATCCATAATTCAAGGAAAAAACAGCCATCAGCGGGGCAGGCTCCACAGCCCACCWTGCTCCTGAACTCTCCTAGACATCCCATGCAAAGTGCCCTAGGCACGCAGGSCCCAGGGTATCATGGAAGCTCACCCTAACTGCACCTGAGGCAAGGCTTGGAAGTAGGCAAGGTTGGTCCTGAGGGGTATCTTGGAGGTCTCTATTAACTGTCTGCACAAGAATAATGAGTGAGACCAGGGGCAAGGAGGGTTGTGTTCTGAGGAACTCCTTGCAACCTTTGAAATAARGGCTCACAGCCTATATTCTTTTTACCCAGATTCCTTTTTCCCAAGGGACATCTTGAGCTTGTCCCTGCAGCGCCTCACTACTTTGGCCCCTGCTCCTCTCTGTGCCTCTTCGGATGCRCTTGTAGAGGTAGCCAAGTCCCTGCTCAACAAATAGTTCATAGGAAGCCTGCTGGTGATGACAGCTAATTATGAAATGTCATGTCTGAGGCTTCCCTTTTATCTCATCTTGTAGAATCCAGCAAAGCTCTCCAATGTCCTTTGGTAATACGGGAAAGGAAGTGTCAATACAGCAACAGCTGCTTTTCTGATAGTGAGCTGACAACGCAGAGAGTACATGATGTCCTGGGAGGAAGTGGCAGTTCATGCCACGTGGACGCAAATCTTAAGTCTCCACAAAAAACCCTCCTTCCCCCTCCTTGTTCCCRTGTAATATTAGCTTTTAAGGGGAAGTATTAAATACATTTGCTGCCAAGACCTGCTGCAGCTTCCTATCTTCCCTGTGAAATTCTGCTGAACTTACTCCAGATGAGCTATGATAGGATTAATAAAACTTCACACAGAAAAAGAAAAAAAGTCCAGTCCTACAGTCTTTCTTCAGTAGCCACGGTGGGTTAATCTGAGTTGAACTAGTTACTTCACGTTTGTTGTCTGCCATAGCCTTTCTCTCTAYGCCATGATAAAATGGGCTTGCTAATTCAGTTCAAATTGTCAAAGCGGGCTTTGCCAGGGTCCACTGGTCTGTGAGTTATCTATTGCCCTTGCAGTCCATGAGTTTGAAACTAGGTTTCTTCAGAGGAAAAAAAGACAAGTCAAGGCACCACAGTCCACAGTTGTCCGGTTTTGTAAGTGATATCTGATTTGGAGCAACAGAGGGCACAGGAGAATCGGAAACGTGGCGATATGGTGATAGATCACTTCCCTCTTTAAGAAATAAAGCTGATGTGGATGAAGATGCATGCYGTGGAGCACTCTGAGCTCATTCTTGAGAGGTCCTGCTGCCTGACAGTCTGTCTGCAGTCCCTTCAACTCCTCCAGTCTGGCCCAGTGCTACTAACACAAATATTAGTCTGGCAAAATGCTTAATAACAGACTAATGACCTCAGATGAACCTGGCTACTTGAATGATCTATGACAACAGAACTTTAGGTTTTGCCCTTCCTTCATATTGAGTTTCRTATTTAGTTTTCTGTATATAGTTTAGAAATTATTTTTAGCATTGCTCAAAGGATAGGTGGTTTAAGATCAAATACAGCTACAAGGCAAAGCAATATATGACTAAAGCTAGAAAATTGTACCTGATTGTGTCAGACAAAATTATTTTGTATTTGGAATATTTGATCTAGATTATTCAAAATTCTTCCTGCCTTGGTTCCTWGTTTTTAGAACCCATTTAGTTCAAAATGTGATTGCTCATCAGGAAAAACTTATTTCCTTGATTTGTATAGAGGCTAGATTAGATTCACAGTCCTGTTAATTGAAGTAAATCATGAAGCCTGGATGTGCTACCCCTGAGTCTGGACGCATCAGCCTCTGCAGAGGACAAGCAGGGCTAAGCAGCCAGGCTGGAGCAGGGAGCCAACACTGCTATACTGTTTATGKCACCCAGTGCCCCTACACAATGCTGCATAGATACACCAGCCCCTCCAGATCRTGCTGATGTCTCTGACATGGTACAGTGTGGCACCACACAGACATGCTCCCTTAAGCCATGGTTTCAGCTGTGACWGAAATAGCCCAGCTGGGGACATTTTATTATGTTTCTGAAATTATATATATTGARGACTAGTTCAAAACACAACAGGAGAAGAGATCTATCGATTTCATGGCCTGAGACAACGTGCCCCTCTGGAGAATTTGGCCCATGTTTTATATGATCTATTGTTGCTCTCATTACAAAAAAAAAAATACCATAAGGAAAGACACTTTCACTCAGAAAAGAGGGTAGACAAAGGCTAAGCATAGCTCTATAACAGTACCCACGATGAAACCTGAAGAGTCAGAGGAAGAATGATTCTCCACAACCTCTCCCCACAACCTCTCCCATAGGGTCGAGGTGGTTCCCACCCAGGGTAGGTGCTGCCCCACAAACATGGCCTGATATATTTGGATTGTAATTCTTGGTTCTCTCATCATCAAACAACTCAGTCAACCTTGGCTTTCTAGATACTGGTAGTTTTTCAGATACTACTTGAGACTACCAAGAAACAGAACACCTTTAAATGGCCACTGTTTAATGACACCTGGCACATGGAGGACAAGGCACTCAGCCTCTCAGGCGTCAACTTGATGAAGTGATGCTGAGGTACCAACAGACCAAGAGGTATCATGGTGCCAAGAAGGCTTATTCTAAAGCAACTGCAATAGTTGCAGTTGTGCTGGCCCCTTCCCACACAGAGTAACTTTCATTCTACAGTCATGAGACACTGTGGACATTGCATTTTTTCCTGCCACAGGGTTTTAACTCATGGGAATTTTCTCTGTATGAACATCTGTGATGCATGGTACTCACAAGTGGGGAAAGGAACTGAACCCAGAGTGGCAAATAGGCTTTAGATTAATGCATATATTACAACTCWAAGAATATCTGAATATTTCATACCCTATGGAGAGGTTTTGACAGGACAGCTTCTAAATGTTTTCCTCAATCCCCATCTCAGCAACCTGTGGGAAAGTGAATGGGGCAATCCCCAAAGGGCTGAGTGGAGATGCCACCACAGTGGGGGCTCAAACCAATAGCTCCCACAGGAGAGATGGAAGCCTTACCACTGGACCATGGGCTAGAAAGTCAGAAGGACCTCTTTTCTTTGCTTTCGTGGTTGATGCCTAAGATTCTTTAACACAAAATCCTAAAATCAGAAGCATTTTATTTAAAAGATGCCAAAATTAACTCTTCTGAAAGTTCAGAATGTCACTTGCCATCTTATTTCTTACAGCCTGTACCCACAAACAGTAAAAATCACCTTTGCATGACTTTTTTTTTTTTTTTTTTTTTTTTAGAAGATAAATGTTTTGGCAATCCCTTATCATTGCTTCCCTCCTATCCCCGCAAAAAACCCTTCCAAAACATGGTCATTTCAGATCTTTAGGAAAAAACCACAATGTTGGGTATGAAAAGGGAGGAAGCTATGTTGAAAGGTTTTGATATTTTTAATAAACTTTTTACAAGAGATTATAGCAACAGATTCTAATCTCAGATGTGCAGAAGCAAACYGCATATTGCTTCACTGAGCTGTGATGATTTCAAGGAAGCAATTCCAGATTAACACTGGTTTAAAGTGTTTGACTTGTCCAGGAGAAATAAACCTGATTTTCTCAAAAGCCCAAGTGCTTGTTCCTTCATGTCTTTCAAAACTACCCCAAAAGTCAAACAAGTACAAGTCTGTAATCTAACACCTATCAAAATGCTGAAGACAAGAACAGTTGATGCTAAGCCATACACAGTTTAAATGTTCTACCAATGTAGTTCCTTTTACAAAGACATTCCTGGAACTATTCTGACCAAATCTGTCCTCCTTTTTATGTGCTTCATTAAAAGTGTAGATGATAYACAAAACCAATGCAAAATATATCTTGCCCTGGAGTCACACTGTTCCAGTCTTACGTATTATTGCTTGCAGTAGATGCTTTAGCTATATTGTAACACATTAGTAATGTTGGATGCATTGTTTGTTACGAAATGTAAGGAATTAAGTCCATGAAACATTTGAATATGCTGCTCTCTGGATTGTTAGCACTTTGCTTTAAATAGGAAATTGTAGCTTACTTACGAACACATCCATCAGAAGGTGTTCCAGCGTCACTTCAATATCCTCTAATTTAGCTGCTAAAGTCATTCTGAAGTCAAATGTTAGCTCCAACCAGAGAAGAGTCCTGAGGAGTCCCAATCCAAACTACCTGCGGTCAAAGCTAATTCTCAAAACTGCAGTAAATGAGTTTCTTACAGATAAAGAAAATCAGAGAAATCAAAACATAACATCTGAGTCTAAACAGTTTTTGGACTCAGTGCTGACTGCCACAGCTCTGCTTGCAGGACTGAGGATTATTCCATGTGTGCAAAATGGAAGCAGAGGCTGCAATACGCGTGCTGCTTTCCTTTCAGAGCTTCACAGTCAGAAACATGGAGTTATATCTGGGAAACCACAACAGAGGGAGGGAGAGACACACACAGAGAGAGAAAGGGGAAAGGAATGGAATAAACTGTCGTTGACTATGGCTGATATTTATAGGACTACTTGTTTTTGACTCCAGTCCATTTCTCTGTTCATTTCTGACCTTTCACAAATGGCTCAACACACTGGAGCGTATTGTAAAATGGGGGCAGCAGGTCCCACAGAAGTTGGCTGTGACCGGTGCTGGGCCAATTCACACAAGCACACCATCAATAGCTCTTTGTCAGAGAATATCAGGCTCTGCTCAGTAGCTAGTGACAGAGGAGAGCACAGACGTGTAAAAAACAAGGAAATGAAAGTAGTTTGGGTACTAATTTTTTCCTAAGAGTATTAATAGATTCCCTTACCCACTCACTAAGCTATCAAACTAAAGTACAAGCCATGATGTACAACCCCAGTACAATCCCATGGCTGGGGTTATTTCAGAGGGGAATAACCTCAAATGATCCYGCAGAGTTTGGTTCTGCAAACGTCCTGGGCCCCCCTCCGAAATAACCTCCCCCTGCTCAACACCCTCAGCTCTGCAGCATCCCGGTGCAGGGCGCGAAGCACTTYGCAGGAGCAGGCCCTTCCTTTTGCTGCATTTGGGGAAAGGTTAAAAGCATAACCCTAAGTGCTCACTGTTCCTCTGCACATCTACTCCTATTTTACGTCAGTGGAGAAAAGGTGGTGTGGCTGTTTCTTAGCACTTTCTGACTGTAGTGCTCAGAGCACCTCCTGTAGCAGTAAGGTCCTGATGGATCTAATCCAACCAAAGCTAAACGCAGTGGGGACTCTTCATGGATTTTGTTTGGTGCTGGCTGGAAACCATTGCCCTTATTTTATAGATAAGGAAACTGAGGCATAGAAATGAGAAATAGTGAAAGTCATGATCAAAGTCTCCTAGACAGTGCTAAATTCACTAAACTGCCGGGCTTCCATACTGATCACAGAGGTGGGAACAACTTATACATTGTTCTATGAAACATTTATTTATTCAATAAATATCCACAGAGTTTGAGATCGCACAGTAAAATCTTGCATGTGATACGTTCCAGATGCTGGGGAACAAAAAAACAAACAAAAAAAMSCCAGAAAGCTGCCCTAAATTCATAACCCTGATTCAGAAACTGAAGAGCAGCATTATTTATAAAGGTGTGAGACAGATTGAATTGGTGGAGCTTAGAGGGACCTCAAGTCATAAATTCCAACTAAATGTCCTCAGAGTTACAGCTGAAATCACATTTTCCGACATCTAGCCTCAGTGTCTGAATAGGAGCTGCTTCTGATGGCAGAGTTTTACTAGACAACAACATGATAGACCATTTGGGGATAGACCATATGATGGATAGTTTTGATAGCAAGGAAGGGCATGTAATTCATTTTCCGAGTGGACCAACTCTCAACCACCCAAGGCCCTGCATCAGATAATATCGTAACCACTCCAGAAATAAACCAAGCAGTGGAAGCTTACCTACTGCAGAGAGAGGCTCTTAGTCACGTGTATGCCACCCTTTCGTTAAAGCTTTGACAAAGCGTATCTTCACCAGTCTGAGTGGAGGGGTGTTTTAATGAGCATAGATAAAAAAGGCAAAGAAATATATTTGGAGGGTGATACCTCTGAGGCTGTCAAAACTCAGAGAACCATAATGCAGTATGTTGACGAGCAAGCTAGCATGCATTTCTCTCCTCTGCAAGAAGCCATAGSGTTTTCAATGGAGACAAGATTTCATATGTATTGCTCTCTAGAAAGTAGTTGTAGAAGACTTGGTTGCTGCTAACCCTTCATCTCCTCAGGCATTCATGGAAATTTAGAACCCCCAGAAAGCTGCAGTTTCCACCTACAAGAGCAGGCTGGAAAATGGCTGTCCTTTCCCAAGTCCTCATCTCTACTCTACAGCAATCAGTGCACAAGCTGTGTCAGTAGGAGGTAACAAAGGTTCACCAGGAATGAATCATGCATTTATTCACCTCTAACTAATATTACTGTTCAACCAGTCTGACCAAAACAAAAACTTTACTGGAATCAAACATGTGATCTCTTCCCCTCCCCACCCCCATTTATTGCACAATGGCTGTCTGTTAAATACAGAGACAYGAAATTAAAGTATCTTTTCTGTAGCCCCTCTCAATGCAATGGCACAGGGCAACCATGTCAGTTGTGTCCCTTGACTGTCCCTGTAACTGCATTGTATCAGCCACAGAGATAAGCAAGAGACATCTTCCAGGGTCAGAATGTGGTTTCCAMGTGACAGACTCTCTGACACCAACACAGGCTCATTTGTTCTCTTCACAGAGATGAATTTCAAGATTATTTCAAACCTGATAGAGAAAATAGTGTCARACATAATAAAATGGCTTAAGGGAACACATAATGGCTTCCCTGACTCCCAATCAGGAGACATCTGCCACTAGAAATGCCACGTGCTCCACTGGTGACAGAAAGGAGGATGGACGTGTTTACAGGTTCCAACACGAGCTAAACTTTAAAATTGTCTATGTTTCCCATTGTCACAGTATTATATATGAGAYAGGAGACTAGTCTGTGAGATATACCAGCTCTTAGACTCCTGCAATCCCATTATTCACAATGGCATTTCTCTGACTGATCAATACTCATTTTGTTTAGAAACAGTCAGAAATTTTTGGAAAATTTGGTTGACTGGAAAACTTGCTTTGTTGAAACAAGTTCTGTGGAATTTGCCTGCTTCTCTAGACTGCTGAGTATTTTTCACTCAGTGGGTAAATCTCTTTTTGTTTTACTTTCAAATTACATAAAAAGTTTCAGATTCATAGCAAAGCAAAATGGGAAACCATTCCGAAATCTAGAAAACATGCAGATGAGAATAAAAGCTCTTCTTTGCTAGTGTTAACTGAAGCAATTGCCTTCTCCAGTGATAACTGAAGCAGTTGGCTTAGTTGTGGTAAAAAATAATACTTAATATTTAAAAATGCCTATAATACTTGAATACTTTTAAAAAAAGAGTTACCAGACTGTAGAAAGTGATTTCACTCAACCACTTGCAAAAAAAGTTTTAGCAGAACTCTGGATCACAAAATCACAAAATCTGAAGAGAACTTATTTCAAACACATCAAAGCTTAGGGAGCTCTGAGTCTCTCATTGGCTCTCTTCTAACTCTTAATTTAACACTGCTTACCCCAGATGACCTCTTTTATGGAAATAGCCAGCTGAATACAATAAACAAGAAACCAGCAGAATACAACTGGGTTCCCCAGGGATTATTCTCCATCCCTCCTTTTAAGTGTACATGTGTATTAATTATAGGTGCAAGTGAAAATTAGATTGAAAGTGATAAGGAGAAGCTCTAATTTGGGTGAGTCCTTACTATGTCCAAACACTTTCCTTATTAAATCATTATTTCCATCTTTCTGAATTCCTGAGAATTTATTATTTTGGCCTTTGCAAGCATGAGACCTCTTCTATTTAAAGCAGCGCATCCATCTGACAACACACCAGGGTATTTCTGCAGAACAGGATGTTCTTCTACACCCACATTTTCTCCTCACTTCCTTCCTAGCTTTCTTCTACCATTTGGAAATAACATATCAGAAGTGAGCTGAAGAGTGGAGCCAGTTCAAACATTTTTGCCAAAATGAGATTTCAGCAAAATGCACTGTTTTCAAAGCTGAAATGTCACATGGGAACACATTGGGTCCCAGAAGCATTTTCTCAGGAGAGTTTTAGGGATGAGGGTAGTTGATTATAGCAGGAAAAAGTCACTCTGTAACTCAAGGCTTGAGAGCCAGTTTGCAAAGATGGAGTGCTAATACAGAGTGCAAAGCACACAAAGCCTAAAGCTGACAAGAAAGGGTTAAAGAGTGGATATGARGCTGATTAGCTCCAGGATGCTATGTTTGCACTGTCCCAGCTTGCAAAAATAGAAGCTGAAGAGTTTGGGAAGGAGAATAAGCAAACTATTGTATGAAGCAAGAAGCATGGCTAGGTTGTGGACCACAGAAGGGAGCCTGCCTTGCCTGCACTGATTTAGCACAGGGGACAAGCCCTAGGTAAATGTAGATATGAACATAAATGAATATGGGTGAAAGTCCATTTAGGACATTATCTTTGCACTGCCAGCCCACAAGTGTGAGATGGGGTGGCAACTTGGCTGCAGTAAGCAAGGGTGGGGTTCTATCCAACTAGAGACCAAATTATATGAACACCTTCATTTTAAATTAACCAGAGTGAGGATCTGAACCTGTGTCACTAAGCTACCATCTTGGGGCTCTTACATATCTTTTTTTTTCATGATAAACCTCCTCTTGTGAGCAAATAATAGGTTTGCTGCAATGAAGTATGAAGCTGCTCCCTTCAGAGAAGGTGAATTTGAAGAGTCCTGTCCTTTAGAACATACAACAAAARCAGGAAGAGCTACAGAGCCCTACAGGTCYRTTTGTCCTCTCAGTACGTTTGGACRATAGGGAAAGGTCAGCTTCCAAAATCTGCCCTCYACCTCCACCCTTCTTCTCACAAAAAAACYCTGGATATAGCAACCCATTAACCTGACACCTCCAGGCTGGATTGCAGTAGTTACTGAATCTACAGCTAAGYGTGAAGACTGCCAGGCTCCAGCTGGCACAGGGCACAGCCATCTGCCTTCACCATGGTCCAGGGCGTTGTAAGTGAACCTCATCCTGCAGTAGCTTTCAATGTCAGCTGAAGGCTTTGAGGCTAATTTTCCAACGAGTGAATTATCTACAAATATGCTACATCAAAGGCTGAAGATCAGCCTGTGGCCCAGCCTCAGAGCCACGCTTCAGGAAATGCATGCATGAAATGCAACAGTTTTATCTGATGAAGGAATCCAGCTATGGAGCAAATGTCTCTCAAAGAGGAGTCTTGTGAACCTAGAGCTTGTGCAAGCCAGGCAATGATGAGATCACTCCTGAGGTTCTTCAGGGATCTAGGCTGGGATATGTGCAGTCCAACATACTCATAGATGACCCGAGAAAGGGGGTGACCAGTGAAGAAGTACAGGTTGTAGGTGACACCACGATATTCAAGGTAGTGAGGCTAAGGGCTTGCAGGAAGACCTGATGAAACTGAGTGAATGTGCAATAAAACAGCAAATTAAATTAAATGTAGGCAAAAGTRAAGAAATGTGCATGGCAGAAAAAAAATTTCTAAATTTCACGTATAAAATTATGGGCTCTAAGCTTACTCAAGAGTGAGATATTGGGATTATAATAGCTCTGTGAAATGTCAGTTGATTGCTTAGCAGTGGTGGGAATAGCAAATTAAATATTAACAATTACTAGGGGGCATGCAAAATAGAGAATATTTTTATGCCACTGAGTAAATCTAAGGTTCACCCACAACTTCAATACTGCCTTTTGATCCCTTCATCTCCAGAAAGGAATGATTGAATGGAAAGGATGAAAAGGATTTAAAGAAGGGCAATAAAGATGATCAAATGTRAAAAAATGACTTCTATGAAGTAATGACTAAGGAAGCTAGCTGGACTCTTCAGCCTGGAAAAAAAGATGCCTGTAGGGGAAATGATGGAGATCTATAGAATGATGAATAATGTAGACAGGATGAGTATGGATTGATTGTTCACTATTTTTTCCAATACACGAACAAGGGTGCACTAAATGAAGCTGGTGGCAGCTATGTTCAGAGCAAATAAAAGAAGTGATTCCAGCACAGCTGACAGCTGATCTGYRGAATTCCTTTCCAGGGGATGTTATGGATGCAAAATTTTACAAAGGTTAARGAAAAGACTGGGCAAATTAAAGGCAGATAAAGCCATAGAGGGATATAGTATACCTTGAAGCCACATCAGACTTAGGGAGCCCCTGACTTAGGGAGTCCCTCTCACCCTGGAAGGTGGGAGGTTATCCTGATGACATACCATACACGCCTTGCACTCTTCCCTGTGCATCACTCACAACCACTGCTGGAGACACACGGACCTTTGCTCTGACTCAGTAAGACTGCTCTTAAGTTGCACATCTGTATGACACTCTATCATAAATTTATTATGAATTTTCCTAAATTATTAAGTCAATTCCAGACTCTGCAAAACAAAGTTCTCCATGGAGACSATTGATCCCCAAAAGACAGAAATGTCAGAGACGGCATGAAGTTATCAAACCTTTAGATCTTACTGTTAAGTTGGCATGGAAAGTATGTGCATGCTCAGGTCATAGCAGCAGTACAGAACTGATTGCTCATCAAGGGCCTAAGGAACCCACAACTGCCACCCACTGAACATGAGTTACSCATCTCTTCCATATCAGGTAGAGCTTTTCTTTTTAAGAGGGATTTATGTGTGTTTATTTCCCTTTATTWTCAAATCTCTCTCTTGCCTTTCTCCCAGACTGCTTGATAACACCCCACAGGGGGAAGCTACTTTAACTTGTAGCTTGTATTGCTTCTGACAAAGCTGACACCTGAGACCACTGGTGAAGAAAGGGAYAGAGCACGGGGGATGATAAACTCCACTACGATCAGGCCTTTCCTTAGAGAGCATCCAGCTCCCTTCCCTAAACAGTGTGGGCAGGGACCACGAGCTGTGCTGGGCAAGGCTCCACAATGTTTGAGGGCTGGTCAAAGGGCCAGTTGAGATCCCACATGTCTGTCCATCTCCTTGCTGGTAATGGGATGCAGGACTCATTTCTTGTAGCTGATGGGTTTGCCAGGCCTGGCCAGGCCGTCYGTTGAAGAATGAGCGTGGGAGTCCCATTCCTGACCTCTCACCCGCAGTGGGATTGACATAACTCCATAACGGAGAAAAATGCTGCTTCCACACGACAACAAGATAAACGTTTTTATAAGAAAGTCTCCAGATGGAAAGTGCCAGCAGTCCCGAGGTATTGCAAAGAAAGAAATGATGACTGGAGTCGAGCTACCCTGGCAGGCTTAGCATCAAGGTTCACTCCAGCCTTTAACATAGATATTTATCTTTGTTTATGAAGCAAGCTTTGCATTAGTGCAATAGAGTCCCAGCTCATCCTGCCACTGAAGAGTCCCAGGTGCTGTGAAGTGCCAGGATTTCTGGTTTAAAAATTTCAGCTATAATTCCTGTTTTATTATTACCATATTCCATCAGCATCTCATCTCCTTCTTGAGTGTAGTTGCCACTTTCTGTCTTTTCTCATTGCTTTCATTGCATTGCTGTCTCCTCACTGGGTGGTCCTTCTTTCCTTGATGGCTCCACACTGCTCTCTGTAACTATGACATTGTTTTGTTTCTGTGATTTAACTTAGTGTTCTGAAAGACATTCCTTGGCTAGAAGGCATCTGTCTTCTGTCCTTTCCAGATGCACTCTCATTTAAAAGACACTGGAGGTAAGGGAAGGGAAACCTCAACTTTTCTCTCTGCTGGAATGCTTCCAGGGCCAAACAGGCTTCCCAAGGACGGAGGCTGGCGCAGCCCTTTTGTGTTTAGCATAGATGAGCAGGGTGGGTGATGCTCTGATGGTCCTTAGATGTTTTTACCCTGAGAGAGGTCATGGAGCCGTCACCTCCACAGTCCCTAATCGTGCCCATAGCTTAATGCATACCCAAGTCTGTCTCCCAGGGTGGGAAGCTCTGCAATACAATTCGCCTATCCAAATCACAGCAATAGAAAAGCAGTATATTAAGACATTAATGATCTTTTTTTTAAATATCAAGAAAAAACTGCCCCTTTCTAATCATATTTGCCACAAACTCACAATTCAATATCCTTCTGGATTTCTCCCTCACTTTCCTAAAACTTCATCCATTTGTCATCAGTCTCTCTCATTTTGCCTTCTACCTGCTGGTAGAAAGGTTTCACCATTAAAGAAGGCTTTACACCTTGTTGGATTGGTAATGTTTTCTTGCAAGATCACTGTGCCATGCACATGCTCAAAGATGTCCAGATGCTACTGAGTCACATGAACCTATTATTTAGCTTGCTGGGATCCCTCTTCATCCTCCCTCCTTGATGTAGCAAATCAGCTGCATTATTAAAATGATTAAAAATAGACTGAGCTCGCCTGAGACTGCATCTATAATGGATCAATTGCTTTTTATATATTTCTGGCTCCCTACAGTGCTGCTTTGTCATGTCACTTTCACTCATTTGGACCAGATCTTGAAATAATAGGCACATTGAGGGGATATAAATATAGTTGTTTATTGTCTTAAAATGGGTCTACAGACAAATCACAGTCCTGGTTTCAGATATTTGGATGTTAAATCTTCTCCTTCTGTCCTTTCCCTTTTTGGACATGGATCAAATGCTGGATTTTGCACTTTGGGGTCTGCTTTATCACAAGCTATAGGAACGAGCTCTGCTGCTCAAAATTCATTCCCTCACAGGCCATTGATTTAAACAGCTCTTGGCTCAAGCCTGAATTCGATTCTGGTATGAAATAATGTCGAGTTAACATTGAAAAGATGCAGTACAGTGAAGTAAAAATAAATGCTCTGCATTGTGTAGCTTAACAGGGTGTTAATTTCTTGGGAGCACATAAATAGGAGGCACAGAGCACATCTGTTTGCTGGCGTTCGGCAGGGAAAGAGCAGGGGAAATTTGGAGCTCTGCGACAAGGACAGGCTGAACTTTGTTCCCATGTCTTGTAGCACCACACAAAGTCTCCTCTGTAGAATATCCAGTTAATTAAAAATGATATTTATGGTCCCCTTGTGATAAATGCCTGTAATCCTGCTATTAGCATTACTACAGAAACTGGCACCACAGGRGGGTGGGGGCTCCAGCGATGCAAACAACAGCCTCTCGTTTTCAGTCCTCCTCAGAGAGCTGGAGTCAACTCGAGAGGGGACACGGGGACAGCTGCATCCTCCTCACATGCCCTATATTTGCTGATGGGTTTTATGTCCCTGCCTCTGCCCCGCATGCTGCAGGGTCTCCAATGACCACTCTAATGTGGACCTTACCTCTGAGTTCAAGGCTAAATGGGGGTTGAGTAGAAACCCCTCAGCTTGAGGCATCCTCAAAGGACWTTGAGTCAGGCTTTCTGCTTGGCCTGCACATAGGGCAGCAGGACACTTACTTTTGTCCTGCTCTCAAATTCCCAGGTGTTTTGCAAATGGAAGTGAATGAACCTGCCTGGTGCTCCGGGTAAGATGTAGTCGGGTTGCCTTATTTCTTGCTCACAGTGACACACATGGACTTTAATGCACCAAAAAGCTCCAAAACGTTATCCTGCAYGCTAACCACAAGCCTTCCCTTCTCCTTGCCGTCTGCCTCCCGTGACTCACCTCGGACATGGSCCACAGCAACCATCCTCCGTGGGATATTCCCTTGATACTGCTGGTGCGGTCGAGCATTTGGAAACRTTTGCATGGTTTCTTTCTATGTGACACAACGGTTTGTAGTTCGCAAGCCTCAAAGGCTTGAGAAGTGATGGCCTGAATCCACCACTGAAAACACCACTTTAAAATACGTGCACGATAAAACGTTGTAGAAGTATTGGGGGAAGGAGAGGAGCTGGGAGAATTTCCCTGACTTCAGACCCCCTGTTTAGGCAGCTGCTCTGTAAATAGCAGGAAGGAGAGATTTCCCTCTGCGTCTCTCCTAACCACGGTGGGGCCTCGAGGCGGGTGTTTTGCCCACGAGTCCCTGAGCTCTTTTAGCCTGAATTTAAAGAGTTAATGAAGTGGAGTGATTTGTGATTTAACCTGACCAAGGAATGTCCCCAAGCCTGGAAGGATGTCACACTCCTATTTTTACATCCCAGCCCCAAATCCACCCCTCAGTTGGCCCCTCGAGGTCCTGYGCTGCCCCAGACAAAGACTATTTGCCTCCAGGAGATGGTTTCCAGTCATGGGGCTGAGGAAACAGCCAAAGGCAGCTTAAAACCACAAGTCTGATCGTTGCTTGGTTGACATTCATTAAACCTGGTTTTCTAGCACTGCTGGTAACCTCTAGGCAGCTGCAGTATTAAAACAAAACAAAACTAAACTAAAGAAAACAACAAAACTTGCAACATTACCGGGGAGCTGGATCAGCATAAAGCTCCTTTTTTACTGTTTGCATTCAGTTGCTGACAGCATCTATTTATATCCATTAATTTGTCCTAATAGCTGGACACTGTAAGTACACTGCAGTGAGTTTTTAAAAGCTTAGGAAGAACAAGTTTCAGCTGTTGAATGTTTAACTTTAAATGATATTAGATACATATGAGCTCCATCCTTACACCACTGAAAATAATAATAAAAATCTCTTTTCCTTTAGCATTTTGTTGCCAAATCCTCTCCTCTATTCATTTTTTTACAGACTGTTAGTCAGTTAAAAAGCACAGAGTCTGCTAACAAAGGAAAAAAAAAAAGATGATGAAAGCTAGAGAAACTCCTTGACACACTTTTTTTGGCTTTATGCTTTCCACTTTGAATTAGATGCCAAACCAGGAGAATGACACTGCAGAGTTCTGAGGTATTAAAAAAAAACCCATTAATCAGACCTCAGCAGGACTTTTTTCCAAAAAGGAAAAAAAAGCCCCAAACCATAATTAAAAAAAAAAAAAAAAAACAACTTTGGGGGGTCTTTCTCTTTTCTGTCTAGTTTCTGAGCTTCTGTGCTATACTTTTCTGGCAGTAAGGAAGGGTAAAAAATCCTCTCTTTTCTCACTGAGTCTGTCTTTGCCACATAATCACTTGATTGGAGGAGCTGGGGCTTTAGGCAAGGCTTGGGAAGCATGAGAGACTCTGGGGGATATCTTTCCCCTGGACGTGAGGCTGGGTCCAAAAAGAAGATAAAAACAACAACCCTGACAATATGATGTGGGAAAATGACTTTCTGATTCCCAATCTAGAGTTTGGCTTGCCTTGCCAGGTGTGATCAGATCACACAAGTCCAGCACCTGGGAGACTCGCAACACTGAGCGGTCGCAGTGCAGCCTGGTCCTAAATCATTTCAGTCCCCAAAGTGGACAGATGCTGACAGCCAAAGAACTGACCAAAGAAAATCACATTTCTCCCTGCCTGCTCCAGAAACTGAAGCACAGCTTAATACAGTACAAAAATAGCTTGAAGAAGCAGCAGTGTCCTCTACTGCGATGTTTTGCTGAAGCAACCAGCTATGATTCCTCTCCATGCTGCAGTCCTATGGATTGCAATATAGATGACAAGTCTGTCACCGATTATGGTCCATTATATCCTCACAAGATTTCCTGTGCTGTCTGCAGAGTGGATGTCTTTGCTTTGCTTTTAAAAGGATTTTGGGTAAAACAGACAGACAGCTGACATCCCCTGGCAGCATCAGCCTGGTGCTCCAGGGTTTGCTCCTTTCCAAGTGCTGCCCTGTGGAGGTACGAAGCCTTGGAAGACCCATGATAATAGGGAAATACCAGTTAGAAATTAGAATTTGGCCCCTACACTCTTCAGCAAGAATTCTGCTGCAAAAACAGGCTGAAGTATGTACAACAGTGGGACACAAATCCTGCTGGGGAGGCAGGTAAGCGATATGGGATGAACACAGTGCTTCGCAGCRCTGGATCCAGAGCTGCCCGTACAGTCTTATCAAATCATGGGGATGCCAACGGATATGTGCACGTATGGAATTGTATAGGGTACACAAGGCAATTCCCACCTCATAGAGCACCTGTGAGGCAGGATTATTTGGAGATGGCTCACAGCCAGAAAGCAATACAGTTATACTGAGTCCATTGCTTAGGCTGCAGGACAGCACAAACCTTAATAACCTTGTTCCTATAAATGAAAACCACAAGGCCCAAGCTGTCATTTTATCCCTCTGGCTTCGTACTACAAATGGACATACAGAGTTTGGGGCTTTGCCTTCCTTCTCTCCAATGGTCAAAGAGCCACCTGAGAAGAGCCAGCACTTTCCTTGGTGAATTCAACAGGGAACAAATGGAAAGCACCTATGGGGATTCTGGAAATAAAGCTAATGCTCACTTCAGGGGGTGACAAGTTTTACTCTCGCAGGCAGCTCTGACAGATCCATCAAGATCTTAACTTAGTTATAACCCACCCCTCCYCCAGACCTCTGGAAGTGAGCCCAACCTCCATCTTCCTTCTGTGTTTATGCTGCTTTGAACTGTCTAGGTAATGGAAGAGAGAGAGAGAGAAAAAAAAAGACACAGTAATGGCTCTCTTTGGAGGGGTTTTAGGCACTTAGCAGAAAGCAGGAAGTAGAGGCCTTTATAATTAAGTTGCTAATCTCTCACCAGATCTGGCAGGATGTGTACTCTAGTCCAAAAACAGGTTTAAGTCCCATAGCAATTTTTGTTTTAACATTAGGTACAAATTAGGATCCTTAATTTCTTCAGCCCTGAGACTCCACTAACAGTGATGTGCCCTTCATTAGACACATGCACTCTAGCAAAGCCTGGGCACCAGAGTCAAGATAACTCTCTCCTTCTTRTCAAAGAGATTACAAATAAGGTGAAGCCCCTCTGCTGAGGCAGAGACTCTCCTGAGGCTCCTCTCAGCAATGTTCAGCTCACGTCATCTTCTTTCTCTTCCCTCTTTTCATATCTAACAAGCAAGTTGCAGCAGGGACTCAACTGAGCTCATCACACTAGTCCTAACAGCATGCAAGGCCTTGAGTAGAGAGATATGGAAAGATTTGCTTTCTGTCCCTCTATATATGAACAATTTCTATACTGTAAAATAGGTACCAAACCCTAAATGTCCTGGTGTGCGGAGTRTGGGGCCAGTTCTGGAGCTGAGGTAAGCTCACACAGCTTCCTTCCTTCCTGACACTTCCTCCTCTTACAGCAATCGCATTTAAACGTGCAGACAGACAACACTTGCAGATTACTGTCATTTTGCTGAGGAAAATCAGCAGGCACAGAGGTATGAGATAGGATTTTTTGGCTTATTTATCACTTTAAGGAAAGTGACAAAAACAAATGAAAAAAAAAATCCTCATTCCTTTCAACATCCTCTCCACATACCTTAGGGTTTATGTTTCTCTGCAAGCTGCTAATATCACTTTGTCACCCGCCTGGAGGTCACGCAGTCAGAGAGGGTGTCCCAAGGAGCACTGGTTCTCATTACTCGCAGCTGCTCATCGGCTCAGCTCTGTGCCCTGGAGAGCAACTTGGCTTTGGGGCATGCTCCACGCCCCGGACCAAAGCAAGGAGCAGTAGCATGAGGGAAAGGGGGAAGGAATGGAGGGAGGGAGAGACAGAGGGAAAAGTAGCTTGGAAATCAAGCTGTTCGTCACTGTAAATGAGGCAGCTGTGGCGCACACATTCCTTGAGGGCCGTACACAGCCCTGTCTGCATCACACCAGCAGGTGCATAGAATAGGTGGAAAAGTGYCCTGATCAAAGGGCTCCGGAGGCAGGCAGGAAGGCTGGCTGCTAAGGGGGTGGTTAGAGTCCTCTAAAGATCAAAAAGCATAAAGCACAAAGGTGTTATATGCACCGAAAAAGAATAGAAAAACTCTGAGAGAGACAGTCTAATGGTTGGGGAATCCTCGGAGATTCCTGATTCTTTGGGATTGTGTTACAGAAGCCTTCAATGCCACCTGAACGATCAGCCAAAGTGTGTGAACGTCTCAGCGGCTGCAACGGAGAGCTGYGACTATGATAAAACAACCTTTCTGAACACCACATGAGACTGTCCAAGACAAGCTCTGGGCTGGGTTTGACATTTGTATCTCTATCATTTTGGCCGCAGAGATGGATGATGGGGAGCATAAGGAGCATCCAACCCTCCATAAAGAAAATCACTCATTTGTTTTTCCAAACATCTGCCTGTTTCTGATGCCTGTGGACATTCAAATATTTGGTCTGATTTATTTCAGAAGGATGTTTTGATGTGTTCTGAGTCAAGCACCAAGGACACACAAATCTTATTTATGTGACTACAGCAGTCACCTGTCACTAGCTAAAACAGCATTAAATATTACAGTTTTTCCCTACAGAAGGGTGATATATAGATYATTGCAAGAGCGAAGTTACCATGGTTTATCAGAAAAGCTGAAGTTACTGTTTAGYAAATTACAGTCATTAGCTTGAAGATGTTTGCATGCTTCCAGAAAATTGCAACCAAATCATAACGCATATTAACTTATTTTGCTAATCTGTGATAACTCAGTCACTTGCAAGCACCTAAGCATACTCCTTGRTTTATGTGCCCAGTCTTATCAGGTCAGGGAAAATGAGGAGACATTCAAATACACAGAGTATTTTCCTTTGTGGACCATCTAGACAGAAATCTTTATGAAGTTCTGAAACATATATTCATCTGAGAGAAGATTCATACTGTTTGGAGAACTGGCCAATTTCAACAAACTTTCAGTGAGAAGGTTTCTGTGATGAATGAAGGACTTGTGCCAAAATGAGGGATCGATTTGCACCTTAGTAGCCAAGTGGGCAGAGTTCTGTGTGGATGGAGAATAGTAGAGGAAATCTTGAGTACAGTTCTCCCACATCTCTAGGACTTGCTTTGCCACTTACTCCTTTCCTATTAGAACTGGCTTTTATTTGTTTCATTTCCCCTTTACAACTGTTGTTTCCCCAAGTTGGAAAAGTATTTTTTTTCTTCTAATGGGAAAGGCAACTTTGAAAAATGGAATAGAATGGAAAAAAGGCAGCATGCAGGATTGCTCAAGAAAGTCTCAGGCAGTTTTAGAAATTCAGCTTCTGAGAGCAGCTTCTGAACACAGGGAAATGAATGTGAAACACACCCAGACTGTGCATGTAGTTTCCAAACTCTGTTATGTATATTTGGACTGATCATAACAAATGCTGAGAGTCTACATTTCCCAAGGGCCTCCTTGGGGGCCATGACTACTAAGCACATTGCAGACTGAGGTCTGAGCTCATTCAAGTAGCTTATACCAAGATCTGCAGTTCCCCCTACACGGTTTGCAGTGGTGCTCTGTGAATACCAGATAGGCAGCTGTGCCATATCCTGAAATTGCACCAGGTATCCATTCCCATCTCTGGAGCATGCAGACACAGCTTCCTTCCAGCTCTATGATTCCTGCACCAGAAGAATTTGTCAGCATATAGCAGATCCTGCCCTGTGTCCACTGCTGCATGGTGGTATGTGGGAATCTTTAACGGATGCCAAGCTCCAAATTCACACACCCAGTTCTGAGTATCAACAGTAGAGGTCTTTACATGTGACTCAGCTGTCTAAACTCCCRTTACTCCCAGTGGAGTTTAGGGAGCTATTCAGCTCACCCTAAGGGACACATACAGACGTCAGTTCAGTTACTAAAACTTAGACTCTTGCATCATCTGAGATGCCACGGGGTACCTAAGAAATCTGCACGGGGCTGGCAGACATGGCACTGGAGCTATAGGAGACTTGCAGCCTTCTGTAGCAGCAGCTGAGGGCAAGGCAGGATGTTCTGTTGCTTCTCAAATGGGAGTATGTGCTTGGATTTAAGCAACTGAACRAAGTCCCTACACTTGGTCAGCTAAATTGCTCTCTACACACCTTAGATACCAGATCAAATATGGACAACTATAGCTATAGACACTCCAAATTAGATGGCTAGAGCAAAATCTCCAAAATTCATTTTTTGAGTGCTGTCACTTGAAGTGATGATGGTGACGCAGCCGTAACAGCCACACCGGCTTTGTGCAAGGCCACATCCGTATGAGGAGGCATTTGGCTATTCTGGCAATGTTTGTATGTCACTGTGAAGTGTCTTGTGTGCCTTCAGAGGCAGCTGTACCACCATTTGGACGTTCCTGCCTGAGAAGCCAACTGCAGTAAATAGTCCTGGATGTTCAGTGGATGGCATTGATATATTTTTTTTTTTGAGTCATCAGTTAACTTTTTAGCCAACAGGTGCCAAGGGAAAGCCACAARTGCTGCCTTCACAGCTGACGCATTTAAATTACAGTATAACCTATTTATGGCCATTAGAAACCTCTCAACCATTTGYGTTAAATGTGGAAAGTCAATTCCAGGATATTTGAATTGGCCGATTATTTTCTTCCCTCATACATTTCCTCTACAGAACCAACTGAATATAATGCTTTCTATTTCTTTACCTCCTCATTTCTGGCTGGCATTGGGCATGGTTCAATGTCTGCTGTGTGCCATCTCATAGGTGCCTTCACTTCAATACTGAGCAAGAGGAATGCACCCTCACTGATCTCATAGGTGCCTTCACTTCAATACTGAGCAAGAGGAATGCACCCTCACTGACTGATAAAGAAGTCACATTCAGCTTTAAACAGAGGCTCCCTGTATGGGAGGGAACAGTTTCCTATGCAGAGGGACTAAATAGATAAGGAGCACTCAGGCTGGGAAAGATGACAGAGGGAAGATATGATCAAAGTGTATAAAATCATGAAGGACAGAGATGGTGACTAAAGAATTTTTTTTTTTAATGTAACACCAAGTCTAAGGACTGTGCAATGACATTGAGACAACAGATTTGGAAAGGGAGGAAGCATTTTTTTTTTTTTTTTGCACAGTGCATGACTGAAGTACGGAACATATCACCACAGGATGTAGGGGAGGCCAACAGCATAAACAGATTGGAAAAATAATTAAGCAAATTAATGTAGGAAAAGTCCATAAGGGGTTGTTAAACATGCCAAAGTCAGGAAGCCACGGAACTGCTGATTGTTGGACACAGGAGAACGTACTGGGAAGAGTCTCTAGACTGGCCCTGTTTTTCCCTTCACTGAAGTGTTTGTGACTGACCTCTGTCAGAGGTTGGTACTTGGGCGGATAAACCACAGTTTGATCTAGCATAGCTGTTATGGTACATTATGTGTTGTGTTACCATAGGTGGAGAGAGTCTTCCACAACGCGATCCAGAGCAGGAGGTAGTCCAGCTTTGACATCTCTCCATTGACTACAGAGCARTATTGAGATGTTGCAGTCTGCCTAAGCATGTAAGTTAGACACCTGAAATTGCTTAGTTTAAATGTCCTCTCTTCTGGCTGTGATTTGCAGAAAACAATAGCAAGTTAAGTGTCTAAACCCTGCTGGTTTTAAGAGGAGTTATGTCCCCTTTATCTATTTAGATTTTTTTAAATAATCTCTCCAGGCACCTCCATGTATTTTAGGTACCAAAACCTCTATGAAAATCAGGCCAGAGTGATCTTTTCCTTTTTATCTGGTGAAGCTCAAGCTTCATTTGCAAAATGATTGTGACCCATAGATTAAACTACAGTTTCTACACACTTTGCAACCATTATTATTAATGATGCTTTTAAAGCATTATGTCTGGAAAAGGCATATTTTGTCTGTTTGCAAAAATAATTTCAGCGAGTTCTCTTTCCACAGATCACAGAGAGTGAATGTAYTCAGTGCAACGAGACACATTTGTGTCACCTTCATCAATCTCCTAATTTTAAAACTAATTCTTATGCCTCTTACCTTCCACTCCTCATAGAGCAAGTCAGGAAGAGAGGTGTTTTCCGGCTTGGCTGAGCAGCTTACACGTAAGCATGCCAGGCTCCAAACAGAACCACATACACTAGAAACATAAATCAGGTCTGTAACATGAGTCTGCTGGAGGAGAACTCTATTATGCACTTGACCTGTATCCRGGGTTCATTTCAACATGACCCTGGCGTAACTCGCTTTATCAGCTGTAAAGCCAAGCTCACCAGCTGTACATTATGTTCACACTCCAAAGCCACTGGAGAAAGCAAATAGAGCTCCAGAGCAGATCTATGAGAACAGACCAAGAAAGTCCCTTCTACGTCTTKTGCTTTCATTGCTATAAAGCTGAAAGAATTAATCTGGGCTGTACTCAGAATGAAGTGTTTTGTTTAATCTGGAGGTATGCTTCTGAAATTAAAGAAACGGAGTCAAGCTAAAGCTTAAGGTGAGCAGTCCTCTTGAAGTGAATGATTCAAATGCTTCTTGTTGAAAATGTTAAAATGGAGCCTTTTCGGTTTGTCAGGAAGAAAGGGTCTTTCCACCTTTCTGTGGCAGAAAGCATTAGATGAATTCGGTCTGAGCCTGTGGATAGTTTCAGTCAGCCAGAAACTGAGTTTATTAGCAAATAAGCTATCCATCTGAAAAATGTTATCTAACTCTATCCCCAAAGTTCTTCTCATTGCTTAAAAATATCCTATTTATAGAGGAAGCTGTAGCTGAGAATAGATTTAAGCTGTTGTGGTTCATTGTCTGTCTCCTTGGGAAAGCAAACCAATTAAGCTCTTCTATTCTGGAGCATTGGTGCCTGTTTATTATGTTATTTGAGGGAATATAGTCTTACAGTCTCTGACAGATATGACTGCACTTTTTATAAGCAAATAACCTGTTTTCAGTAGCTTTGAGATAGAAATGGTCACAACACAGCTTAGGAATGCAGAAACTGCCAGCTGAGACCAATGGAGCATCCTGCATCCGCGTCTCTGCCAATTGCTTTTACCAAAAGCTCTCCAAAGAATCTGCCAGGCAGTTAAATAAAAGCATTGTTCTTAATGTGTTAGAAGAGATGGCTTCTGGCTTGAAACAGGAGGAACTATCAAACTTTTCATTACCTAAGCTAAGCAAAAAAGGAAAAAAAAAAAAAGAAAAGAAACCAGAAATAAGGGGGAAAAAAAGAAGTGCTAAAAGCAACTCCATTTAACCCTGATGTTTTACATTGTTTTGAGGAACTTCTAAAAGTCTGATTGATTGCTTTGCCATTTGAAGTTCTCTGTTTCTTTACAAAATAAGTACAACACAGATAAAATTAATCACASTTGTCTTGCTAAGGCGTGCCAGCCTTTTGTTGCCAGGAAAGGAGAGAAATCTGTGCAGAACCTATTTCTTTCAAGATAAGTAATGGGACAGCTGGGCTGGTGCTCCCAGGGCTGGAGATGCCCTTGGAGAGGTGACATGGAGTGGGTGTCTATTCATCCACTATCCATGATACTCAAGGATTTGCTTTTGTAGGCTGCCTAGCTGAGCTGGCAAGAGGATGCCAATGCCTAGTTTACTAGCATGGAGAAAAGAAGGCTTGAGGAGGATCTTATCAGTGTGTATAAATGGGGATGAGTAAAGAAGATGGATCAGARTCTTCTCAGTGGTACCCAATGACAGGTCAAGAGATAACGAGCACAAAATGAAACACAGAAAATTCCATTTAAACATTTTTTAAAAAACAAACTTTTTTACTGAACAGGTAAATGGGAACAGGTTGCCCYGAGAGATTGTGGAGTCTCCATCCTTGGAGATAYTCAAAACCAAACTAGACATGGTCCTGGGCAACCTGCTCTAGCTGCTCCTGCTATATCTAGCTGATCTAGCTGACTTTGCTAAATCTAGCTGATCTTGAGAGGTTCCTTCCAACCTCAAACATTCTGGGAGTTTGTGATATGAGCATATATCCTGATAAAGCTTTTTTGAGCTGTGTGCTYTGTGGCCAAGTTATGCCAGGTCAGTTACTGGACAGTAAATGTGCAGGTCCCTTAACATGCACATGTCTTTAGACCTGTGCTTAGCATCACAGGGATGACAGCTTTGGTTTTGCAGGCAGTGGACTAAGTCCATCCACTCATTTTGTGTTTATTTTACCAAGCAGACAGAAATTCGCTGGCCACTTTTATTGATTCACTGCTTTTGCTTTGTCCATGTAGGCAGATGGACCATGTTCACAGCTACCTCGTGTTCCCAGGGTAACCACAACCAGCTTTCTTGTCCACATCTGTTTGGCTGCTAGAGACTTATGACYTAGCTTAATGACCTGAATAGTGGCAGCCTCTCATTTTCTCATCAGTATCTTTGAACCTCAGGGCTATTTTACAGCCATGAACTCAGGAGTGGAGTCAAAAAGACAAGCAACAACAGCACAAACACAAAAATTTTAAGATTACGTAAGAATTATTTGCTCAGTGGTGATYGTGGAAAGTCTGTCAGAGACTATAAGGTTAACCTGACACCCTGGCTGTGGCATGAAATGAGTCAGTAGATAAGCTGGCCCAGACCAGCCTCCAACAGGTCTTGGGGAGCTACCACTATTTACCACCTGCAAATTATTTATGGTGCTCCTCTTTTCTTAGCTCCTGTGATCTACGATGTATGTCCAGTGGCTCTGAATCACTTGGCATTTTTAGCATGTTGTTAAGGAAGGCTCACTGGTTCTGCCTCAGAACATGTCTACAACATGTTTGCTGTCAAGAAAAGAGTCCCCAGCATGTAGTTTGTGTAACCAGAAATCTCATGGAAAACATTTTCTCATGGAAAATACGCAAACCCTACTGGCAGAAAATCCATGACTAGACAAAAAACAGTCCAGGTGGCCTTTGATTAGATGAGAGATTGGACAAGATGCTCTGGATGGTCCCAAYTGGTATGAAGCTGGATTGACTGGACCAGACTTGAGTGAAAGGGTAACACACGCAGATGCAGAGTGGCTATAGTCAAGCTTAAGAGCATCAGGCAGAACTGTCTGTTGCTTGCAAAATGACTTCCCTCCAAACTGGCAGTTTAACAACACCATGGCCTTGTGTTCATCAGGTGCAGGAGTTATACACAGAATGCTCTTTGAAGAGCCACAGCAGCTGCAACAGCTTCCTGCTAAATTAAAGGAAAATACTTAAAGCTCCTGTGTGCTGCTGAAGTGTGCACACAGCTAAGAGTTTTACAGAGCTAAAAATCCCCACACTGATTTCATGTATTCATTTAAAAGCCTTAGGGGGCACAAGYCATGGTTTAACAGCGGGAACACAAAGAACCTCTTCTTTGGGAGCAGAGAGTTTTCTTTACTGTGTGAGGGAAACAATGCCAATACACAACTCATTTGAGCTCTTCCCCTACTGAGACACAGAATTACTTTGCAGCAGCCTGCTAAACGCTCAGCCTTAAGGTAAAGTGAAGTAGTCAATGCACTTAAGGTAGTATAATAGATAAAATAGGCTCCTTCTCCCACCCGGATGGCATTCATTTGTACCTAGCATCAACACACACTTGAGTTGRTATCCTAAGAGAATTCCCACTTTATTTTTCCCTTCTTGATGGGAATTGCAGGGAGGCTAATTAAACCCCTTGAACTATTGTTGTTATTCCTCATCTTTTCCCTATAACATAAGCAATACGTTATCTCATACTTGAGTGCATGAGCTCTTGTCCCCTATCAAGACCTGCCTTGCACCTTTGCCTCCGTGCTCAAAGCATTTCATGCAGCAAATRCAATTAATTTCCTTACAAGAACACCCAAACAGCTTGATCAATATTCTCTGCTAAACCACAGCAGAAAACAACCCTCAGTCTCTGAGCAAAATGTGCAATCTAGACCTAGTATCATTGTGCAAGAATTTGGAGAAACAGCACGACCTAGTGTTCCCTCTGCTTTTCACCAGCTCTTGAAGATTTACAGTTCCTGAGCATGTCATTCCAAATGCTACCCCTATGGAGCTCTGATGAAAACAGATTTTTTTTTCTGTTATTCCGTTTTCTTTTTCTTCTCCCTGCTAAAAGTGTTCCACCACAGATGTATGCTGGAATCTACCTCTCTTCCTTAAGCACAGCTTACTTCTTTATACAAACAAGGAGAATCTTACATAATCCTATACAGCATGAACAGTTTCAAAAGCAGCATGGGCCTAGGAAGGAGTCTTATTCACAGTCGCATTGCAGGGGATTTTGATAGATATTCTTTTCCCTCTATGAGCACTTAGTAGGAGTTGTCTGTGAACATCATCGATCATGGAAGGCCCATGGAAATGGGAAAGTACCAGCACTCTCTGTTTTGTGGAACCTATTTATGGCCACCATGCATTTTGATACTGTCAATCTTGATCCTAAATGTAGTATCAAACATGTCACTACCCATATAAAATGTGTTTATAAAATGACTTCTCAAATAAGCCAGTTTAACTTCACATCCTTTCAACAAAAGCCCATCAATGTTTTCTCCTGCGCTTCTGGTGTGGTCATGCATGTCCACTGTAGCGGAATTTCCCACAGTTTCTGCTCTCAACATGACCAACAGAGAAAAGCTCCACCACAAGCTTCCTGCTATACACAAGCAAGACAGAATAACTTCTGGGACTCTGCTCGTCAATCACCAGGAGCAGGCAATATGACTGGAGGAAACCTGGGTGGCTTGAAGTTTAGCTGCTGACTGCTACTTTCCAGCAGATCTTACGACATGTTTCACTTTTCATGACCTGTGTTATTCATCCACCCTCARAGTAGATCTGTCCCTCCCAAGGCATGTCTCCATACTGGAAAAGCCCACCAATCCATCTACTAGAAGCTAGAGGGTTTGTGTCCTTTAAGAGAAAGGCACTGGAGCTGCACAGCAGCCCTAGCTATGCAGTACTGTCCTGCAGAATAGCATTCTTTCCAGAGCTGATCAGCTTATTCCCTGGAGCTTGAAGTTTTCCTCTGAGATTTTTGTTGCAGTCTGTGTAATTACATATATTATGCTATTTGGGTAATTGTGACAACAGAGGATGTGCATTCCTCATGCTCCTCAAACATCTCATCTGATCTGATGCACCATTAGGCCAAAGCTCCTGCAGAAAATCAGATACATAGGGAACCATAAAAGATCATTCATTATTGACTATCTTTGTGGCCAAATTGCCGGTAGTATGTGGGCACTGGAATACCTGGAAAGAAAAGGACAGAYTGTGCTGCAGATCATCGTGGTTATGGAGGGCTGACTGTAGTGTCTGTTGTTCAAAAAGGAGCAAAGAATGATGTAGCTATTCTTTGGGTAAGACTCCTGAAAGCATCCTGCAAGGCCACAGCTTTGGAAAAGGTCATTCCTGCTACACTCTGTATTACATAGCACAGTATGAGAGTCATGTRTGACTAAGCTGAGTTATCCACCCTTGAGCTCCCAGCTGCTAGTCCTCTAAAAGGGATGTGAACCCATCTTTACATTGGCAAGARCATCTCTCTTCTCTGTCGTATAAACACCAAACCAAATAACCAGACCTCAAAGCAAGACTCAGCTTGCCTAACCTTTAATCCAGGCTGAAAACAACAGCACCCTGACAGCTCCACCAGCGCAGAGCCCCACATGTCAAGGAGAGATCTGAGTCAGCCCACAAAACTGGATGAATGGATGGCCTGGCAACAGATAAAAAGCTKACTCCTTATCTATCATCCTCACCATCTGGGAACCTCTCTCCTTGCCTTCCTAGCCCTAACTGCTTTTACTGCTTGATCTCAAGRGGTGTTCATGGCATGACCCATATCCAAGTAAGCATGCTGTTTCTTGCTTTTTCACTGACAGTTGGCTTTTCAGCCACTTTACTACCATGTTCACCTGTGAATCAGCAATCTCTTGTGAGCCCAGGTATTAGTCCTGTTTTTGTCATCACAAGCCTTTGGACATTCCAATTTTCAGGGGATTATATGCAAAGCAGAAAAGACATCAKCTATGCCTTTAATGCTTTCCTTGGTCTCTCATCTCCCCAGGGACAACTKTCAGGGTGTCCTTATAGAGAAATAAGCAATTCAATTCCACTTTCTTGAGAAACTTTAATTTCAGATACTTATTCCTATTTGATCATGTCTGACTGTAACTCACAGGTAAATAATGAAATTCTTCCAGTCTCAGATGCCAGTGACTTCCTAAAGCAAAAGTAGACAGCACTGTTTTGCCTACACTACATTATTTTATACAATGTTTCTTTTTTAATCTCTCTGTCTTGAGGTCTGTTTCTGTGCAATACAGACTTAATGCTATTTTAGCTGTAAATTCACCAGACCTGACTTGGTTTGGCTTTAAGCTCATTCTGAAATCCTATTGATGAACTTCAACACAAGAAAAATGTAAGTCTATGAGGCACCTCAAACCTGGTTCCAAACACCCTTCCTGCAGAAGAGACTTCCAGCAGCAGATCTTTCCTCACATGGATGATGCAGGAGTGAGACCGGAGGGGGTCAGTGTCATGTTGCAGAGCAGATCAGATGGCCATAAGGATCTCTTCTGAGCACACTATCCATAGTAAATCAACATAGTGTGTTAAATACCTATAAACCAGCTGCAGTTTTCCTCCAGTCCGGACTTCTCACAAGCGTGTAGTTTAGCCATAAACACATCCTTCAGAGACTGGGACCTGCAAATTTTGTCACTGTGTACCCCAATTACTCTTGCAGTGCCATCACCAGCCACTGCTGAGCCAAGCAGGTGACCTTCGAGTCCTGCATGCGTCCTGATGTGTGCAGGAAGGATTGAGTGTGGGAGCTGAGTGAGCTTTCGAGGTATTGCTTAGTGTGAAGCCCTTGGAGACCGCAGCACAGAGGCAAGGGGGACACCCCATTGGGCATGCCGTCTGGCCTGTTCTCTGCCACGCAAGGGAAACCCCTCTCAGGAATTCAGGAATAAGTCCCACCGAAAAGCTGTGCTGAATCAAGGTCTCGATTCTAGACAGCAGAACAAGTTTGTTAGTTATTACTCTTATCAGTAAATCTGTAACTGTATTGAAAATTATAAAGCAGCTAATTTATTTTATGTGAAGATTGTATCTATTTTAATGAGATCCAAAAATAGCAGTTTAATGTGGTGGCATTAAGCAATGACGTTGCACAGGGTCTTTTTCSATGTGAAATTTTCCATGGTGTTTAATGTTCTTTATTCCTAGAGATAAAGAATGTCTTTCTGTGTCACATGCACTGAAAGGACCTGTGGGCTGAATCTCGCTTGACTGGCCGGTCAAGGACTTGCAAGATTTTCATGGCTGTTCTGATTGAAGCCCTAATCCTGTGTGGCTAGGGAAAGGGATGGTCTCTGGGTGGAGAGGTACACTTAGGGTGTRAATCTGTATCATGAATTTTCATGCTCCTTAACATGTCACATCCCTACCTCAATTCCCTGTCCAACGTACAACATTACAAACCTCACAACTTTGCCACTTGGAGCCCTCTCTGAGGCAGTGATATGCCATTTCATGTATAAGCAATGCGAGTCTGCAGAAGTTTCTCCCAGATAGACGTAGGGGTCTCCCATTAGCATTGCTGCCCTGTACAAGGGGTCACAGAGACATGTTTAGCCTCCAGGACAAAGCCACTGCAGCTGTGACCTGCTAGAGAAGACCGAGGCAGAGGAGGGTGAGTGGGAACCTCTGAGACTGAGCGGTTGGGAAATTGCTTCTGCATCTCTCAGTGAAAGCTCCCGACTGGTTCTGCTTCCAGGAGGTTGAAGCAACCCTTCTGTAATCAAAAAACTTGGCTGTTGGCAAAGGGACGGCTGGAGATCAACTTGGGCTAGGGGAAAGGATGCTGTGAGTACACAGACTGTCAGACATTGCTCTATCAGGAGGTGCCGTGTCTGGGGATTCCTGCATGGGCAGTCCCCGTGCAGYTTCGTTAATATAATCAAGGCCAGTACTTATTTAGTGCTCATCCAATCATTGCAAAGGGACTGATTACAGGCTGCTCTCTTGGGGCACTGTTTCAGTCTKGGACTTGACTGGTGAGTATAAATAGTGTGACAGCTGCACCGAGGAGGTATTCCTATGTGATGGAGAAGTTAAAGCCCATGTCGAGGCCTCACTAATTGTTCAAATTATTGCTACTGCTAACAGGGCAGCAAATTATGTCAGGGAGCCTTTTAGAAGTTATATGACTTTTAGCTACAGATGATATACACTCCTGGATTAATGCTGACAAACAATTATAAAAGGGGGACGCATTAATAAAATCTGAATGGTGGGAATAAATGTCAAATTAAAAGCAAACAACATCTGAAATATTGACTTTGGCAAAATAAAGTGATAGTAAGAGAAAAAAGAAAATGCTATGGAGAGAAGATTGAGAGCACAGTTGTGCTCAGGGTAGGTTTTACCCAGTACTTTAGAATTAGAGCTCAGCCATGGCCATTTGTAATTGAGTTCTGGTCTGCACTGAGGAGGTTGGAGACAGTAACAGAAATTGGGTCTGTCAAACCGTAGTTCTTCTTTTGCTGTTGGACAGTCACTGGCTTCTCTGAGTTAAAACAATGGTGAATTCAGCCCACTGTAGATACAGAAGGCCTGGCTGACCTCTCATTTACAGTAGTAAAGAGCAGGACTAGCTTAGTAAAATAACTGACTTATACTGGTTTTATGCTAAGACAATTAGATCTGACCCAGATGGGGCCCCAGCTCCACTTTAGCAGCTTCCCATCTCTTAAAGCTGGAAGAACTGAGYGTTCAGGTCTTATCCCAGGATGATCTGAGACATGAACCCTCTCCTTCAATTTCCCGTCATTATAGTGCCATCGGCCATATAATTCTCCTTCAGATATTATTTTACTTATTCTTTGCCCTTTCTTCTTGCTTATTCTATTAGAGATATTTAGTATAAAAGATATCAATCTTATCTTYCTTTCCACACATATAATTTACTTATAGATGTCATAGAACAGACGTCAGAGAGTTTGAGGAAACAGCTAAAATGCTTTGGGTTCACAATACTGTACAAATCACAGTCTTACACTGGACCACATGTGGCCTATTTACCTGTATGTGTGTAGTAAATACAACTAAACTAACATGGACCATGAAGATATCGCCTTGGCAAACACTGGAAGCKCCATGGCCAGGACAACCTGACCTGCCTCTTCAGGGAAGGCTTGGAGATAAGGTTAAAATAGATTGAACATTCTGYAGATCGGACACAGAAAAAGTCACTTCTCAATCTAGGTTGCTGAGGGCTTGAAAAATGCTCCCACACATTCCCTCAGTATCACAGTAGRGGTAAACAACAGTCTGAATCATTGCATTGAAGTGAATCCCACTGCGGTATCAAAGCCAAAATGTTTCTTTTCCTAAGCAGTGCCTTCACTGGCATTAAGTAGCTGAGAACACTATTATTTTTTGTTCTGTGCCAACAGGCTTGGGTCTGGACTACCAAATACGTCGTACCATCCTGCACTAAAGAGGTTGTGACCTAAAGTGTATGTGACACATATGCACAAGGGAGCCCAGATTCCAGTAGGCCTCTGCTATTTTTGTTTTAAATGTGCTTCTTTGAGGGTCTTTTAAGAGGCCTTTTTTTTTTGCTTTTTAAGAGAGACCTGAGAGTGGATGCATCTAGTTTTGATTACYCCAAATCTAGGCTCACACTACATAAAATCCAGCTTAGTGTCATGGGGCATACACTCTTTTCCTGAATGATGTCATCACCAATGGCAATTAATATAKTCTCTAGAGAATTTTTGAGTATGAAGTCAGCAGTTCACCACAGTGGGATGTGGGATTTTGCAGGTATTCCTCTGTGTGTGAAGTAGGGTGTTGCTGTCAGGGGGTAGATACCAATATGACACCTGCGTAAAACTGGACTTTTAATCATCCTCTGTCTGTATTCTAAGTCCTCTGTGGAAAGGGGATTTCTAGTCTCTCTGGAAGAGGGCATTAGAGCCCATAATCTCATTAGCAAGTAGGAGGATGTGTATTCATACTCCTATGTGGCAACCCAAAAGCTTTTAGAAAACAGCTGTTTGTAAAGACTGCACCTATGAATGGAAAAAAAATGTTGATGCTGCCCATTTCTGAGTGATATTCTCAGTTCTATGAATTTTAGTTTTCTATGGCTTGGTATTTGATGTGGATATTAAAACGTACTACATGTCTCCTTACTTCCTGAACCAGGGCAATCAAGGGCTAAAACATTCCTCACAGCACAGATGAATGGCTTTGCAATAATTAGCAGTAGAGAGTCTTACAGAAGATGCAATAGTCCACCGCTTGCAGTAACCTTTCTTTAACTTGTTTAATCTTCTTAGTGRGGTGTAGATTACATCACCTCAAACCGACCTTGAAAGCTCCGGATCAGCCACATCAAGTACATGAGTGTTGCAGGCAATTCATTGCTTTGGTCCTTCTAAGCTCCATAGTAGCAAATTAACATGGCACAGCTGGTGCTTTCAAAAGGTTTGCATTCAAATAACTGATACAGATTTGGAATCCCAGCTGACCTAGGAGCAGAAGATAGCTGCTTATGCCCAAGACGGAATAGTCAGATATTATCAACATTSGTATTACTGCTGAAAGTTAATTTTTGCCTTTTACAGTAAAACCAAGYGCTGGTGTTACACAGTTTGTTTGCAGTCATTTTAGCCATTTTAGTCATTCCTTAATAACAATGAGACTCCAAAATTGCTTGAGGATTTTTTAGACAACATCTCAGGCTTTCAAAACAAGTATATGTAAGGAATTTATGAGATTCATGTATTTATTTCATGATAGCAACTTCATTTTAAGTGGATATAAGGAATAAAAAGGAGTAATTTTGATTGCCAGTGCTTACCCTGGGATAGTCAGTGGGAGTGCTTTCCTTGATGTCAGTATATGGATCTTGCACAGTCAGTCCCCCAGATAGCCAGGATGCATTTGAGGGCTGTTACCTCCCATTAAACTAAGGTTGATTTTCCGTGACTGAAAATGGCATTGTGTTGTTCATCTATACGACACTTAAATTTCCCACAAGAAAGGAAGGATATGAAAGGTGAGAAAATCTGTGTACAGGGTTATCTAACTTGTAAATCTCTCCAAGCAGCAGATATTTCATTCAAAATCACACTTTAGAAAGGACATTCCATTCAAAGTAACGTCCAGAGGCTACTAGGAAACCAGGGACAACAGGGCCTTGCAAGACTATTCCATCTGGAAGAGAAACTGATATGAGATGTATAGCCTTGGGGCTCAGATCCGTTCTGTCTCACTCAGGTATTACATCACCTAAATGTGAARTACTCAGCCCAGAGCAGGTGATTGAATCCTCCTAAAATAAGAGTCTAAGTTCCCCAGAAAGTCAACGGAGAGATACAGCCCTCTCCAGCGACCTTYGCAGGTAGCACCCTTCATCTAATTTAACCCATCTCCTGATTTCAACTGCCTGACACCTTTTATAATTATGGGCTGTGAAGTCAAGATATTAGGATCCCAGGCCCTCCTTCCCTGGCAGAGGTTGCATCTGGTGCTTGCGAGGAGTGCTCCACCCACCATGCTCCAGGGCTTTCTGGGTGCAGGCATCCTCTCCACTCAGATGGAAGATGGATCTTTGTTTGGCCATGAAGAACAAGTCACAGATCCAGAAGAATGGATCATACTGGAGCGGGGCATTTTAGGTGTGCATTTTTTTTTGGTGCATGCATTCTCATTTAGCCAGATTTTATCCTGTCCTTGATGTTTATTCCAGAGAAATTSTGTAGATGTGAAGGCTTCTTCTCTTGGCTATGAATAACAGCAGGTGCTTCTCTGCAGATCTGAAGTCCTCCTTGTCCACTGCTCTAGTGAGCGCTRTGTTGACAGTCTTAGCACATCACAACCTTTCCCCTGATGTTTTTACCTCAAGCCTAAAATATGAAATGGTTTTCAAGCCTTGTGCTCACACCTGGGGTACGCTCTTGTGTTCCCTGGGGCTGGCACACAACYAGGTGCCTTGTGCAGGTACTCTGCATTTGAGGCCAGGAGGTGTTTTTGTTGCACAGAGGGAATGAATTGTTCTTTTGTGGGGCCTGACAGGGCTTGGAATAAAGGCTGGACARGAAACAAAAATTCRCTCCCAATTAGAAAGATAAGATTAAATTTTTTATTTGTTTGTTTGWTTCATTTCTTCAGGAAATGAAACCTGAGAGACATCATGTCCTTCCTGGACAGAATTGGAGAAGAGGTCTCTCCAAGTCAGCACTGCAGTGCCTGCCTGGGCATGAGGGCATGGAGCTGGTTTCTCATGTAGAATCTAACCACCCTAACACACTTCGTCCCACTGGCTGGTCTGGGAAGCTTCCTGTGGACAGTTTTGTTAAAAAAAMCCCATATTTTGACGAATTTTGAGGGAAAAGTCACCTTGCAGCAATTAGCATGTGCCAGTTTAATAAAACCAGTGGTTAGATTAATCTCAGGTATATCTGTAGTTCATTTAACAAAGTATCCATGCATCCCSAGAGGGCACACGTGTTACACTGGCTGGACTCCCACTGTGTAGAGCAGCACACCACTGCTAGCAAAGAAAGGGAGCTGTAGCCAGGTTCCCAGTTTCAAGTTAAAGGAATACAGCCACTATTGAGTTAAAAACTTCTTGTCCGAACCAAACGGCGGATGATGAATGTCTGACATCTAGCAGGGAAGCCAACCAATTGGCGCYGGCACCAGAAAAGCCACTACAAGGCTCTTAATCCCTGCCTCCTGCCCAGGTGCTGCTTCCCTCATGGAGGGGCCTCATGGATAGCGCAGTGGTCTCGCAGGTGCCAGCATACCGGGCACAAAGGGTCCATGTGCTTTGGAGACCCTTTGAGGCTATTCTGGGGTTAAGGTACAGATGGATCTCAAAATAAATAAAGCAAGCAAACAAACAAGATATGGCCTGACAAACTGACCAAGCAGAGAGAGATGCTAAGAATCAAGCTTTTATATCACTATAGAAGAAGTAGAGAAGGTAGGATTTTTCCAGCCAAGATTAAGTCTATTGTTAATCACAGTGTTCACAGGGTTGSAGAGACATTATCTGTAAATAAATCCTGATCTATTTTAGGAAGCTCTTCCTTCACAGTAATGGACTCTTATTTTGGAATGTAATTCTGAAGTAACCAGCTTGGTTACTGAGGTTTACTATGTTTTCGAAAACGTGATTTCTAATTCATTTGCCTCTTCTTACTGCCATCTAGTGAAGCTTGCTGGGAAGATGAATAAGTCCCCCCACAAACAGTAAAAGAGAAGCATTTCATTTTAAGCAAGAGTAGTTCCAGGCAAATCAATATGCAGAAGTAAGAGAGAAGGAGAGAGATGGCAGGAATTGCTATGTACTTGATTATACCGTTTCTGAAATTTTTACTGAATCTACAGAAAAGATTTTAGATCAAAGAGCAGTTTAACCAGCCACCCTGCATGCCCTTTGCTCTTGTGATTAGCCTTATGGATGATCTTACACATGGACCCRCCAGTAAAGGTAAAATAGAGAGCTTGGGATGGAGCTGTGATAGTAAATGGGAACTGCCAAAAAAGTCGATTTACTTAAAATAGTGTAGGAAGGTGGAGCTGGGCTCTCTTCTTCTCCTTTCAATCTCTGGAAGAAAATGATGGACATCATTGATGTGGTCAAAATATGGGGATCTGGATGAGGGCTATGGGAGTTAAAAGTGCAAGCAGCTGTGTGCTGAACTAAAGGTCTGTGAAAGCTACGCCTGAACCAAGGAATAGCTGACGAGAACCAAGAGTCCCGTGTGAAAGGAGAAAGCAGACTGTCCTGCTGAGAGCCAGAAGATACCCAGAACCTCAGTGCCTCAAACACATAAAAAGACATTTGCTATGCAGAGTTCTTAATCCAGCAGATTTTATTTTAAGTAAAGAATTTGATAAGCTACTGTAAATCATAGGCAGCATGTTTTATTTGTGATATATGAAAAAATATTTATTTGCCATGTTCAAAACAGAAATAGATAACTGTTAAAGAAACACAGGTATTTCTAACCAGCACTCCGAAATTCAAGCTGCAAGTGTGCCAAATGTCTTCTCCCTGTGTGCTCTCTGAAGAGCACTCTGCATGGGGGACACCCCTGAGCTTCATCTATCTTCAAGCAGGGAAAAAAACAGAGGAGCATTTCCCTGAAAAATTGTATTACCAGGAAGACTATTCCACAAAATACTGGTCAGACTCATGTCTTGCACATTGTGCAACTGTCCTGACAGCAGGAGTTATGTGATATACTACCTCTGCCCATACCACTCTGAAACAGCAGGACAGGTGAACTTCAGGTAGACAAAATAGCCGAACTCATCCACCTAACCCTGAAAAGCCAAAAGAGAGATGAAGGTACCAAGGACCTTCCAGGAGTTGTTCACATTGCTAGATCATGCCAGACCTAGTCAAGATTCTTGTGATAGCTACATAGGAGGAGTCATGAAGGGATGTGATCTCCACTCAGCCCTCAGCTTAGTAGAAATGCCCAAAGCTGGAGTTCTTGACTTGAATTTTTTTGGACTAAGCTTTATCTTTTCACATGGTCAAGTCAAAAGAAGGGATGACTATTGAGGTGGAGGGATGAAAAGACCTGCACCTATTAGTGCACATTGGGCTGGACCTCTCTGGAGTTTTTACTGGTGATTCTGTTTTATATCTGTTCTGATATTTTAAGGAAAGTCGAAGATGCTCAGAAATGGATGACTTATTTATAACTCACAGAGTACACATTACACACAGTAATGTATTTTCAATACTGAGCTTCTATGTAGCAGAAAGGTCAATAGTTCTCTAAATCTTGCACCGATCAGAACCAGCATCAGATGGTGGCAGAGTTTTACACACTGATTTGGTATTAACATGTATGCAGGRTCCAGCCATAGCTGAATGGCTGCAATATGGGCCGAGTCTGGTAACTTTATCCCATTACAGTCAATTCTCACTGGAGGGTACTTTGCACGTTGCAGAAATGCTCATGATCCAGCATATACTGCAGTGCTAAGTATCACCAGAGAGCCTGGGGAAAAGCAAATTAATTATTCAGTCGTGGAGCTTTGTTTTAATAGCAGCCCAAACATTTACAATCCCATTCTGTATAAAGACTAACCATACGGCATGTGTGCATACAGAGTGTGCTGTCCAATTAAGTACATATAATGCAGTCTCCAGCATACTAACTCGTACATCAGSTCCTTAATTACACCAGACTTTATTCCAGTGGTTGAAGATATTGCCCTTTGGTGAGGCCTAAAAGCACCAAAGGGAGCTGCTATAGCCAGTACCTCATCCAGATCAATATAGAGGGGAAGGATAATACAATTACTTGTGGATTAAATTGAAGACAATAGAAATCCTATGATGTATTGGGAGCTTGGAGCATTTCATCATGAGGAAGAGAGGGAAAAAAAGCCAATGTGGTAAAATTGCTTTTGAGAGAGGAGGAAAGGCTGCATTCGTAGGATATTTAAAGATACTTTTCATATATTATTAAGACTAAAATTTGAAAGTACTCATCATATAGTTCGACCTATGTACAACAGGTCACAGATTTCCACCTCATCATTCTTACTTTCAAATAATTTGTGTTCTAACCAGAAATATATCCAATTTTACAGTGAATTCAGTGTCAAAACTGCAGATAATAAGAGCAGGATCAAAATTTTCCTGTTCCCATGGAACCATTTTGAAATCTCCTGTAAGAAGTATTTTCTATGAGCTTTCCAAAACATTTTGTGTTCTAGAAGCACTCAGATTATGATATTATCGTAAAACTTTATCCTGAAAGTAAAATAACAATGTGTTGAATAAACATTTCTGAAAAATAACGATAACTATTTGTAATTTTGAATGAGTAAGTTTATCTCCAGAAAAGTTTTTTAAAAAAGTAAATATAGTAAAATGTTTGCCATTTCATTATGAAAAGTGGTAAATAATTGGAAATAGGTTTTAAATCAAATGAACCATTTTGAACTAGAAACTCATATCTGACTGTAATTTAGCACAACCACTATGCATACCTAATATAGCCCTAGAAGCAAATATTACTCCCGCTTTTCTTTATACAAAATATTTATTTTCAGGCTCACTGATGCCTTTGCAGAAGTGAAAATTCTGTAGAAGTGAAATTTTAATAACTTTATAGTGTTTCATTACATCAAAGCTATTTTGATATTTGGAATCACTGTCTCTTTTAAATTCAATAACATTATATTTTCCAATGTGTCAAAAGTTTTTGAAACATTTCCTTTTAAGGCCAACYCAGTATGTTTCCTTTGACCTGACTAGACCTTTATGTAACATGCATTAAGAGATTTTGTCATCAGCAGACTTAATGGCACTGAGGAGGAAAATAATTTTTCATAAATGTATTTAGTAAGAAATAGTTGCTGTTTTTCTATCTTTACCTCTTGCTATTTCACCTCTGKTTTTCTTGATAGACACAGTTCTATTTTTGCAACATCTTTATGACTTTTCAGTATTTTCATTATTTGGAGCTATTCTAGAAGCATGTTTTTTGAAAATAATAGTCCTGAAGAATTTCATCTGTGTTCCCTACCTTGTTCCAACCTCTTTTTGGCAAGCCATAGTATTTTTAGCWGAGGGAGCTGACTCCACTAACCCCTGAAGATCTGCTGGGGGACTGGGGTAGAGGAGAAAGAGACTATTCACAGGTTATGATGAGGCAAACAACTTCTTCAGTACCACAGTCACCTTCCAACATTTGTTTTTGGAAACTCTGCTGTGGGGTGCAAATCCTGATACCACAGTTCACCTCCATCATCGTCTGCTCTTCGTCCTCCACTGGGAAMAACTCCTTTTCTATGTTAACCTTGAAAAAGTCTACTCAGCACAAATTCTCCACGTTTATTTCACTGAGAATCAGGMAACGCTGAATATAGATAATAGCCCATTTATGTTGACTCTTGTTTTCCCATCTTGTAAACATCGCTTGAATTTATATTCTCATCATTTTTTGCTATAATACTGTTCCCTAAGCCATAAAAAGAACAATTCTAAGCTTCTTGACAGCTTATATTTCTGTAAGCAATATTAATGCATTGTAAGTCTGACCTGAATGCTGCTGCACTGCTGCCTGATCCTGCACAGCTGAGTTCCCACTGTGCCTCTGAACGTGCTCTGGGGTTTGTGGAAGGAGAAGGTGCTCAGCAGTCAGCAGGATGAGGCTCCAAAGCACCAGTGAGGACACAAAGCAGAACTAAATGCCCACTGCTACTCGAATGTAAAGAGTGTGCGAGACACACTTGCAGGAGCTAAACTCTACTGGTGAGATTCCTGTAAGAGATGACACCCTTTGGGGACAGAAAGACTTAAAAAGAAAGAACATAAAACGCTTTATGTTTTCATGCTTCTGTGGGCAAAGGCTTTGCAGAGGTCACAGGCAAGATCTGTGTAACATGTAATTCTACCCAAACACAGACTTCTGCATGCCCAGCATGTCCATAAAAGCAAAGCTTAGCTTTGAGTTTCTTTAGCTGTACAACTAATTTTCATGCTAATTGTTGCATCTGCAAGAATAATGTTCTTAATAACTGTGCAGCGTTCACATTACGTGGAAGCTCTGATGATATTTGGAGCCACAGTCTTCCTAAAGAGCAGCAAGCAGCTATTAAAAAAAAAAAACAATTATGAGCTATAAACACACACGCCTCCACGCGTACTGCATTACATCCTTCTCTCCCACGTATACAAAAGACATCTCCTAACTGGAACTGTAATTTAGACATAAAGATATCCCACCCCAGCTCCATCTCACTGCCTCTTGGACTAGTGAGAGCAAAAAACATCTGAAATAAAACCGTAGAACTCACTTGGCTGACTTGATGTAAAGAGTTAAGCCACGATCCTGGTGGGGTCGAGAGCGACCAAACTGCAGAGTGSCCTGGCCAGGCCACTCTCTCACCTTTGTTCTAGCSTTTTCCCTCTCTTTTGCTAACTTTTAGTGTCCTTTAAGCTCAGAGCACTCTCTCTGGGGAGGCAGAACCAAAGAAGAACTCCTGGGAGGTTTTTTCCTTTCTTCTGAAGGATCTTAACAAACTCAGAGCTGTTTAAAGTCACTGCTTTTTCTGGCCAGTCAGTRCTGCCTGATAAAGTCACTGAGGCAACAGAACCTGGGACAAATGATCCTTAAGGTTTTCAGCTGCTCTGTCCACTGGCAATGYTTGCTCTGCTCTGTAGGCTGCAAAGGTGGTTGGCTTATCTTCACTGGTCTCYGTGGATGGGCAATGAGAGGTCAGCCTTCCCCAGCCTGGCAAAGCAGCTCTCTTCCTCATCAGCTAAAGTTTTTGAGCACACCCCAAATTCTGCAGAAGAGGAAGCTGATAATGAAGATTAMAGCCTGTATTTTTTTTTGCAATTGTTTTTTTCTTGTTGTCATGGCCCATTTGAAGTAACACCAAAACTGGTTCCCCAGACAATTCATTAGAAACTGCACAGTGTAGCCAAAGTTTGACATATCTGGGTACTGTAGAGGCATTCATGGATTACCTCCCAGTCAAAATCGCTTAAATACTCTCCCTTCATAGTCTGTTAAGTTAGATGACTCTAGGCAGTGAAGCATGGCTGGCAGCTTTAAAAACTTAGAAACTCAACTATAATTCTCTCAGACATCCCCTCTACAGTGATAACACTTTCCGCTCATGTAGTCCTTTGCAGTGGAAACTTTCTAAGATATGCAGCAGTGACAAGGAGCTGAGAAACACTATCTGTGTCAGGAGCTACCTCCGTCATGACCTGCCCCTGACTACATGGGGAAAGGGTTTGRGTAGCAGATCCAACAGCTGGGTGCAGCAGGCAGAGAGCATCAGGCTGGAAATGTGGCACTCATTCCTGACTSAGAGGAAACTAAACTATTCTAAACTGTGGTATAGAACCTCCTACAGGGATAAGGTGGATTTTCCAGCACTTGAGGCTTAATATGTATTTTTTTTTCAGAGATCAGTGCAACTAGTCCTAGAGAAAAGAGTACAATCCCAGAGCAAGAGGGCTCGTTCATGGGCTACACAGAGACTCAGGCCAGGGGTGGCTGCACACATAACAGCARCTCTAAGACATACTGCGCTGGCTTTATCACGTGTGAGTCACCAAACGAGGGTCAAAGCAAGAAGGCAGTGAGCTATAGACTTTTTAATTTTCCCAGAGGTGCACACACAGCCTTTCACATGCCCCACACAGACCAATACTTGTAGCCCTCAGATACCTTCAGCTAGGAGCTGAAATCCCATAGCAGCCATCAGGCTGGCAAATGTTTGCATATGCTTGGTTTAGKCAGGGAAAGGTGACACTCCTGCTTTGAGAATGACTTTTCTGAGCATCTGGCTTATGCAAAAGACTTAATTTAATGTCTCTCGTGCACTTTGGAAAATTTTACTGCAATGCCTGTCTTTGGTCTTCTGAGTATGGAGACTTCTGCCTGGATTCCCTCCTTTCTTTTATTTATTTATTTTTTTCCGTTGAGTGCCCTGGATTATGCCATCTGTACTTTACTGTAACGTTATCTACTGTCACTGCTTATTCACTGGGATCCTCATTTGGAATGTACAATTCATGTCACTCTAATAGTAGGTAAAAATGTAAGTGCTAAAATGTCAACTGCTATAAATCAGTGTAACTTAAGTGCTTTATTAAACATATCCAGGTCTCTGGATATGTATACACAATACATTGTGTATATATGTATATACAATACATTGCATGGAAAGAGAGAGAGAATAAGGAAGCTGAAGAGCAATGGAAAGAGAGAGATATGGCTGAAAGCATTCATTGAACAGATGATGGAGACACATTCATTGTCCTGCACTTAACTGAAAGCTCATTTCAAATTTCCCATGTACCATTTTACAAAATTAAGCTGTCGGATCTGCTTATTGGCARCATGCTAACCTAGGAAACACATTTTCTCTATTCTCCAGAATAACGCATTTTAGCAAATCTTTCTTCTATTACCGCCTCAACATTGTTATCACTCTTTGAGTAAGAGCCATCTTGGTGAATGGGGTTATGAGGACTGATAGTCAGAGCATCCACGGTTGCAGGAACTGTTAGAGCTCTAGCTTTGAAAGATGCCATCAATTTCTTGGTATATCTTAATCTCAAATTCAGTAGAAGTGCATCAGGAAAGAAGCACTTGTGACATTCAGTCTAACTCCTGCTCCCCTCTCTGATGTTCCTGTCTCCCTCCTCTAAGTTTATAATGATCCTGGGGCCAACCATGCTTCCAGCTAAGGTATTTCAGATGGTAGCAGCTGTCAAGAGTAATCCAGAGTTTTCTCGAGCTCTTCGTGTGCTGAGCACAGAAATTTGTCCTGGGGATGAGAGACAGAGAGACAGAAACCGCTGGGAAATAGGCTGTGTCTCTCCATGAGCTGAAATGCTCACAGAGAAATGCTACACTCTTACTTTCACTGAGGTTTCATAGCTAATGAATCACTGCCACCAAAAGGGTTCCCCATCCTTTGATTTCGTTATGCGGCTGCATTCGTGCAGCTTTCCCTGCACAAGCGCTGTCATTCCCCAGTTGCTCACCGAGGCTGTTCAGCCAGTTAAACCAGAAAGAAACTATCATGGGGGGGGTGGGAAAAGTGGTTATTTTTCTGCTGGTTTAGGGAGCTGAACTGGCTCGCTGAGTGGTTTGATGAGAAACTGAGCCTGAATGAAGGACGCAGCAGGACTGCAGAGCTAGCAAAGGCGTGAAAGAGGGGTAGGCCGAGTCAGCCACCTTGTGAAGACTCGTTGTGGCGTAGCTCAGATTTGTGCCTAAATTCAGATGGGATGTTTCTGGGCCTAAATCTAGTAATCAGGGCAAAACATGCCTGTTGGTGGGTGTCTCTGTGAACGTTGCCCTTGCGCTGTCAATCCGCTGTGCAATACAGACAGCATATCTGACCAACTGCAACATTGCCAGCTTTCTGTTTTACATATCTGTAAATAATGAGCAGAAATATTCCCACAAGCTTTCTTCCTGCATCTTTAGGAACCTCAAGCCTAAATCCCCATCTGCCGATGCCAGTGGGAATCTTTCCACTGATCTCAAATGGCTCTACATTTTGATGAGGAGGAGAAAAGTCTAATTTTGTCAAAGTACACTGCACCAAAATACATTTAGCTCCGCATATATTTTTGATTTTATGATTTTATTTCAGCTCAACAATGTGTATGAAAATCTATCTAGAACTCTATTTTATCCTTCCAGTGAGATGAAAATTACTATGCCAACYCTGACTTCCTTCTTCCTTCTTATCAGGAAGTTAATGAAATTAGGCAGTCTAAGATGTAACATGCAACGGGTTGTCAATGAAGCACTTAAAAGACATTTCTGCTGAGAGAATTTTAGTGTCAAAGASAGTAACTTGTGGAGCAGCCTGGACTGCAAGAGGGTAGGACTGAAGCATTCAAACTGTGCTGAATATCAGATCACTCTGTGCAAATGTATTTCAGGGGCTGATAACTGTTTGTGAATGTGCTGAATATCTGAGCACTTTTTAAAGAAGTTTAGCATGAATAATTCTGCATCACTTGTTAATTGCTCTTTACTGTTCTCGCCTTTAAAGAGAAATAAAGATCACTGTAGTGTATCAGGGATGACAGCATTTTTAGTGTAAGTGTAATTTTAGACCCCCACTGGTGTAAAATAGCTRTATCTCCTGTGGCCACAGTAGGATCCATGGTGGGAGCTAGGCAACTCCCAAACAACTGACCAGCTAAAGTTAGCATGAACTGTTTGCTGAATAATTGGGCGTAAGTAATGCCTGACTGCAGGGAAGGCCAGACCATGGTGCCCTGACCATGGCCAGCTTCCACCTGGCACGACGTTGAACAGAGATCTCTCTGCAAGATTTGGCAAGAGAAATGGCATAGGAGCTGACAAACATGCGCTGGGTGGGTCAGCAGCCCCTCCGTCATACCTCTATACATTAATCTTGGGCAGAGCAACCCAGTGATGAAATGACGCCGCCTCTGATAACAGATGAAGCTCTGGAGAAGGACAGTTTTGCTTATTCTTTCAATGTGCTGTAAAGACTTATCCTTACTAGCGACTCAAAGCGGGGGCAGATTTACAGGCAGCACTGAGCACTTTGAGCCTTCCTCCTAAACACCTTGATGTACCACCTGGCCCAGTGCTGTAACTGGCAAGCATAAAACTCATAGTGGGATGGGAGGGTTTTTGCCAAAYGTTTTTACTATTTAGATATAATTCCTGACGGCAAAATGTTTCAGGACTCACTGTGAAGAATGTGCAGATCAGCTTATGAACAGCATGCGGACAAGGAAGAAAAATATAATTTTCACTCATGCTTGGACAGTATTACTTTTAAAGGCAGAAAGCTTGATTTTCTCGATTTTTCTAATGAGGAAATATTCTTGATAACAAATAATCTTTTTATTCAATAAAMTTCTGTCTTCTCCTTTTTTGGTTCAGAGGCCACTGAGACATCTGCTGAAATGAAGCTTGCAGAAAAGTGCATAATGAATTGGAGGGATTGTGGCCTGATTTTTAATGCCTCTAGGCACATGGAGATATAGGCACTCTAGGCTTTTATTCTTATCCGTAATCCTTTGCAGAGGGCTCTCTGCCAGGAAGTATTTGCAGTTAGTTGATGATATGTGAATGATTAACAAGATGGAAACCACTYGAACTAAACGTTCATTCTGAGAAGCAAGCGTTAGATTTTAGCCACCACTGACTCAGACAGAAAGAAATTTTGCTTATATTTCCTATTCACATACCTGGTCCAAAGCTTTCTGAAGTCAGGGTGAGTATTCCTATTACTTTAGTGACTTGGGRACTAGCTCTGTAAGTATTTCTAGACCTAATGTATAAAGCATTTGTGAAGACATAGGCTTAATCTTAARTCCTTCCTTAAAATACTTTTCTGTGGGTTTTAGAGGCTGGAGTGCTTACCAGTTCCCTTTGCTGAAGCCATAGGGTCAACGTGTATCCCACATACTTCTCTTCTCTTCCTCTACATTAAGGAAAATTGCTGAGTCTGAGTGGAGGAAGGATCAGACCCATTGCTCTGGAGAGGCCTTACGAAGACCTGCATTTCCACGCGTGGCTGAACACTACATGGCTCATGCAGGCAGCCCAGTAGCCTACACTGGGAATTGTCAGGGCCAAATCTGTGTAAAGGATTGATTAAAATTCCTCCTGTTCTGTGTCACAAGGACATCCAGTTGGATGCTCAGGTTCTGCGTTCAGTCACTGGTGTAATTATAATCATTATGTGGAACACACAGAGGGATTATTAAATAGTCGTACTGTTTAAGTATGCACTAATTATATAAAGCACAGGACAAGGACAGCACAGAATGTCTCCTAATAAGAGTAGCCTGCATCTCTGGCATCCATCTAAATTAAAAACCTTCACAGAATGATAACCTTAAGTAACTATGCACTTCAGAGGCAGCTGTGAAAGAGTTAGAACTAACTCAATCAACTAAATTATGTGTAAATGGCTCCACTTTTATTAGTGGTCTCCAATGTATACAAATTTCAGCAATAAAGCAGCCACAGCAAATGAATTAGTCCATTATCTATTATCATCTTTTTCCTCTCTGTCAAAATGTTTTTCTGACCTTAAAGATGAGCTTATAAATTAAAAAAAATAAAATAAAAAACAACAACAACAACAACAACAACAGAGGACCAAACAGAAAAAAATCCCTGCTTAAAATTCCATCCCTTACATGGCTTTCCTGAGGATAAAAGATGCACTCTGCACTGAGATATTTGCAAATGCAGTGAAGGGGGAAGCAAAAGGCCAGTTTTACTAGGCACACTTTGGTAAACGCACTCTAGACAATTATGATACTTGTAACTGTAATCTACTCCAAACACAGGATGCATAAAATGTACACGGGAGACAGAAATCCCCTGTTAGCTTTCCTTCTCTCTCTCTGAATATCAGCTCTTGTGCCTCCTAGCAGAAATAAAAGGATAAACACAAAAGAAATGCTTGTTGATTCAACAGTGAAGGTGGACCTTCAGCTGTTTGGACACAGCTGATGTACTTAGTGACATGGCCAAGGATGGGCAACAACAAGGCTGATAGCTCAAGCAATGACTATATACCATAGCGGAGGGGGCTGGATGTAGTCTAAATGCATAGGTTGCTATGCAAGGCAGAATGTGATGGAAGAGATGCAATACATGGCTGGTCCAAATAATTTTTAGTTAAGAAAGAAGAAAGGTGTCTGTCAAACTCAGTACCAAAATTTAGTCTACCTTGGATCAACGAACAATTTCCTAAACCAGAGGCTAACCCTGTGTTGTAGCACTGTGGTACAGATTGTCTTTTATCAGTAAAGGTTTTCAAGACAAGCCAAACTGGCAACCCCTGTGAAGCACTGGGAAGCACCAGTGCATAGCCATAGCAAGTAGAAGGTGTTTCTTGTCGTGTCTGATTCCTTAAAAGCCAAATTCTGTCCCTACAGTGTACACATGTACATCGCACTGAACAGGGCATGCATCAGCAAGCTGTGGCTTTTGGCCTGCAGTTATTTCGTTGTTCCGAGGGGAGCTCCCTTCAGATGTCCCAGGCATGAGCCTCTGCTGCAGAAGAGAGGCCATAGTTCAGTTCTCTGGGCACGTGTGTGTGCCTGTAATGGAAGATGCCATAAATGTCCTTGAATAAATAAATGTCCAATCTATGCCTGGAAGAATATATTTGCATATACAAAAATACATTCATAGCTGTTTCCTCCACAGCTTAAACTGCCAACTAAGGTCAAAGGCCTGAAGTTGTAAATTAAGGCAGCTGGAGAAGAGCCAGCACAGAATGTAGGCTCCAGTCCTAGGCTGACTTGGTATGCTGCATTTGTAAGTGTTTCCTTCTTGTTTACTTTTCATAATGCACCACTCCCTCTGAGAGTTTGTGTGCATTATTCAACACAACAAAAATGTGCAAAGGTTCAGCAAGGAAGGAGCTACTCTCTAATTATCTAAGACAGAAGGAATAGAAAAAGAAGAGTATTGGTCATGTTTTGCAGAAGGGGTATGGAAGAGTGAGGGATGCAGAAGATCAAACACTTCTGGGCCACAGAGAAAATCTCCTAGTGGGAAGTGAGGTGACTTTTGCTACTTACCAACCTAATGTCTAGGATTATATGTCTCACACTTGTACTTCAAAATCTCCGGACTAGCTGTACCATACTTTGAACCACATTGGATATAATAAGGGGGAAGTCCTGGGAGAAGTGACCACAACCTCCACCTCCGCTCTGCCAAGTAGTGTCCTGAAAGACTTTTTCTCCTGCTCATGAATGCTCTTTCTGTCCAAGTCAGTGTGGTGAAAGGGCTTCACCAGGGAGAATGGAGAATGGGTACCACCTGAAGATACCTCCGGCGTGCTTAGAGTATGCTCCTGGGAGATGAGCAGTGAAGGTTTGACATCCTCCCCACAGAGGGGCAGGTGAAAATTGAACCTAGTTCATTCCTATCTTAGAAGAACACAACTGTGTAAGGCAAGAGGAGGGATTTCCTTTGGCTGAGGAAGATAGGATTAGAGACCTTCTGGGCAGGCTAGACATCCACAAATCCATGGGCCCGGATGGGATGCACCCACAAGTACTGAGGGAGCTGGCGGATGGTGTTGCCAGGCCGCTCTCCATCATCTTTGAAAGGTCCTGGAGAACTGGAGAGGTGCCTAAGGACTGGGAGAAAGCCAATGTCACTCCAGTCTTCAAGAAGGGCAAGAAGGAGGATCCAGGCAACTATAGCCCAGTCAGCCTCACCTCCATCCTTGGTAAGGTGATGGAACTGCTCATTCTGGATGTCATCTCCAGGCATATGGAAGAAAATAAGGTGCTCAGGAGTATCCAACAAAGATTCACCAAGGGGAAATCCTGCTTAACCAATCTGATAGCCTTCTAGCATGGAAGGCTACTGGCTGGGTAGATGAGGGAAGAGCAGTGGACATTGTGTACCTTGACTTCAGCAAGGCTTTTGACACTGTCTCCCATAACATCCTCCTAGATAAGTTCAGAGGTGTGAGTTAGATGAGTGGACAGCGAGGTGGATTGAGAACTGGCTAAAAGGCAGAGCTTAGAGGGTCGTCATCAGTGGCGTGGAATCTAGTTGGAGGGCTGTAGCTAGTGGCGTCCCCCAGGGCTCAGTACTGGGTCCCATCCTGTTCCATTTCTTCATCAATGACCTGGATGAGGGGGCAGAGTGCCTCCTCAGCAAGTTTACTGATGCTACCAAACTGGGAGGAGTGGCTGACACACCTGAGGGCTGTGCTGCCATTCAGAGAGACCTGGACAGGCTGGAGAGTTGGGCAGAGGGGAACCTCATGAGACTCAACAAGGGCAAGTGCAGAGTCCTGCACCTAGGGAGAAATAACCCTAGGCACGAGTACAAGGTGGGGGCTGACCTTCTGGAGAGCAGCTCTGCAGAGAAGGACCTGGGAGTGCTGGTGGATGACAAGCTGACCATGAGCCAGCAATGTGCCCTTGTGGCCAGGAAGGCCAATGGTCTCCTGGGGTGCATTGGGAAGAGTGTTGCCAGCAGGTCGAGGGAGGTGATCCTGCCCCTCTACTCAGCCCTGGGGAGGCCTCATCTCGAGTACTGTGTCCAGTTCTGGGCTCCCAAGGACAAGAGAGACATGGAGCTACTGGAGAGAGTCCAGCATAGGGCTACAAAGATGATCAGAGGGCTGGAGCACCTGCCCTGTGAGGAACGGCTGCGAGAGCTGGGCCTGTTCAGCCTGGGGAAGAGAAGACTGAGGGGGGATCTGATCAATGTGTACAAGTACCTGAAGGGAGGGTGTCAAGGGGATGGGGACAAACTCTTTTCAGTTGTCCTGTGTGACAGGACAAGAGGCAATGGGCAGGAATTGAAGCACAGGAAGTTCCGCCTGACTGTGAGGGGGAATTTCTTCCCTGTGAGAGTGACGGAGCCCTGGCACATGTTGCCCAGAGACATTGTGGAGTCTCCTTCTGTGGAGATCTTCAAGACCCGCCTGGACACAACCCTGTCTAACATGCTCCAGGTGAGCTGAGCAGGGAGGTTGGACTAGATGATCTSCAGAGGTCCCTTCCAACCTTACTGATTCTATGTTTCTATGATTTTTTCACTGCTACAATGTATATATATTTTAATTAAGTCCGCTGAATTATTGAAGGGAAGGTTGCAGATACCTCCTTATATGGCAAAATCCAGGGCATAAGCTCCATTTCTTTCTTCCACATTGACTCCTGGCTAGCTGCAGGTGATTGCGTGTAGGGGACCATTTTCGGATGACCTAAATTCCACCCAGCATCCCTGGGTGCCCAAATCTCCCTCCCCCCACCATATCATATGGAGAGCCTAATATCTGAAACAGTGTCACTTTCCACTCAAGACACCTAAGTCCTTTCTTGGGTCTATGCCTCAGTTACAAGACTATCTGGGAATGCACAAACAAAATGTAATGGCTCTCAGTATAAATTATCAGAAGGTAGTTTCAAGATTTAAGCTACAAGGTTTGCATAGGGCTTGATAATAGGTTTTATTTCATTTGCATAGCTTTTTTCAGAGCTTCACGACACTGATTTGTCAGTGACTCTGTCATTATGTAGTCAGTGACTAGTAAGCCTTCAGAGTATTGAAATGCCAGCCCAGACACATGGACATTCCCCCTGAAGCCGCTGACAGCCATCCAGAACACCTGAGTATAGGAAACCAAGCTGGAGATATGGCAGCTCTCCAGAAAAATAGAGCAAGTAGATGGAGTCTTTTCTTCATCATAATCCATGTCTTTAGTAACTGCCTTCCCATGCAGCCAGAATTAGGAGCAAGGAAAAGGGAGACCCAGAAAGACATACAAGAGTTGAACATCCCCAGCCATTTTGCAGGCATTTGGCAGTAGCAGATATTTCCTACAACTCCAAAACTTATTCACTACTTCTTTAATGAAACACTAGCTATAGTCTGCTATTGTCTTACGAAAGCTCTATACGCCAGTTTCCACATGGCTTCACTTGGACTTCTACTTGCAGAAATCTTTCGARGTTGGACTATAAATGACATCATGTAGTAGAAAGGGTATGTTCTCTCATTTCTGATGTATATGACTGGGAAGGAAGGAACATTGCTTGCCAAGGACTCACTATATGACCTTGGACATGTCCTCTTTCTGTGCCGATCTCTACCTGTAAAATACAGTTAATAATTCTTTCTTTACTGTACATCATAAGGTTGTTGTGATGCTTAATTAATGCACTTAGAAAACATTTCAGGAGCAGCATTATATAAATGCTAAATGAAGCTGTTCTTCTTCTTTGGTTACTGTCAATTGTTTCATTGATCTAGTCCATTATAGACTCAGAAAAAAAGCTGTTTATTACAAGAACTGAGAGCTGAAATATTTCTCTCCTTCTTACTAGATGCCAAACTTGCTCTCAAAGACATTTTTAATTATCAAACACATTGACTTGAATCTATAAAACGAAGTCGAAAAATACTGGCTGTTATTCCCCACTAAGTAAACTGCTCTTTCAGGGCTTTCCATAATAACTGACATGATCAATTTACTAGTACATGTTGTGACTCTATATGGGAGAACTGCCGCAGAAAACGTATCTTTGCTCTTCACCTAAGGCTGAATGGAAAAGTGATAGGTTTCAATAGGAGTCTTCCTACTAATACAGAGGGATTTGAATCAGATTATTAGTGTCCTGCAGGTTGAAGGTACATAAAAATCTGTAATGACTTCACAAGGAGTATTGTGTGCACAGAAATTGCAAAATCATACCCAGAATTTAAATACTTTTAGGACAAGCAAATTGATGCTAAATGATTTATAGCAACAGGTAATATAACTACAAGGACTATCAAATTGTCTTACATGTTAACGTGAACATGTATTTAAGCTCTACTAGCCCCATCAAAAAGCAGCATTTCCAAGATGTCCAGCTATCTTGAGAATCCTATTATTCCTTATAGAATCCCTAAGAATCCTACATCATCGTGTTATTCAAAGAACTATTTTTAAATAGTTCACAAGTTAGGWAGCAGTTAATAACATAACATTTAGCATTTCAGTGAGAGCTGAGCAATAAGCAGGTGCTTTGTTGCTGTGCTCCCTTCTTTTTCAATTATGGAGAGAATGATGTTTTTACAAGGAATCAAGCAAAGGTTAATTTGCAATTAGATCTTATGATGGGAAGAGGCTCTGTTGGTGAGTCCTGTGACTCACAAGCCCATTATTGAGACACAAAAATGAAATGGAGGTCAAAAAAAACTCCACAACAACACAAAAAATACTGCACAAACATATTCTGATGCTTGTCCATTGGTCGGCAGTTCTCAGCTCATATGAGGTCCTTTTAGTGAGGCACTAAACAAGCACATCTGAAGCAGACCTTGCAGAGCAAAGATGAGAATTTACTTACAGAAAGTAGAGTTCAGGAGAAAATATGTTATCATCCCTTGACATAGGTGGGGAACCAAGGGATAAGAAGACTTGCCAAAAGTTGCAGCAGAAATAGGAACTGAACTCACATCGGTTGGTTCCTACCTCAGTGTCTCATTTTGAGTCTTCCTTTTATGTTCTTTTCCTACAATCGTACATGAGCCACTGTGGGGTAGGTGAGGGCTTAAACCCACAGGATAGCAGTAGGAAATACTGTGGCCACTTACTGTCATTTATTTGTGGTGGGAGCCTGTGGTTTACTCTGTCCTTGGCTGACACCTGCCACCCTTCTCCATTCATCATGATGCAAGGAATACTCTTACCACTACACTAACAAAAGGGGTGAGCTTTAACCCTCTTTCAAATTGAAAGACACCTTTGCTCCTACGGGCAGACAGGACGTCTGGTGATTTGCCTTACACCCATGTAAGATGGAGGCTGCTGCGATGGGAAACGAGTCTGGGACACTTGTCTCCAGTGACAGAAATCTTTGTGCAAGAAGGCAGAGCTAGTGCATTTGAGTTGTAGGTATGTTCCTGCTTTGCCATTCAGGGATGAAACAAAGATTAGACTTGAGGTCTAATCAGCCACCAGTTTCCTTATTTAAAAATTTAAAAATGATTAGATTTTTAAGATTTCCTTGCTGTTCTACTTTTTTTTTTTTAACAGAAATTTCAATAGAAAAACAAAGTCCTTACCTTCAGTGCAGCACCAGGCAAATTTTGAATTTGAACATGTTTTTTTTCCCTAACCAGCTCTTGAATTGCCTGAATAAAGATTATTAGCAGAGATTTGCACAGTCTGTCACAGGTATTGTCAGGATATGGCCATACAATGGCAAACAGCCCAATTACACAGCATGAGGATATACAACCCCTGAGATGAAAGGCTTCTGCCATGAAAGAGGAGTGCACATGTGCTCCAGATACCCTGGATCAATGTTTATGATTATTTGTGCATATCTTAACCTGACTCTTAAAATTCATTATAAGTAGGGAAAAAGTAGTCCATGAAAAATAGAAATTAAAGTTTGTACCTGCCATCTGACTTTTAAGCCTGTAATAATCCCTTAGGTCTTGTAGTTAAGCTTCTTCTGGCAGTCATAAAAACTAACATTTACTTTAAAAAGAAATCTGGCAGCAAGCTTCCAGTATAACCTAACTTCAGGAGCTACAGATCTAAAAATAATTCCAGTAACATAAGGTTCATTCTAAACATTATGGGAACTGGCAACTGCAATCTGATAAACTGACAGTTTCCAAGTTCTTAGCAGGATATGGAGAAGAAAAAAAAAGAAAAAAAGAACAGTTTGGGCCCACAGTAATGTGTGCAGAGCTAATGTCCACCTACCTATTCATTATGTATACTCGTTCACCTGAAAAAGAATTACTCAAGTTCATTGCTCATGCATGCTTATTCCTTGTCCTTCTGAACCAAGGAATTTGAAGAAGGCAGGGAAATAACTTCATCTGCTTGGATGTATAATGTAAGGGCTGCGTAAATATGATCAGCCTCATGGCAACATAAAAAATTACTGAGCATTGTAAGCATGCGTGCATGCTAGAAACTCACCCACTGACGAGGTAATGAAGCTCGATGGAAAAGGATTAAGCTAAAAGTCCCTCATTGAGGGCCACTGAAAAGCATGTGAGAGATTTTTATGGCCTTGGATGAAGTGGGGTAGCCTTTTTCCAGCTGCCATGTCATTTATATTTCCAAATCCTCAGTAGCCCAAATCCACAGTGGGTTTCAGATGTCATCAGAGCGTATGGCGAAGTCACCCAGCCTCGTGTCCCTGGGAAGCTCCAAGGCAATCCGAAGCACATCCCACATGGCTGCAGCACCTTCTTCCCACCAGCACCTTCATCCCAGCAGCTCCCCCATGCCGACAGGGACACCTGCAGTGATGGATGCTCCAGACTCTGGGGCCGGACAGACAGCATGGGAGGACTCACCACAATGGAGCACCGTAAAATCAAACCTTCACATTTAAAAGTTCCCTTGATTAATGGTGCCGAAAGCCTGATAAATGAGAATCAGCCACGTTGTGCATACAGATATCTGGGCAGATTAAATAATTAATCATACTACAATTAATAAAGACAGATACTGGCGTTTTTGAACTTTCCCTCCTCCTCTCCTCACAGACTTTCAAAAGGTTTTTGACAAAAATAACTACAGACACGAGTAGCTAATCCTTCTTTGTGGGGGAGGGGGAACCCACTGCTTCGTTAATGTGGCAGAATCTGCGCATACATTTGAGCAGTAATGAGATCTCCAGGGCAAAGTATGACATCTGCTCCAGAACTTCTAAAATACAGGTTAATTTACACCAGGCAAGCCTCTTTGAAGCCAAGCAGTTTGATTTTCACTTGTAGACTTAATGTAGTAGCGTTTGACAAGCATCCTGGCCTCAAAGGCCTTGCCATTACTTAGCTTCTGGTAAACGAGCCTATCAAAGCCCTTTATAAATAATACAACCAAATAATCCATCAGTAGAGGAGCAGCCTGAGTCCTTGGGCATCACATTGCATGGTCAGTAGCCACAGAGGTGGCCCTGAGCACAGGGCTGGACTGAATGCCCCCAGCACTGGTGCTATTTTCATTACAAAGACCAAGAAACTCAGCATATGAGAGCTGTAGTTAAGAAATGAGATAAGGATCCCTTTCAGGGAACGAAAAGAAAGGGTAAAGTTATGCCTATGGACAGTGATCAGAAGGAGTATTTTTTTCTCCAGAGTAGACCCGTTCCTCTTATTCTATTGGTCCAACATTGCCTTTCCCTTTTCTTCTTTTTTAACGAAATGGAAAAATAACAAAGATATTACTACATCCTCAAAACATTTAAATATTTTCCATACATTTTGGAAAATGGATTGAGCTAGAAAATTTGTCTCAAAAGGAATTAGTTGTGGTGGAAGACAGACAAATTTGGGATATTGGTTGAAGTGCTTTAAGTCCATGCCTTGTGGTCCCTTCACTCCCTGCAGCTTCTTTAAGGAATATTCTCATTTGGGACCCTGCAGTTCATGTCCTGGCTGAACTAGAAATGGCCCCTCAGTGAAATACAGGCTGAATTAGAGTCTAACAGGCTTGTAAGAGCTCAGATATCTGCTCCCCAGCAGAACTTTTCACTTGTGTTAAGCCAATTTATCTGATGTAGTTTATCCTTGGGAAGGTTAGGAGATAACTCAATTATAACCTAATAGTATTTGCATGAGGAGATTTCACATAGGACTCAGCTCTTCAAGCTAAAGTAAAAAGTCATAATGAGATCTAATAGATGAGGGTTAAGGTTAAGCAAATTCAGACTACGAGAAGGATCTCAGCTTTTTCCTTCCCGATTCATTTTATTTCTGTTGTTTAAGAAAAATGATTAAAATCTAGAACAACTCACTGAAGGACACAGCAGTTTCCCCTTCAGGTGCCATCTCCCAAGGAACTCTTTCTAAAAATATATGTCACGGCTCATTCAGAAGCTATAGACTTGATACAGAAGTTACTGGATGAGTTTCTAATGCATAAGACTAGATGTTCATAATGTTCTGACCTTTAAAAACCATGAATCCACAAATCTGAATGAGATAAAGCAATAGAAAAGCACAGGCCACTAGGACAAACAGAATGAGTCGGGCCTAGATGTTTCTTAAGCAAATCAGTTTATTTCCCTTTGTCTGAAAAGCCCCTCCAACAAATTATTTAATGAGATTATTCTAAGTCTTTTTCACAAAAGTCACTCTGAAATCTGATTTCAGAGATTACCTGCTGTAATAATCCAAACATAATTCCTAAAATACAGGCGGGAATGCTGTGTGGTCTTATACAGAAGAGCAACAAATAGCCCAAGAGGTCCCGCTCCCTGGGGTCTCTGGGAAAAGGTGCTGTATATTCTGCACGCTTGCGAAACAAACATGAGATTTCAAAAAAAAAAAAAAAAAAAGGAGCAAAATTAATGAAGCAATATGGACACTATCACAAATGTAGCAGGAAGTAATCAAGCACAAGATCACGTTGCTTGTGTGACTGTTGCCATGACATTCAAAGAGCACTTACTATTATCACAGACTATGAATATTCTGCTGGCTGATTGATAGTCTGTTTCTTTTTTTTTCTTGTAAGCAAATGCAATGACAATATTAAGCAATTACTGATAATGTCACCCAGCTGCTTTCCTGCTGCCTGGGTGCCGATGTTTCTGAACTGCAGAAATAACAGCGAATTTATTAAAGTATGGTACATTTTCTCTCCCTCTCTGCTCACCGGCAGTACGTGTCGACCAGTGGCAGCACAGCAGAAGGTTTCATTACAGCGAATTCAAGAAACAYGTCCCCAGTAAACTTTACTGTGGTAAATACCATGGGGCTTATTTAACTCTGATTAGATCAATGAGACTCCGTAAACACGGCAATTAAAAATACAATTGGTTACAATGTAGCCTGCTTAAAGGCATCTGCATGCCTGTGAGGTTTATACAGGAATAAACTTGCTAATGTACATTTCCTGATTAGTAAATAATCAATATGCATGGTACGTGGTAGATTCATGCGGAACGCTGGTTAGGGCAAAATTTTCCTCAATTAAGTGTTGTGTTAGCAACCTGCCAAGAGCCGTTGTGTTGGGCTTAATTTATGTGTGATTGACCAGATTGTGGCCATCTTTTCCCTTAATCATCCAGCAAGGGCTATAGGTCCCAGCGTGCAATGTCTCACCATGAGCCAAGCAGATTGCACATTGGCTCTGTTGCACATTGGCTCTTGTCATCGGGTGGGATGAGTCCACCTGAAGTATAACAAGAAGGTCTGCAACCAACCCTGGCGCAGAATTTGGGGTGGTTCTTTGGCCTCAAGCTAGACCTGTGTCTCACGGTCAGATCCTGATCTCAGCGGCACGTGGTGTAATTCAGGGTAACSCCAAGAAGTGTAATTCCTACGACATATGACAGAAACTAAAGGCTGGCTCCTCACTTGGTGTAAATCTTTATGGCCATAATGAAGTCAAAGCAGATATGGTAAGTTATACAAGCTGAAGATTTAGCCCTAAATTAACTGGGTTCTGTAGGAAATTGCTCTAAAACCCTATAAAATGTAACAGAGAAGAATATTTTGCCCAGGGGATTTTAAAGTGTTTTACAGCTGGGCTTTTATTTTATATTAATTTTTATAGACTGGTTAAAGTAAACCCGTAGCAATAGTAATATTTTCTGTTAAATTTTATAACACTTTGCCAATAAAAATTGGCATTTGGATATGTGCAGAGAGAAAAATATTGGATGCTGGCAAATTAGAAAAGATATAAAAGGTTTCATAACAATAAAAGCAGCAACTTACCAGTTGTGTAAGTCTCCATACCGTGAGGAATATAATTTAGATTGTAGCATTTTGAATCCCAAACTGCGTATGCATCAATAACATGATGCTATATTGCAAATAATAATAATGAGGGAGCTTATTGAAGGAATGTATTCAAGCTGTAGCAAGCATCTTTATAACCTACTGTTGTCCAAGTTGGACACCATCTCCTAAGAAATTAGTGGACAGTTTCTAGGAGAGGGCAACAGGAGTGATTAGAGCTTAGAAAATGTGATCCGGTGAAGAGAGGTTAAATGCCTGAGGGGTTTGTGAAACAGTTTGTGATAAAAAGGTTGTAGAAAGGGCAGTGATTAATTACAAGAGAAGGACGATCCAGCCTACTTTGCAGTGAGAAATGAAGCTAGCATTAGGAAACCCTCTTTAATTTAAGATTAGTTATAACTGGAGCAGGAACAGGTTGCCTAGGGAGATTGTGAAGTCTCGTGTGCTGCAAGTATTATGAACAGTTTGGACAAACTCCTACTGCAAACARCGTAAATGTGCCTGTTTTGCCTCTGAGCCCGAGTTCCTTCCAGCCCTATTTTTTTTTTATATATAATTTCACTATAGTACTTGGCRTATGCTATTTCCCAAGCAGTTTACAAACAGAGCTTCAGAATACTTTTGTGAAAGGTAAAAGGTAAGTAGGTGGTCAGGTATTACAGCTTTAATTTATAAAACTGAGGGGAGATAAAGACAGAGAGATTTAAGTAACTTCTCTGAGGCCAGGGAAGCAACTAGCTTGTGAGATAAGGTTCAACTACAAGTGTTTCTGAACCCAGTAATCCTCAGGAGCTTGCATCCATCCTTCTCCTCTGAGAGCATCTGCCTTTTGGAGTGCACCTTTCATCTGTCTCCATTTTCACATGATTGCCTGATAGCTTCTTTGCCTTTTCTTTCCCTGTTAGTGACCACAATAATTRCATGCCTTAGCTTTGTACCTGCCTTATTACCCTGTTGCTAACCAACTTGAGGAACCATCTGCTGAAGCTCTGGATAGCTGTACAAAGTGCCAAGTGACCCAGTACCAGTCTCCAAAGGGCAACGCTCAAAGGGGAAAGAGAAGGTCCAGACTATTTGTTGAACWGTTTAGGCATCCACAGCCTTGGGAGATTAGGAGCAATCGCATTACAGATAATACAGACATAAKTCACTAGTTTTCAACCATTCCCTTACTTCCTCAAGTATGGATGCTTACTTCCTCATTCACCAGAAAATCTTTCTGTTTCCTTCTGCCTTTCTACAAAAGGTATGGAACATATTCACACTCTGCTTGTATTAATTAATCTGTCATAATCAGCTGGCCGGGGGAACCTATTATTACCATGATTTCTTTTGCATTAGTGTCAAGCCAGAAAATCCTAATGCCTGGTGCCTGAGGATTAATACCAAACCACAGTGGACTTTTCTATGGCATTATCTCTCCTATTTGCATTAATACCAGCAGAGATCTTCCTGAGCAGTGCTACCACCACRCACACTGGCAATCACAGCTAATTTGTACGTATGCTTCCATTGGACAGAAGCCATGYGATTAAGAGGACACCCTCAAGGCGTTAACATTTCTCGTCTCGCAGTAAATGCAGTGGGAGAATGCAGTAGAAGTTTATAYGGTGTTATTCTTGGGAGTGTGTTATTTCAACAGTATTTGTATGAATCTGTGAGGATGAGTCAGAACTGGACAGGGAGCCAGTACAAAGAGGTGCCCAAGGCCACGTTGGAAATCTGTAAGTCTCTGTTTGCTGGAAGAGGAAGGCACAAGGCACTGATGATGTTGGACTAGAAAATGTCTAGTTCTCTACTGGGCTGTTTCATATAGGACCCAGAGTGCCAAAAGCTTCCCCACTCTCTTCATGGTATTTGCACCTTCTCATTTTCCTTCTAGTCCTGGAAGAATGCCCATCAGCTGCATCCCTGTGTAGCCACCAGGACCCACCAAACCTGGTGTTTGGCAGAAATTAACAGCTGTGTTGGGTTATTTATAAACCTTAGAGTTTGAAAACACCCTTGGTACCCTGCAGGGTTGATGTACCACAACCCAGTCACCAATTAGGSAAGAAACGTGTGGGTGTGAAAATACTGTAACTACAAGGACAGTTCTTCATGTGCTGCTGGTGGACATCTTAGTCCCAGTGAGAGTGAAGTGCAGACAGAAAGACCAACTCCCTGGGGCTTCTGGGACTTCAGGATGAGGTCTGCCRTAGGGACTTCCTATAAATACCTGTCTCTGCCCTTATGAGCTCTGAGTGTCAGCTCCATGGCAAGGAATCTGGAAATTACAGCAATCCCTCCTAAGACCATTCAAAGGTCTTAACTCTACCATCCTCACCCTCCAACCCTAAGACTTTCCACTAGAGATCTGTCTGGGYCCAAGGAGCCTATGGGTGAGTTTCTTTGGGCAGTCTCAGAGCCTCTGGCCCTGGGGAAGCACACCAGGTGCTCTGGGGTGCTACCAAAACTGTAGATTTAGACAAAGCCTGACCCTGAGATATTTGAAACAAATTGCTTTGGGGACAAAAAACCTGAAAAAAATTTCAAGCCAGRTTTCTGCCCTGTGTGGTTCTTAGATTCAGTGAATCCCAGTATTATCTGGGAGATAGATCCTGGCATCATGGTCCCTCCCAAGCTAGGGGTAAATGGTTCATATCTGAGACTAATAGGGAACGGTAAAGGTCCTCTTTATCAGAATACTACATGGAGGAAAGGACTTGCTTTCACTCTATTCTTATCTCCTCTACAAATTAAAAAAGGAAGTTCATACGGAATAAATTCATTCAAAATGCTGCACTTCCAGCTGCACTGACTTTAGGAGAACGACATTCCCGTACACCATCAGTGAGTTGGATCCCATGTGCTAAAATGGTGTATGTTGAAGCATCAGTACCACTGGCTAATTTAGGACTGCTCTCATCACCATAAAAGGAAGAAAATCGATTTAAATCAAAAACCCACAACAAGCTACGACCTTATTCAAATCGGAAGGAAACAATCCCCACCTCCGTGGTGGCATGTCAGAGAAGCYGTGAAGCCACGGAAGATGCACAATATTGATTACTCTCTAATAATGATTTCCCTTCAACCCACAAACCCTGCAGTATACTTCATTCTGCATTCTGGAGCATGTCTCTGAGTATCACCCGGACTGGGAAGTATCACACGCCAGACATTGCTGGGGGTTGCAGGTTAAGTACTGCACTTACGTTTTATGGAGCAGAGGAGTAGATAAATTCTGTCAAATGAATGTAAATGTTCAGCATTAATTTTTGCTTCTGGGAATCTTTAACTATTTCCTTATGTTATTAGAAGTATTTCTGAGGTTGCCTATATTCATATATAATATATATATATATTCATATATATATAAAAACCATGAATCTCTCCTTGCTACTGAGTTTTAATTTGATTTGATTTTTGTGTTTGTTGATAGCAATGCAAATATTCCTGATTCTTTGCTAAAAATGTCCAGGGCTTATGCATAAAGAAATCATCTTTGATATGAATTTTCCAGTAAATCTGCAGGAGAATTGAACCTTGCTCAAAATTTTAAAGAATTCTTAATTTTTGTTTTTTATTCTATTTTGTCTGGTACATCACATACACAAGKTGTGGTCAAATTCTTAATTTAATGCCAGCTGGCATAGTATGCTCAAAGATAGTGGTGTAACATGACTTCACATGCCTGAATCTCTGCCCTGTATTTTGCTCTCTTTTGGTTTTTTCCTTTTTCAGACAATACTAATTCTCCACAACACACGTAAGAAGCAACATAGCTTTATTTCATCTCCCTGTTAGCAGTACTGTGTATGACATCTCCCAGGGAAGATTAACTGGGAAAGCTGATTTCTAGTGTGCACAATCTAAAATAAAATAAATCTAAAATAAAATAAAATTAAAATTAAAAACTCCATTTGGTCCAGATTACTTTTTTTTTTTWMCYTTTTTTTTCTTTTGAATTTGTTTTTTTCCATTCTTTGCTGACCTCCCTGATAACTTTACCATCTTTCTGTGCATCTGTGATGTTCCCATATTAATGTGAGTCATTGACACAAATAAGCCTGGGATTCAGTTGTATGTACAGGAAATTACAGTTTATCGCTACCGAGTTTCAGGAGTTATGCCAGCAGAGACTCTGACTCTGTGCAGTGTAATCTCAGTTACTCTTGTTCTGCTACTTCTCCCTTTTCTTTTTGCTGTATCCAAGAGAAAATGTCAGCTCACTTTGGGAAAGAGGGTTGCGAGTTGGCTGACGTTTTCCCTTGAATTTGCTGGAGCACCAGAATACCAACTAAAGAGGATCTTCAAAAAAACCTCCAACTCAGACATATTCCTCAGTCACAAATCTGCGATCTAAGCGAAGAAAGGTATTTAGAACCCGAGAAGGGCTGATTGCAGGTTAAATAAGTGCCCCCAAAATCACATTTTCTGCTTGATCTACCTGACAATCTACTTTGATAACAAAACTGTTTGCTAATTAGAAAATCAACCCTCAACAAGAAAGCAAACACCTTTAGTAAATATGCGTGAGTGATAYAAGACAGAGCAGCTACTGTCATATACAAATAGGCATATACTGGAATTGCAACACATGGTAAGTCACACCCRTTTTGTAAAGCTTTCTTTTTTACTACTCTGTCAAATGAATGCAAATAGTCAGATGGAGCTTTCATATAATAACATGCAAAGACATTATTCCAAGCAAAGATCGCATAGATAGATGCAAGTGGAAGAATACAAATTCACGGCCCGCTCTCAGTGTATGGTTTCGTTATACCGCCGTATTTTAGCTTGGGCTTTCACAAGCTGCCTTAGGGGAAATTAGTAATGGGAGGTTGAATAAAAAAATAACCGCGTGACAAGYGCTTTGTGCTTATTGGTATTACGTGGATGGAAACTGTGTTGGGTAAATACCAGCATGAAAATATAGAAAACGCCAGAAATGAGCGGATGTTTAAATATGCAGTTTTTAATTGCATGATAGTATGCTCTCTTTGCCCTAACCTCTGCCCCTGACGGTTTCCTTCTTCCTTGTGCAGCGGGAAGCTGCCTTTAAAATGAGTTGGTGAAGGCGTCTGCTCTCTCTGGGGCTCTTAGGGGTTTGTGGCAGATGGAAAGTGCCCCGTGAATGAAGCTGGGGAGCACCACGGCCAGTGGAACAGTCTTTGGGTAAAGACGACCGATGATGGGTGATTCGTATATCCAAACTTTTATTGATGATCCCTGACATATTAGCTTCATTTTCAGATTTGTGACAGAATCCCCGGGCACATGACTTGAAGCAAGCCCAGGCCCTGCCAGAGGCGAATGGGGAGAGGCGCACCGTGAATACAGAAAGTACTGTATATTAAGGATGCGGAAAAGTCAGCAACAGCCCAAAATGACTACCCAAAACTGGAGCAAACCCTTAACATTTCCTTCATAGCTCAGTTAAATGAAAATAAATCTAGTGTTTGATTGAAGGTTTTGATGAACTTTATTACTGTCGTGATTAGTGCTACAGAAAAAATACATGAGAAAACGAATAATTCTGTTTTCAAGGCTGTATTCAGTACATAAGATTTAGGGTTATTCACTGAGATATGAAGAGAATATAAAAGAAGGAATAGCTGCTCATTATCTGAGTGCTGTCTGTCTTACGCAGTATATGAGGAGAAACCCACGGAAAAACAGCATGCGATGGCATAATTAGATAGGAGGAGGCTACAGGGATGCCCCTTGCTCGAGTATTTCCTGACTTTGCAGATTGATGATGTTCCTTCTTTACAAAGCAGCTCTGCATGTGTGCATTTTCCTACCTGTGTTTGGCCAGCCTACCCCAGGACCYGGGGTCTGGACCGAAGGAGGTTCCCAGCGCAGGGGCACGCGTCCTTCGCCACCTCCCTGCCCTCCCTCCCCATCTCACCTGATTAATTCCGGTCTCCACTTCTCAGATTCCTGATCCCAGTCCTATTCCTCTGTTGTGTCCTCCCCTAGTCCCTCCAGACTATTTATTCCAATTTGGATTTTGTTTCCCCTGTGTTCGAGTCAGACTGTTGCCTTATTTCCCGTGCTGTCGCAGGTGTCAGCAGGTATCCCTGGGGATGCAAACCAGGCAGGTTCATGGCCAGCATTTGGAAAGCACTGATCTAACAGAGATAGGCACGCAGCCTGCCTTAAAACTCAACAGAGCTGGCTTCAGCTTGCGACTATTTTGCAGGCATCCCTACCGCAGTCCCCATCGSTACCTGGAAGTGTGCTACCCCAGCCAGAGGGGGGACAAACCTCGAGCCCTGGTGCTATGGGGAAGTAGCTGAAAATATAAAGATATTTTGACCTCCCATCTCATCTGATCTCTTGCTAAAGACTGCAATTYGTTAGGGGAGGGATTGTGCTTGCCTTAATGAGGCTGAATATTGCTTTATTTGTACAATATATTCCTTGGGCCAGATCACGGAATATTTACTGAAAAGATTAGTCCTTTAAGTAAATTAGTCTTGCTGGAAAGGAGTTTCAGTGGCACCAGATAAGACTCCAGYTCTCTCTATCCAAAACAATTTAATCTCTTCTAAATGAAATCCATTTTTCTAAAGAAAAATGATTTCCACAGTATTATTCCAAACCTGGCCGCTGAAAGATCCAGCTTTAGATGAAACACTAATGACTCCAACTAACTTCTTCTTCCAGCTCTTAAGCTACTAGAATTAATTGAGCGTGTAATTAAGGAAGGGTTTTCTTACCAATATGATCATGCCTATAATTAAAATCTCACACAAATCTATATGTAGAAGAACAGGGCAGGGCAGAGGGAGGGTGAGACCAAAGTGTCTGACAGGTTTACATCAAAGCACCTTAGCTCCTGCAGCTCTAAGCTAGAGGGAGGGGAGGAAGMGAAGACAGGACTGGCTCTTAACTGCTTTGATATGTTGGTTTTGACCTCCAGTCTATAAAGCCCCAAGTGGTTTGGGTGCTATCTATGCAGGAGATTGCTTGTAGCTTTGATGCAACTTCAACAGATTCAAGCTTTGCAAACATTTGTGCAACCAGTCCCCATGTGAGCAGAACARCAGTGAAATTTGAGTGTTTTCAGTGAGCCTGCAATGGATTTGGCTGCTGCTACCTGCTTTGCTTTATCAGCACTGCAGCCCTGGGGCGCCTGTGCCATGCCACAAGAGCCGTCTCTTCCCTCGCGTTTTRTTATGTGGGAGACTCGAGAACAAAATTTTGCAAAAGGTGGAATGGTGCATTTTTATTAATATTATTTTTGCTGCATTTACTATTAAATCAGCCTTTCATAGCAGTRTTTGGGCTATGAATGTCACCCAAGTCAATGGCTGTGCCTGGGGAGGGCTGCGTTTTTGCAAGTTTTGTTCTTTGCCCATAGCGAGACACTGGGTATCACCAGGCAGAAACACAGACCATCAGCTCCTGAAAAGCTAACCGCCTTCGCAGAGCTACAAGGGGTTTCCCTAAAAACCCCAGAGGGGATCTGGAGTCATGATAAGCACTGACACTGTTTTAGGGAGGGAAAAAAAGGCTTCTGTGTAGTCTAAGCAAGCGAAGGAACCCAGCACCACAAGAAAGCCTGGGTGCGAGTGGGTACTGCAGGAAAGGAGGCGTCTGGAGTGGGAGACCTGCCCTCTCGTTTGTTTGCTTCCTGCTGTGCTTAGGGAAACAGGGCTTTGTATGTTTGCTGACGTTACTGTGTGTTTACAAAGGACATAAAGAAGACACCAGAACTTGCCCTTAGGTCTCCTCTGAACTGGAGCAACCTGCAGGGCCAGGAATTTTCACCTTGCCAGTTGGATGTCAGATGGGGACAGACTTTTCTTCTTGTAGATTTGGTGGGTTTTTTATCATAGTGTAGGTAATATAGATGAGACAGTAAATAATATAGGGAAATTAATGTATGTTAGGTAGGTACTCTCAGGAAGAAAGCCTGTAATCACAACKGCACATATATTTATATGTTCATCTAAAACCAGTAAAAAAAATATAAAGAATCGCTGATCCATATTAAAGTGTCTGCTGAGGTCCTAAGAGCTATACTAATATGCTGTAGTAAGGGCTCAGCACTTGCACTGCAGATAGTCCCAAACACTAAACGTGCACATTGTCTACCAAAAACTGCCCTGAGAATGACCTTATATATCGGATGGCCACACAGGAGAGTTTCTCTCTGTAGGTAACTRCTATGCTGGCATTTTGGGAGAACCRTTATTTTTGTTTCATAATCATTCTTGCACCTTCCGCATTTTTAGAGCAGTTGTGGCTTTTAGACCTTCCCAGTGGATACCTGCGTAACCTATGATTCATAGCTAACAGCGGGCGGCACGAGCTGAATTCTCCTTTTGAAAAGGATGGCAAATTGCCTCACCAACAGCTGTCCATTAGGCAAACTGCTTAATGAAACGGCTAGAGAGGTGGGTGTTCAGCAGTCTATCTTGTCCACACTTCTCATTAAAAAAAAAGAAAAAAAAAATCATTCAATCCATGCAAGGAGCTAATGAGCTTTACGCTCTTACATGCTGTCGTTGTCACTTTTAGTTGACTCCTCCACTCCATGCCTTGTCATACTGCATTTTAAAGCATCTGTTTTTATTATTATTATTTTAATTTGGGATCACTTGGGATCCTTCTGCTTGACTTTTGCCAGGAGCTCCTTGTCCATCCATGCAGGTCTCCTGCCCCCTTTGCTTGATCTCTTGCTCAGGGGATGATCAGCCAGTTTGATTCCAGGCTCTGACACAACCCGGTGCTAAGCCAGTTTGCTGCAGATTGCAGTGCTGGTGAGCCTGGCGTCAGGAGTGCCGCCAGCGGTGCCGAGGATGGACAGCGTCACGCAGCCAACGAATTCCTAGTGAGATATCAGTATCCACGCCGAAACCCTTGCTGTTTGAAAAACAGCGGCTAAATGCCACTATTTCATCCCATCTCTGAGGTAGGGAGCATTTTGGGGCAGGGATTGTCTTATTTTCATATGTTTGGTCAGCACTAGGCATAGGAGGCCCCACACCTGACTGTGACCTCCTAGCGCTACTGCAGTGTGATTCTAATTAATACCAAAGTGCCCGGTTGCTGCCTAGGATATGCAAAAAATGCTTTGCCTGGATATAGTAACTAACYCACTCCTGCTGCGGCTGTGCACAGGCGCAGGACCCAGCCAGGCACAGTGCCTCCCTGCGCGGATGCAAAGCACAGCCAGARAGGAAAAACAACCTTTCGGTTTCATGTTCAGACATTTATTTTTTTTAAATCTGGATGGATTTAGGAAATGTTATGAAAGAACAGAAAGGGCTCCAGTTTTCCAGAGGCAAAAATGTTATGAAAAACTTATTCTGAAGCCAAATTCTGCTCTGAGTTATGCCCCTACAGTCTGTCTTCCAGGTATTTGTAAAATTATGATTAACAGTATCAGACAAAGAACTTCAATATATTTTGAATTACCCTTTTTTWAAAAAAAACTGTCTACAAGCTCATATATCTACATACAGCCTCATTAATCTTTGAGTCAAACTGCTAATAAGACGGTGAACGACCTACCCCGCTAAGCTGTTCAACAGCATATGTGACCACCTTGTGGAAGGGCTGCCCGGGTAACACCAATGCATTGCTGGTCACCCTATGGACTTGCACGTGGCTATGCTAACTGGTTCATGATTTCATAGCAAACTGAGAAGTTTAGATGCTCGTGGCCCATTAGAAATTACTGAAGGCTGGAGATCTGAATCCCACAAGAGGCTCTGCAGATCCCAATCTCTGATCATCAGCTCAGTTGTTACCTCTATGCGATGTTCAGGTTGGCAGTTAATTATACAGTGGTATCAACATGGAGATCTGAGACCCTAGAGGAGGAACGTACACACTTTCTGGGGGACATTTATCCTCCCTATCTTCTGCCAATGCTAAGAATACCGGGAATAGTTTCATGCCATATGCAGAGGAGGGCTTGTTCTGCATCTCAGCTTGCATAAGAGTGCCATAAGGTGATCTTCAAATGCGTAGCTCCCAAGCAGTGCAGGATTCTAACTTTAACTTCCCTAGGATGYCTGTGAGCTTAAAGTTCAGAATATGTTCAAACACTTTTCTGGATGCAGCCTCACAGTTTGCTTGCTCTTAACAAGGAACGATAAAAACCTGTTTCTGTAAATGTACAGAGGGGTTAGAATCGCAACAGTCCAATGTGTAAGTGTAAAAAGCCCAAACTCCAGACTTTTCTTTCTTTGGAGCAGGTTCCTCCTTATGGCAATCTCAGAGGCCTARTGTCACAGCTCTCTGCTATTTAAGACTGACCAAGGACCAAGGACGTAGTCCCCACCAAGGCTTCTCTGCTTTGTTTCACTATGAATTTCTCTAAGTAAGGCACAAAGGACAACTTCACCATTCTTTTTGAGAGATCTAGCGGTCAAAAGCTAAATTGCTTTGGAAGTAGAGCCAAAAGAATTCAACAAATAAAGAGTAACACCACGGGAGTTTGCTAATCCCAAGAATCTATAATAAACAGATAAAGTTAATAGGATTCAATAACAGAGAACAGCTCCATTAACGTTTTAAAAACACTATCTAAACATTACACACATTATTTACTGAGTTCGCTGGCTGAGTTCTCTGTACACAGGCACCCTCAAAATTCATTATCTTTGGATGCAAAGCTTAGTAAATTCAACGGTAATTAATCTCCATCTCCCCTCTGTGTAGGTTTGTGAACAGATGAAAAGTTCATTGAAAAAGTTCTTTCAGTGGGTCTAAAAGAAAAGCAATGCTTTGAGAAACAGAAAGCACCAAATGTGGGCTTCTCAAAGGAAAACAGAGCAGCTAGCCAGCTCTGTATGGTTCAAGCCAGGTGCTCATTGCAAATTCAGTAGCATGCACTGGCAAGTGTCAGCGGCAGAGAAACTGAAATTACTGAAATTCTTATGCCAGCGTAAATTGCTGAAGGCAATGCACAGGGGGGTTAAGGGAAATTGTGCATGTGTTGAGGATTAAAAAACAAATTAAAATGGAGGTGAACAAAAGGAGTGTAATATTTATGCATTTCTTCATTTTAACTGCACTGTACTCAGTCAACTTCACAGACTCTTAAGGTGGCCTGGGGACTTTGCTACAATGTACATTAATTATCTCCTGAAAAAAGAAAAGACTCAAACCTACTAGGCACAGTTACAGAATCCAGCTGATTCTGGTAATACTTATCAGTGTCATAATTAAGCCACTGAATAGTTGCATGGCACTATTATTTTAAATCATGTGAAATTTAATCATCAGTATAAAAATGCAGGGTAAATTTTCTGTTCAATGCATTCCACTTGTGTGCTTCAGTTTTGATATACCAGCCCATTCTACCACTTATTCCTCCACTTTCCCTTAAATCTCTGCATATGTGCAGCCCTATTAGGGAAGAGTAGAAATACATTCATCACCCCTGATTTACTATAGTGGAGTCCATTATACGGTGTGATGCACTTAATGGTTGATATCCAGTTTATCTCAAATATTTTAAAGAGTTTCCTAGCTATCAAGCACCCATGCTCTATGACCACCCAGCGCAGCCTAGTAACCCCATGGACTTTTGTTCTGTAGAAGCAGAAATCAGTTCCYGATAAAGTAACTCTGACTGTTGTCTCCTGCCAAGTGTGGGGAGAGTGAATCCAAGGTTTGGGGATGGGCTTTTTAGGGGATTTGGCCTCAGCTGTGTATTTGGTGGCCTCTACAGGAAAAAGGGACCAAAGACCTGATGGCAATGATATTTTCAGCTACTTCCATGARATTTGCCAAAGTTCACCTGCGGAGACTCTGGAGCTCATTTGAATTACAAGGACTTTTGCATGTTTTGCTTAAGACAGGCAGGTGATGTTGCCCTCACCAGGTGACAGACTACAGAGATGCTAGCAAGAGCCAGCCTTCGCTCCACGTTACTCAGCGAAACAAAACAAACTGTGGGTTGGCTTTTTTTTTTTTTTTTTTTTTTTTTTAAAAAATATTTTTTTTTTTTTTTTTTTTTTTTTTTTTTTCCCTGTCTGGGTTTGAGCAGGCTGATTATAACTGCCTGGGACAACAAAAGCTAAAAACTTCAGCACTGAACATATGCTTATTTGCATTTCACCATAACGTGGAGATCTGATCATTCGTGTGGACRTCCAGGAGCTCATGGACACCGTGGTGCCGGATCAGGATCTAGCCTTTCTTGGGCACTCCGTGGGGACTCCCACTGGCTGCCGAAGACGAACAGGCAACCACCATCCTCCAGTTTAGTGTACAAACCATGGGATGATCAACTTCCAGCCCCTGCCTCAAACAATTGCAGCCTACGTGTAACGCAAGCGACAGCAGATGGGCACAGACAGACGGGGGAGCGGAGGAGACCGCGGGGGCAACGCCAGCCAGCGCAACACACAAGGTCTCGGCGCATCGGCAGCCTCACCGATGTCAAGATTTGTGCAGGCATCACGTATTAAGGTTGTATTTGGAGGGTTTTACAGTCGCTTTTCTGGCAAGTAAGCAGGGAGCTGCTGCCAACTGTGAAGCATCTTGGAAACAAGATCAGTTTTCACACCTATTAAAGTAATCATCTCGTCGTCGTCTCGTTGAAAGGTAGAGAAGTAAGGGGCAGAATCTTGATCTTCATTACACGGTATACATTTGAATACCTCCTACAGCTGCTGTGGAACTACTCCAGATTAACACCGACGTAACCAACGTCASAATCTGCTTCGTTTAGAGAATCACACCAGTTTTACACCACTGTTACTGATGATTTAAAATCTCAATTCTTTGCCTTGAAAAGATTTCCATACACATAAAGGAGGCCTGGATCTGTCCATTTCTGTGTTACTAGGACAGATCAGGACCCAGAGGATTTTGTGCATATTCCCAAGCACATTCCTTTGTAGGATCAATAAATAACCAGGTAATGGCAATTGAGATTACATGCTAGAAATGACATTATTACGATTTACATTCCAGCTGCAGCTATGAAGCAAGTCAGACGAACAAACATAATACACAGTCCCAGTCCAGTTCCCTTACTCTGTCATTTTTATAGCTCCGTGCATGCTGCGGGTGCCGATAGTACACACAWCTAACTGCAATCCAAACATTAACCTGATAGCGCACCAGTACTGGGAGACACTGCCTCAAGCAATCATTTCAAGCCTAGTTAAAGTAACAGAATGGAAGCATCAACTAAAATGTTGAAAGTTGCATTTTCTACTAYGGGAAGTGGGATCTGTTCAGCACTTTTGTTTTTTATTTTATATTCTGTGATTTTAAAAATGCAACACCGAGAGCTACCTTGGAAAGACTAATAGCAATGTATGTATTCTTTAGAAATGATAAGTATGAATGGCTGAGTCTACAATCCCTTATAAATCTTTCATTCTATAAATGTTAGCATTATTCTTGTGTAATGGAAAGCTATATGAAGTTGGCAGGTTGTTTTTATATAATGTCCAACTTACTGGGCAAGACAAAAAAGAAGTGAATTAAAGTAGAAAAAAAATACTCCTCTAGAAGATTACAGTACAGCCATTTGCTGGCAAATTATTGTTATTTAAATCACATTTCTAGCTTTTAATATTGAAAATACTTTCAATCATTTAAGAACCTTTAATTTAGGAGAGTAGATGGTAGAGGTGTAAGGCAGGATACAAGACTAGCTGATCTGCCTCAGTACAGGGGCTGGACAGGATGATTTCTTGGAGTCTTTTCTGGTCTTGCATTTATATGAAACAACTCTGATAAAACCACACCTTTAAAATCGCTTGTGTTCAAGGTGAATGGAGATGCCTTGTTGCCAGCAAGAATGGTCATTTATTCCAGTTCTCCCAATCCTAAAATACAGTACAGTGGAGCTGGGCTGTGTATGGTGATGAACCAGAATCAAAAGGGTTTACCCAAGCCAGTTACCACATGGGTTGGAGGTAGKGACTAAATAAAATACAGCCAGGATTCAGTCAGTCAGCCAGGACTATGCATTTCATAGAGATGAAAGATCATAAAAGGGATTTTGCAACCAAACCATAATTGCATTTCTCTATCTGTCTTTTTGCCCCTCTGGAACTCAAGTTTCTTTCATAAAGAGGATTAATGGCAAACCTTTAAAAAGAGTTTGGAGCACGAGAAGCCAGCAGGCAATACAGCAGTTCCTCAGATCTGCACGCTCACTTTCTCTTTTACAGCTCTCTTGCCTGGTTCCTCACCAAGAGGTCCGCCCTTGGCACAAAAGCGGCATCTTCGCCTATGYGTGCAGCCCTCGCTGCCGAAACCCGGCACTCCGGGGACCCCCGAGCCGCAGGTACGCTCTCCGCGGGCAGCTCCCGGAGAACACGCGCAGACACAATGAGAGCCTCTGGTTGGGAATTCAAACAGAAATATGGCTGTCTACTCCAAAAAGCAAACTCATTTACAAAGGTCATCTCTGTCGAGGAAGAGTGATGGGTTACTCCCTTCTTGGAGGCAACTGCTGTTGCTCCTCCACTGAGTTGCATTCATGAGCACAGTTCCRAAAAAGGAGGAAAAATAAAGAGAGAGAGAGGAAAGAAAAGAGACAAAAGCTCGGCAATCCCCCTATTCACAGAGCTAGCCCCGCACCTCCCCTTCCCTTCCTCGGGTAAAAGCAGCTTCAAAAGACATTAACATCTTCCCCTACCTTCGTTCTCATCGGAGACAGAAGCCCTTCCATTTTGGTCCGATCCTCATGCCAATCCTCTTCCCCCAAGTTAGTCTCTGGCGCCTCTCTCAAGCATCCCACACGAACAGGACCATGTCAAGGACCGCCCGCGACGCCCTGCCGGCAGCTCAGCCGCCCGCCAACCCGCGAACTTGCAAACCTCAGGGGTGTGAAGCGCCGTTCCCGGAGCAGCCTTCCTCCCGCTCTCGCTCGCTCGCTCTGCATAATCTGCCTGCAGCTATGTGTGTACCATAGTCGCTGACAAACGATCCCTGCCTTACGTAATGCGTTCAGCGCAGGACGGGTGATCCCAGCCAAGGCGCGGGGACCCGGTCAGGCAGCGCCGTCGGCCGGTGCGGGGCTCTGCGCTGCCTATTGTGCCGCCCGGCTTTTTAGATAGGGCTTAATTCTGCAGCCTCCCTGGGCTCGGTCGGCGCGAGGTGGCTGAGAAAGCATCGAGAAAACTTCCCCAGTGCAGGAAGGCTATGGATTTCCTGGGCTTTACTTTAAAACCGTGTATTCCTCATCCCAAGCTTCAGCCAAAGCAATTTTCCCAAATACCGGCTCACAAATGCAGTCCTGAGCATTTTCTGCTGCGTGCGTTTGCTGGCGGGGGGTGCCCAAGCCCAGGCTGAAAGGGAGTTCCTTTCAATTGTGAGATGGGAAACGAAAGAAAGGAATAAAAGAGAGTGAAACAAAAGGAATATAGTCCTGCAAAGTTGGTCGGCAGAAGATGCCCRCTGACTGCATTTCTATTAGCATTTCAATTCAGAGCAGGAGCACGTTTTTGTGGCGAATCCCTAATTGCCCCCACTTACTGCTATTTCGTTTCCCTCACAGAGCGGTGCACGGATGGGATCTCTGTTGGATGAAATCTGACTGGAAAACGTGTCTCAGAGCTGCACTCCATGTACTAATGTGCATACAGTCCACAGGATCAGGCTAGTTCAAAATCACCCCGCTCCGAAATGCTGACCAATGGACATCAGCTGCCCAGCACTGTTTTGGTCYGCAGACCTGTTCCACTGGGGCAACACCACATCCTAACGCAGACAGACATACAACTCGCCTTCCACAGCCCAGAGAATCGTGCTCCACAAACGTGTACTCTACTGCTGTTCAAGAATGAAATAATAATAACAAAAAAAATACTTGTCAAACCACAGGAACATGGTTCTCAGCATTAYAAAATTGCTGTCTGGGAATGTCTACTGTAGCATATCACAAGTGGAAATTTCTAACGCCCTTTAACATTCACTCTTCTTTGAGGGCCCAAAGCTACACACTTAGGAGGAGACATTGTGTAATTAATGCACTGGGCTGGGATTTGGCAGATCCAGTCAAACACATTCCCTGAGCGACTATGGGGATTCACCTCATTTAGCTTTAGCCCTCCAGTCTAAAGTAGCAACCAAAGCTCCCTGCACAGTCAATGAGAGAGGTAGCTTCCTTCTCAAGATGATTCATCTCAACTTCCCAAAGGCCAAAATGGATTCATTCTCAGGTCCTCAGGTACTCTCCAGGACATCCAGGCTTCATCTCCCCTCCATAAAGCTTCTCTCTTTCTTTTCCCATGGTTTCATCCTTTGGCTGTTCAGAACAGAGACTCTCTCTGCCACGTATATCCTTCATGCTCAACGCRGATTTCTGTAAGCTCCTCCAAAATGAAGTCGGTGCTAAAGAATATATCCATGGAGGCAAACACAGGGTGCGAAGCCTGGGATGAATACAGAAAAAGAAATGATCTCTGCTGTGGAAAGACCTAGTAGAAAAGTACCCAGACTGTGACACTGGCAGGAGTGTTTGACTCCACACTTCTCTGTTCTTCTCCGTCTCTGCCTCTTCATCCTCTTGACCCCGCAGATCTTGCAGTTTTAGGGTATTTTTCTTATTATTCTTTATGGGGTAAAAACAGGGAGGGGAGGTGCCTCCTACCGTATGATTAATATTCATTTCAATGTAATTATAAGGTTCTTGGCAAAACTCAACTCCTTATTAAATGTGAACAAATCTGATTACATTATATTCAAGGCGGAGGGACGTTTTCCTGAACCAAAGAGARTCTGTACAACTCCAGCAGGTTCATCTATTTCTTGACGGATTTTTTTTCCATTAGTTTTCACATATTTTTTACAAACCTTTAATAAGTGGCTGAATAAATGACAGGCAGGAATTCCAAGCTACAGCAAAATACATCAACCGTGATTTTTTTCTGCTGTGCAGTCGTGTCAGACTCTGTTGTGAGGTTCTGTCTGTGCATCTGTGAAACATCCTGTCCCCTAAATTATCAGAAGAAAAGAGGTCTAAAAGAACCTAAAGAGTAAGGAGTATCTCTGGTAATTTTGGAAAGCTCAGTCCACGTGGGCAACTTATAGTGCAATATAATAAAGTGGATGGTGTTCCTGAGATAGCATATGAATGCTCGTTTCTCTTTTAAAGCTGGTTCTCTTTTTTGAACCAGTCTAAACCACATTATCTCATGAGGTTTCCTGTGTTATTTCTGTTTACAAGCAAAAAAAAGATAGTTTTCCTAAAGGCCAAAATACTAATTCAGTCTGGGACCAGAAAAGCAAGCTGGGGCCTTTCTGGTTCAGCAGCACTCAAAGGCTCTGTGATTTGAGAGCATTCGGATTTGTGCTGATGCCGCATGAGTCAGGCTGGAGCCCAGCTCAGCAGGACGAACAGGAACAGCAAAGAGGAGGGTGCTGTTTTGACAGCATCCGTGACCACGACTCTGAGCCACGGGCACTGCAGGAAAAGGGAGCCTGCCTGTCAGAGGGGCTGCCCCGTCGCTATGAGGCGACCGACCTGCAGCCCCCGCCGGCACAGCTGGAGGATGCTCTTGGCCCCTGTGCTTGGGATGAGTCCTCATGCAGAGCTTTTGAGTGATGCAGTTGAACACAGGGCTGTAGGACAGCAAGATCTGGCCCCATCCATCTCCATCAGTGGGGCCAGTGACTTGGCTGGCTCTGGCAGAGTGAATTACGGAGCAGCTCTGGGGCTGTCATCTCCTGCAAATAAAAGCCAGCAGGTGGATGGAGGTCAGATTTCATATTTCATCTTCCTCTATCAGGTAGGACGTGAACTCTACTAGTATCTAGGCGGATTGCTTTAGCCTTGTCCTTCGTGTGTCCCAGTAGCAGGACATTTAACATCTGCTCCATGCATTGCAGCCTCCTTATCAACCCCTTTCCCACTCAAAGCAGTGACCTTGCAACGGTGGTAGCTAGGGAAGTTCATGYTTGCTTTAAAATTAAAGTTTGAGCTGCTGTAGCCTGCAGAGAGGTGCTATGATAGCATGTGCCATAGTCTAACAGTTCGTTTGTCCCATGCGCTGCAACTTGTGGTGATACTTAGATTTCCCTAGACTTGTTCTGCAGCCTCTGCTTCCGRGATTTTCAGATCAAAGGCACTGCAGAAGGAAAAGGAGCATGTGAACTCTTGCTTCCTCATTCCCTTACAGAGGAGGAGAGGAGCATTTGACTCAGAGCCTGGTCAGCTCACACCCATTGTGTCTCACTTTSTCCATCAGCAGAAGAGGGCACCCACTTGTCTGGGTCACACAATTTGGCCTGTCCCTGGTTCAACCCATCTAATACTAGGAGAAGTGCCTAAATTGCAAATATAATTGCTCGCATCTCCTTAACTAATCATGGGAGGAAGATGGGTATCTTAAAAATCCTACATGTTATAATCCAAACACATGGTGGAATCTAGACAGCTGGCAAAGGTAGATGTCTGCCTTAGAGTTGAATATCTTTCTTGGCTCTTCCGGCTGCCTTGATAGGTCTCCACAGACTTGAACGAGAGCTCAGACATCTAGTTGACATTTAGTCATGTATATGTAAACATCTAAATTTAATGTCTCCTAATTTAGGAGCTGCATATCAGGTATTCCAAGCCAAAAAAGGCTTATATTCGCRGGTAGACTATTGGCCGATCATCCTATAAACAGTGCATATCTGAACCCTCATCTTTCCTTCTGCTCACYCTCTGTGGATGGATCCAAGCCTGAATAGAACTTCTGTAAATTCAAACCTTCCCAAATCTCTGGGATGTGATTCCTCATGCAGAGCCAAGCTATGCTGCCAGGATCAAAGAGATGGATTTGCACACCCCTGGCAGCAGAGCGAGTTTGGAGCTGGCCCCCCAACACACTCTGCCGTGTGAGCCACCAATGCCAAGGGTGAGCATGGGGGAGAGGGCAGCTGTGGAGGGCTTGGGGAGCTCGTCCTTCATTCGAGACTGCCAAAATCCACCCCACCACAAACCAGCCCAGCTCTGTGCCTGGATTTGGCCCTCGCTGAGCTGCCAGTGTTGCCTGTGCCCCYGGCCAGCACAACAGTCCCGTCACACCGTGTTTCGTGTGCACGCGGTTTGCAGACCTCGCTGCTGGTCATTTCATCTGCTGAACAAAAGGTAGCATCAAGGTGTTGCCATGGTGACTTCCCAGACATCCGAATTGCTATGGCATCGTGTAAAGGAGGGGGAGACATCCCAGTCATACACTGGGGCTGCACGGAAATGTCGCTTATATTTAGAATATGCGGCGCGTGGAATACTGATGAATATTTAACACCCTGAGTATCTTTCATGCTTGCTTTTTTATTTTTGTTGCCTGCTTTCCATAAATGCAACATTTGCCTCCAAATGATATGAATTTTTCTTGCTACCGCGCTTCTGTCTTCAACACTTCTCTAGATTTCCCATGCATTTCATTTACCTTCTTCTATGAATAAAAGTCTAAACCAGCAGACTACAGTCTCCAAAGTAGTTAAATCCAAATCAACATCTACAACTGGTCTAGGGAGTTGGCTAACGAGCTGGGAGGTTCATGTAATCCAGTTTCCCAGTGAGACCCTGCTGGGTTTAGACTGCCTTTTACAAGTCCACTAATGTAACAAATGCGAACTGTTCAGTGTACCTGAAAATGGGTAAGAGCTGCTAATGACCCACAAAAACTAGCTCTGATTAGGCCTTTTCTTTTCTTTTTTTTTTCTTGTTAAAAATAATCATTTTCAACAATCTCTATATGGGGAAAAAAATCTAACTCATTCACTTTTCCAGGCAAAACACACACCTGTAAATTTCCTGAAATTCCCTCTTACTTCTCTCTGTCTTTTTTTACCTAAAGCGTAAAAAGGGTCAAACCACCCAGAATATCATATCATATATGTCCTTTTCTATAAGATATGATTTAAGAAAACAGATGCAGGAGCGCTGGGCATGGCCATCAGTCCCATGCACTACTGCCACGGCTGTGCAGCTCACCCCTTCCCAGGGAGGCAGAATGAGCACGTACTGGAGTTTAATGAGCTGGGTTTTTAGGAAGGCAAAGGAAAGCACTAGGAGTCAGTGAAACCACTTCTGGCTGGGGTGGGGTCACATGCAGAGTCCTGGTCCCCCTTGCAATCTTGGTGCACCTCGGGAGCCCTATCTCCAAGTGTGCAGCGTGCCCAGCAAAGCACTGATTATGGATTATGCTGACAGTTRGGTGCTGCCTCTTTGGGATGGCCCTACCTCTCCAGTTTCTTTTTAGCCATGGATTAACTATAAACAGGATTAGAAACTGTGAACTTTCAGCTCTCATTCTGAAGTTATCTCCTGGCATATAGAAAGTTTTATTTTCAGAAAGGCTGTATTCTYAGCAGTGACTTTTAACAGTGAAATGTGCTTTTTTCTTTTACTGTTTGGCAGCAGGGCATTGGGGTCTTTTTTGAGACTAGCAGAATTGCAAATGCTGCCCGGTTCCTGAAAGCTTATCTGTGTGCTTCCTGCTTGGTATCACTCCAAGGCACTGAAGCTACAGGCAGGATTCAGCTGGCAGCTTTGTCACTGATGCAAGAGGAGGAAGAGTGCTGTGCTGGGTGCACTGCTTTGGCAGCGCAGAGAAACTGGAACTATGTTTATTTGTTGCTRGTATAGGGTATATTTTCAAAATACACTGAGAAAGGAGATTTTGTTCTCCATGATAGCCAGTGCAGTCCTTTGAGATCTGCTCCGTGGCTTCAAAGGGAGCCAGATCAGCCTCCAGGGAAGTAAATAAGGGACAGACTTGTACTCTTTGCAAGCTGTTCCACTGATGCAGTATTTGCATGAGTAAGTGTTTGCAAAATCATTTGCCAACTTACCCTCATCTGGCACCAGTTTTAATGAAGCCTGAAAACACCAATTTCTTTTCTAGGGGAATTCGTCTTTAAAGTTCTAATGACCTGCTTTTTCCACAAAAGCTAAACAATGTGATGAATATTAAGGTATCAAGGTATTTCTAAGATTACTTTATCCACCTTCCAGTTTTTGAAGGTAGCTGTAAAAAAATAAGTCTTAGGTCTCTGTTCAAGCTGAGAGAGAGAGTAAYTTACAGCAAAGCCAGCTTAGYGGTCTGTCCTGCTTAACAGCACCACGAGTGTCTGAYCATTCTCCTCCAACCACTGGAAAGCATGTAGCTTCACAACACACCAGTGGTTTCAGCCATTATTGTTGTTATTCTCATTAAGTCACTGTGGAAGTTTGGGAAGAAAACCTCTCTCTCCATCATGCAAGCATTCTGCAGCCGGTCGGAGAGCAGGAGATGGGATTGTTACACTAGGAAGAGATCCAGGACTGAGGCTCTGGCTTAGTGGCCTGGGTAAGGCTCTGGCCACCTTGTTTCTCCTTTCCTTCATCCCAGTTCCCCAGTATTTTGAGGATCTATAGGTGAAATTTTGGAGCTGTAGAAATGAGATTTATACACTCAAAGTAATAGCTGCTGTCCAGAGTTTCTGCCCAGCAGCAGAAACGGCCTCCAGCTCTCCTGATTCTCAGCAGTGTGTGTACAAGGCTGAGCTTCATACTTAGTTGTTTTGACAAAAGGTGTGCTGTAAATACGATGGCACTTTCTTCCCAAAGCAGTAACTGGAATGGTATTTTCCTTTCTCTGCTAGGTATGTGTGCTGTTGACTATTAACAGTCAAAACACATACAAAGCTGTTTACTAGACCATCAGGTCTATATGTGCATTTTCAACAGTCAAATAAATGATTTATTCATTTACTTCAGTAACCGTTCAAACAGCACATGGAGTTCACTACAGCATAGAGAGCCACAAACGCTAAGTGTGTTTGGTTTGCTAGAACAAATCAACAGAACAGAATGAAAGAAAAACTGTTTTTCCAGAGAGTAATGTAAAGGACTCTGCCGCCGTCTTTGTTAATACCTCCATCAAATTAAACACTCTTTCTCAAAATGCAACTCTAGGAAAACATGGTTATTATGCTTTCTGTTAGAAACTTCTTTATAACAATATGTGTCTGTAGAAACACAACCTCTGATGCAAGATGACTTCCAGATACTCTGTAAATGCTTGAAAATTCACTTGCTACTCTATAGACATCTCCCTGCACGTGTATTGGAAGAGACGGTCCAGCTCTCACAGGCCAGGAAAGGCCATTAAATGAGAAACAGTCGTTTCTCTGAAGTGTAATGTCATTACAACTGTGCAAATCCTGGTCTTCAGCTGTTCAGGCCTGGGGGAATGAGGGATGAACACTGAATGAACTTGAGCACTTGGAATAAAGCAGAAATGGAACATCGTGGAGAGGAGAAAGGAGCTAGCAAAGTACAAAACAGTAGTGATAGTTTGGCATAGCCCAAGAGCAATCCAGTAAAATATCATTTCCTGATGAGATTATTTAATCACCTGTTAAGTTTAGATTAATATTGAAGTAAAATGGAACCCAGTATAAAAAAAGAAACTGAAGTCTACCTGTCTTCCAAGATGTCAGTGCAGTTTTGGTCYCCCTGAGAGTGAGTACTGGAGGAAAATTTTGCAGTTGCCCAACTCTCAGGAGATATATGCATGAAAAAGGCATGGCCCTYGCAGACAGGAGGATTGCATCTCTTGCTTGATCATAGAACCATAGAATCAGTAAGGTTGGAAAGGACCTCTGGAGATCATCTAGTCCAACCTMCCTGCTCAGCAAGGTCACCTAGAGCATGGTAGGCAGGGTTGCGTCCAGGCGGGCCTTGAAGATCTCCAGAGAAGGAGACTCCACAACCTCTCTGGGCAGCCTGTGCCAGGGCTCCGTCACTCTCACAGGGAAGAAAATCCCCCTCACGGTCAGGTGGAACTTCCTGTGGTTCAGTTTCTGCCCATTGCCTCTTGTCCTGTCACACGGGACGACTGAAAAGAGTTTGTCCCTGTCCCCTTGACACCCTCCCTTCAGGTACTTGTACACATTGATCAGATCCCCCCTCAGTCTTCTCTTCCCCAGGCTRAACAGGCCCAGCTCTYGCAGMCGTTYSTCATAGGGCAGGTGCTCCAGCCCTCTGATCATCTTYGTAGCCCTAYGCTGGACTCTSTCCAGTAGCTCCATGTCTCTGTTGTGGTGGGGAGCCCAGAACTGGACACAGTACTCGAGATGAGGCCTCCCCAGGGCTGAGSAGAGGGGCAGGATCACCTCCCTCRACCTGCTGGCAACWCTCTTCCCAATGCACCCCAGGAGACCGTTGGCTTTCTTGGCCACAAGGGCAYATTGCTGGCTCATGGAGAGAGRTTGCCTCTTAGGATGTGGCAGGCACCCAACATCAGATCCTGGGGAGACCCAACGACTGTACCAATCCAAGCAAGGCCCTGGCAAGGGTCTTCCCTCACAGCTACTCTCTTAACTCTTGTCATGCAAAATTCCCCAAATCAGCATTTTCCTCGGTACTTCTGAGCCTTGTAAGACCTCYCATTTTGTGGGGTATGTAACACCCGATGTGATTATTAGCATCCATCTCCATTTAATTTTTTGCTGCTGTATTTCCAAGCTAATTTAAAGCTACTCGCTTTGAAAGATTATTCTGTCTGCTAATATATCTCTGACAGACAGATCTTTTTACCCCCATGATGATCCTACATTTTCCTCCCTCTTTCATGTTTTTATCTTGATTTGTTCAATCTGTAATGAATCCCACCCCTGCCCATGGCCCATGTACTATTTGTAAACTCGGAGTCAGCACGTTACCACAGTCGTGGCTCTCAGCTGACCATGCATTTTTCTCTCAATCTATTGTCTCGTATGATTCTTTCTATCTCTGTTGGCATTTCATAYCTCCCTGTTCCTTCTGACATAGGCAGCAGATACCCCTCCCTTATAGCTCAACTGGGAGCCTTGTGCCCCTAGATGTAAAAGCTGTCTTTGCTGATGCTGTATGCTGTAATGGATATTTCTAGCCACATCTATCTGTCTGCTTCATTAGCTGTCCGTAAGCTCCTCCTTAAGTTACAACCCTCTGTGATCTTCAGGCCTCCTGGGGGATTGATTCTCATTTTCTGGCCAGTCATCATCCCCTTCATTATGTTCCTGCTGCAGCTGCTTCGCAGCTTGAGTTCATTGACTTTAGAAAGGAGGTGAGGGATACTAGACAAAAGATTCAGAGGTCTGGGATTTCCTCTTGCTTTCTTGCAAATCTACTCTTTCTGGAGTAGATTCATTCAGCTTATTCCAACTCTGTGTCCTCTCACACCTTCCACCACTTAGATTGATCTCTTTGGGACAAGGATTGTCTCTAAGGGTCTGCTAGTCCCTCCCGGGTGCTCCTTACTGCATGGGTCACTGCCATACAGATAGTCTTCTGTGAATATTTCTGACCCTCAGTTTCCTCACTGTCTCATTTCTCCATCTTTACTGGGTTAGTGGGACATTTATCAGTCTCCCAGAATGTCAATAAAGATGTAAAATAATGATGTATGGCATTATCCTCCTGCAGAGCATCCTCAGCAAGGCACAGGAGAGCTTCCACATAYAATAAATGCAGATCATCAGCCTGTTTTCAGTCTAAGTAACAATCTCCACTTACATCAAAGCCTCATCTGAATTAATATTTGATGCTGGAATTCATACGACCATTAGATGCTGTTAAAATTCAGAGACCCTCATCTTTCTTCATCTGGGAACAACAACGAAACTGGCAGAGCAGGGTCAGTCTTCAGAGGTGGAATTTGTTTCAGCTAACTTCAAACATCAATGGTGTGGSTAGCTCCAGCTTAGCTGGTTAATTATCATTTCTTTATAGTGAGCGAGGCAAAATGGCTCAGTTCCCTTGACCTATGTTAGAATAAGCTGATGTGTGTCCTAGCTACCCCGCAATAAATGTGCTTTTCATGCTCCCATACTGCAATCTTGGCAGACATGCGGGTGAAAACAGCTTGTGATGGTCCCTGCCCATTATCTTAACATTGTGGTGATTGCTGGTCTGAATTATCTTCGATGTAATAAGAATGGCAGCCACCACAACAGTGGACACAAACTTTTTAAAATAGTGTCAGATGATATATAACAAGGGGTAAAAGCCAGAAATTGTGAGTTGGGGAGGTTCAGATCAGAAATTCACCGTTTGCCTGAAACTTGCCAGYTGGCCATGACTTTTTCAAAGATAATGCATGGCAGGAATAAGTTAATTAGCTAATTCACTCTACACTAAAGTCTTTGCATCATCTGGATGTACTGATTCTTGGAAACCCAATTTTTCTAAGTGTTTCCTCACTTGCTTTTCATCTGCTATCACATTTGCAAGGTCATCATTACTTCTTAACTGTCCTTCCCTCTTTACCTTACTTTGCTTATTAAAAACAATTTAAAGGGCAATTAAGCATCGTTCTGCAAACACAATTCAATGTCTAAGGCAGATTAAATTTACTCAAAGAAAGAAATCTGTTGGTGAGACAGAGGGGAGTGTCTCCTATTGATTCAAAAGAGATTTATGTCTGCCTTTTATTAGCCCTTATAGCCCTTATGCAGACATAACCCAAAGCATATATTATGTGTCTCCCTCTAACCTGTAACTGGCAGGAGTCTCCTACAGCTTCCAGGTGGATGAGATCCTGCCTTGTGACTGGAGGACTTAGTTTTGAAGAACTTGAAGAACTGTAGCCAGGATTGTTACATACATTGATCTCTAAAACATCAACACGATCGATAGCAGCGTTGCTGTGCTGCAGTTATTGATGCTGACATGTCTGAAAATAAAAGGCAGCCATGTGATGGTTATGGTATAAGCACAGCTCACATCCACGTGTGACAAGGGCAGCTCTCAGGCCGCACCCAGCAAGCTCTCACTGATTTTTTTGGGAAGCTCTTCTGTTTTTTGGGTGCAGCATTTAGCAGCTCATATTGACTCAGGTAACAATTCCCCACTGCCCTTACAGGCCTTGCACGTCTGCAGAGAGAGGGAGTCCAGTCCTGGGGATGAGGGACCAGGGGATTCCCATTGCTACTCCTTGTCCTGCYTTGTAATCTCATGGGGATTTAAGGCATGTTGCACTGCAAACCCCTAACCGCTCGGTTTTATCACGCTGAAAGTGGAGATAATCTATACCTCACAGGAACATTGCACGGATAAATCAATTAACCATGAAATCACAGATGGAAGATGCAAAAGAAATGCAAAGGATTAGTTATGGAGAGCAACCCTGCAGGCACAAGTACATTTTTAGATTTTTTTTTTATCCCTAACTAAATATCACTAGCAAGCTGCTTCTTATAATCCTGCTTAACCCGTTAATGGGGCACCTGCACAGAACCCAGCTACTTCGATGACCACAGCAAGATGAGTGTGAGGGCACCCTGAGCTCGGCAGTGACCGGCTCTCTCAGACAGGAGAGGTCTTGCTCCAGACCCCGTCCTGGCCCCAGCTCACTGATGGTCTGCAGAGCCGTCCCCTCTATTGGCTCTGCCTTGCCAAGTGCTCCAGGTTCAAGAGAAGAGCAACTGCTTTTATTGTCTATGTTTCAGAAGTGCTGAAGGGAACTTAAAACCACTTGAAAACCATATTGGATGGAAGGAAGTTTGCACTGGGGATTCAAAGGTAGGCTAAACCAGAGAGGACCCCACAATGGTTGTGACTGTGTGAGTGTCTTGGGCTCTTGGTATCCCTGTGTTAAATCAGGAAAAGGCAGAGTCTCGCTGAGAAGCCAGATGCTGCTCCTGAGTTAAGTCACCTACGCAAATAAATCATAGGAAACTATTGTCAACCACAAGCTCTTAATGGCAATGAATTAGCAATAGCAACGGGTCTAATTTCAGAAGTTACTCAACCACTTATGCATTTCTTGCTTGTAATCACAGAAAACATTTTGTTTAGATGTTTGCTAACTCTAGTCTCTCTGAGATTATTTTCCTTTGTGTGCCAGTGGCCTTGAACAAAGTCACCTCAGATACTGAAGTGTTGTCTCCTGTCTTATGCTGTCTTGTTGCTATTACTAATCATTGCTATTTTCACAGCATTAAATGGATCTGTATTTGGAGAGCCAAGGGGGTCTATTCCTGCCCTTGCCTCACTCTTCTGACAACTTTACTTTCTTCAAGCTGCCCTTGCTCTGACCACTCTCCTTTGAAGCAACCTGTCTAGCATGCTCCTCACCAGGCCTCGAGAAGCACGTTGCACTGGGRTTCAGATGTCTCTCCTCAGGTGTATGACAACAGGGCTTTCAGCCTTGGGATAGCTGTGTATTTGCTTATCAGAGCTGACTGCAGATGAATTGCTGTAGTTTCTCCTCAAGGTTCCTTTTATTCCTATAGGACTTCACATGAGTAAGCTGGAACTCTACTAAGGACATGTTTTTATTTTGAATTCAGTTTAAGAATATYTTTCACTTCTCTCTGGGATTGTGAAAAACTATACAGACTATTTAGATTTATTCTAAATCAGTGGCCCTCTGATAATTAAGTGGTCCTCATTTTACAAGGTAATTTGGAAATATCAGTGGATTTATTACTCAGTAGTGACAATCACCTCATCCAAGGAAACCTCTTTCTGCAGGCAGGGCAGGCTGGAAACACTATTGTAAGATATACAGACCATGGTTTCATGTGATGATGCGTCTAGCAACAGTAATGAAGGGGCTCCCATCCTTCCATAGCCTCCCCAAATCCGTACCCCAGTCCCAGACTAGGCCTACCTTCTTATCTGGGGGATTTTTTTGAATCCGAGAAATTATCTCAGTTAAAGGAAAAAATATGCAAGGAAAAAAAAAAGTGGATCGATGAGGTTCATGTTATAGCACTGTGAAGCAGTAAGTTATAGCAGAAGGAACAAACAGCCATGAGGAAGGGAAGGTTTTGATTTGTTGATAGATGAAGTCTGACACTGGACTCCATGTTTCTGCTTGAATGTTCCTGCTTTTCAGACCATTGATAAGAAGTAGTTTGTTTTTTTTCTTAATCAGGTTTTCTTATGTTCTTATGTAGGCGCATTTATACTACCAAAATAGTGCTTTCGTTATATGTTGCTTCAGTAAACTGCATCAGGCAAAAGACTCTTTTGCCCTGAGTTGCCCAACAARGGAGTATTTGTCTATAGAGCCAACCTTTACCAATAAACCTTTAATAATTCAGAACAGGTTATTGTGCTGATTAGCTGCTTTTCTGAGGTTCACATAGAAAAATCATGTTTTGCAGTCCTTATTGCAGCCTTGAGTAGCGAAAAATTCAGCAACACGTTATTTTCTAAAATAGCAGAGGTCAAATTCTTGGTTGGTTGGATGTTGACAGAACCTACAAAGATTGTGTATTCACTTAGTGCATATTTCATAATTGTGGTTGCAATAGGAAGACAGAAGAACACTCCAAAGTGAACAGAGTCTGCAGGCTGGTCTCCTACACACTCATCTTTTTGAGTTTGTTGAGAGTATTTTCCACAGATATGGGACCTGCTGATCCACATGATAAATGATACTTGCACTGAAAATGTTGTCATCAGGTCTAAGTTATTTTGCATAAATATCACAATTTTCTTATCAAAGCCATTTCACTGCAAAGACAGCATAATGATCACTGCCCAGAGACTGGGCTGTGCTGTAATTTTTCTCATAGAGTGCTGCTAGGTTTACGGGAGCTCCGTCAGGTGGGATCTGCTGGATTTAGAGCAGCGGACTGAGACCCTTTTGGCCCCCTGGTTATGACTGCTATAACAGTGCTGAATCCTCACCCAACCTGTTTTATCATGTAGTGTGTTGCCTTAAACCATTGGGAAYGCTGCAGCCCTTGGCAACATTGCCAAACGGACCTTAGTTTGCATTATTTGCAGGCAACTCATCTGCAGGCCCTTTTGCAAAATCCAACCCTGTCTCCTGAACACAACGTTCCCTCTGTAGTTTCTGCTGGTCTGTGCTGCCTTCCCCAGCACCGTGACAGAAAAATGCCTGAACTGAGGCCGTGTACAGCCGCCACTTTATCACTCATCGTGGTTTAGCATGCTTGGCCCYCGCCACACAAAGAAGCTGTCAGTCCTGCCAGATCAGGGGCCAGATTGTGAAATGCTTCCGTGCACAAAAAGAGAGCAAACCCAAGCAGAAATCCCCACGTAAGGCATTTTTCATGCAGCCGGGGAGACCTGTCCCTGTCACCGCAGATACCCAACCTTCAGGACAGCTGTGAAGGTGACATTATTTTTTAAGCTTTACCACCTTTKTCTTCTAAGCTGTTGCCTGTAACACTGACCATTCGGTTAGGGTACAGCCTGACCAGTGCCATATTGCCAGCAATCTGGAYATTTCCTCCAGATAATTAATTTTTATTTTATGAGAAAGGAAAAAGCATTAAAACCTTAGTTTCTGCTTTGACCTATTTAGGTAGCGAAGTACATAAAGAGTCTTCCACTGAACTATCCCACCTTCTCTGTGGAGTAGTTTTGCTCTCCCTTTCTCTCCTCTGGTTGTTGGTACTTCAGTCAGGCCAACAAGTGCTCTCTCAAGTCACGGCCCCATCACACCTGGAGATGGTTTCTCCAAAGGAAGGTTCATCAGGACAGAGAAAAATGCATAATCAACAGTCTAGTCTCTCAAAGCACATTCAACAGACTCCAAATTATCAGATACAGCACAGTTGAAAAGCCCCTATGGCCCAAGGTTTGCATATATCAACTGCTTTCTGTTCTCTTTTCCCCTTTGGATAAATAACATTTGGCTGCATTTATGTGTTAGAGTAAACTGAAAAAAAAATCTTGCGAAGGAAATACATCACTAGTGTATGATCATGGCAATAGTTTTATAATTTAAAAGCAACATCTTTCTGCTTGTATTCTTTTTTTTTGACAATCATATTTTTTAAAACCAAATTAAAACTTGTGTATTTTTCTACATACGGGTATTGTTGAAACTGTCACACCTAATAAGAGCACGAAAAGAAAGATGAAAGCGCTGTGCTCATTTCTGAGCAGCTGGAAGCGGTGCTGAGAAAAGCACAGCAATTGAGATTAAGAGAGAGCCTTCACAGTGCAAGATAACCCAGCTGCTTGGAAAATCAAATCTATCGAACACAAAGATTTCATGCAACAAAACAATGCCTAGCCCATAAAGGGAAATAACAACGCTCACACGGAGCGGTATAGTCCTCAGTTCAATTCGGCAATAAGTGGGCACTGCTGTTATTTTTAATCTGTAGAAAAAGACAAAGTTATCATTCTAATAGCGACTATTTCTTGTCACTTTTTACCACCTCTGAAAGAGAATTCATCAGTCGATAATAATATAGCCCATGCTTTACCGGAAAGGGCACTTGCACTGGGAGTTACGATATGCCGGAGCCGTTCCAGGATCTCGCGCTGGGTTTAGGAACCTCATTCAGTTCTCCTCCTCCTCAGTCTTCCCATGCTAACGAGACATTAGTGCTTTTGTAAAATGTTTTGACATCTCTAGAAGAAAAGTGCTATACAACTACCCCGTCATTTTTGTACTCCTRACTAGCTCATGTTAAGAATTAAAGATTAACAGGATATACAAAGCTCATCAGAAAATATTTTTCCCTCTGAGGTAAAATGTGTATACTGTAAGAAGCCACTGTTTTCATTTGGGGGGAGGGGAAATATTTGGGCCCAAATATATAGGATATTTTCTCCAGAAAGTGATACTTTTCATTATTTTTAAATCTTTTTAGTTGAAAGCTAATGTTCTATCAAAGAGGCTTTATGGGATTTTATGAGATCATTTTTCAGCTGCAGAAGAGCAAGRTGCTCTATTAGAATTTAAATTTTCATCAGAGTCCAATTAACTTCCAAATACAACACTTCACCTGCAATTAATTTTTTGGTAMAGATATAACATGTTGATCATTCCCACCCATATTTCATTCTCTTTTTCTTATACTATGGAAACTATAAACATAAAAGTACTTTTGCAAAATAAAGGCCCAGCCTTCCTTCTCAGATTCAAAAAATAGGTCAAACACTGGACAAGATATTATAAAAACCTTCTTTTTCCTTAATGAAGAGACTTTATTTTCAGTGACATTCTGATAACCTATATTTTATGGAAGTTTAAGGTATTAATTGAGAGAAGTAATACTTCTGCAGTTTTCATTGGATACCAAAGAAAAACAATAATCTTAATTCCTCTAAACAAAGCCTTTTCTTTATGTATTAAAAGATGACTAATATGTTCCTTCTGGTGGTCCTTTGTTAGGCTTTTGACATTGTGATAACTAAYTAGTTATTCCTGCTCCATTTGTTGTCCTGGCCAGTTTTTAATCAATGACGTAGTACCTTACCTTTCACCAAATACCTCTGGTTTCCTTAACATCTTTTGTACAAAACTTTGTTAAAGGGTTTGAAAAGCCCACGGAAACCATTGTTGCCCAGTTCTCTTTGAACCCTTTATTGTATTGGTGCTGAAAGAATTCAAGTAGGTTGGGGGAAGGATATCATGTTCKCCAGAGCAGGATGTCTAATTTACAAGCCTGTATTTCCAATAGGTTCCTCTGAAGAAGCTACTGAAGGTGCTACAGTCAGTGTCGCTCGCTGCTCCTGCTTAGACCAGCAATAATACACCTTACAACTTGTAGCCCTGAAGTTACTCTCTTGAGATGAAWTCCTAGCATGAAAAGTCCTTTCCTGAGAGGACATAATTAACAATTTTTTGATTCTCCCCCCACTTCTTCCTGTCAGATTAGGACTCCAGCTTCCATGTCTTTGCCTTGCTATCCAGCCCTGTGAAAATGATGCGAGTTTTGGTCTTAATAACAAGTCATGTAAAATATACATAATTGACCCCTTTTCTGAAAATAATTCAAAGCTTTCTCTTTAATCTTTGAATATGCATGTGCAAAAGGAATGCCCTCATTTCAACAGACCCCTGTTGCATACAGCTWCATTCTTGCTGCCATACACGAAGAAGAACCAGGGAATTATAAGAAATTGAGTGTTTTGCATTCCAGATGCCCTACTTTCCCTCTCTGTGTGATTTTATGAAGAGGAGCTCAAGCTTTTTATTTCTGTGCAAGGCACTTGCTACATTGCTGCACATATTATAATCCACTTATCTATGGAGGATCAGGGTGAGTGCATTCCACACTGAGGTCCACAGGCCACTGGTGATCCTTGAGGCTCAGACAAATGGTAGCACCACAAAACCCAGAAACATTTCTAAGCATAGCAGCTTGTATGGAGACATACCTCAAGAAAACCTCAGAGCTGAAAGCTGGACTCTTGACCTAAAGATCTGGAAGCTGCTCATCAAGAAATGAGAAGTGTTATGGCACTGGAGCCTTGGTTCAAGGCATGAGCTGTCAATATGACTGTTCTCCACTGTGAATTACTTCATTAGAGTAATGCTACTTGGCCAGATTCRGGGCTAATATCGCAGAACTAGTGAGTCCAATTCAAAGCCCACTGAGTCCATGGCATCTTTCCACCCACCCTGAAAGGACCTTGGGGCAGTGCTGATGCAGATCTGAAACAGCAGTGGCATGAAGCCCTTGTTCTGTCTTAGCCAAGATGACGCAGCTACTCCATATGAAGGCTGCTTATGGAGGCTGCRGTGGTTTAACAGTCCTGCAGCTTCCAGAGGAAGTTTGGGTGACAAATGCCAGCAACGAGGGGTAGCTGTGGGGCTCAAGGTTTCCGTTTGAATATTATGAGATTCCTCAGTCCCTTTCTATCTATGACCACACAGGTGCCCTGCAGCCTCCCCATAGCAGAACACCACCTCATTTGCACCCCCAGAAAGATTTGCAGCTACTGCTGACCTCCCAGGTACAAATCATATTGAAATCCACCCAGCAACTCCCAGAAAAGTCATTAGGCAATTGACCTGAGGTGCTGTACCAGACACTCGCTTGTTGTATCTCCATTTAACACCACTTTGATGAGTTCAGTCACCAAGAAAATATTCCATGATTAAATTCTTTCTCTTAGCAGTTTTTTCTCCTCTTCAGCATTAGTGACCTGAATGGGTACACCTTTGCTGAAGCCAAAGGTAGAATCACAACTGTGGGCAATATCTTGCTGGTTTCCACAGTTAGCCAAGTATTCCTTCCCCTGATTCTCAGACAGGTAGCTGATGGTTGCCCGATCACAGGTGGCAGGACTTCCTCTTTGTTTTCTGCTGTTGAATGTTATTTGAAGAGATCTTACAAACACAGTCTCATGCCTCTTCACTAGAAGTTGTGTCAGCATCAGATTATTGTGTATCTGGGAGCTGATGGTGTGTGCCATTGAGAGGAAAAGAGAAGACTGCTATATTACAAGTGGGAAAAAGGAGGGTTGCTGCACAGAAATTCTGGGAGAAGACATCCAGGCTGCTGTGTCAATAGGTAACCTGTGCCACAAAAAACCTGAGTATTTCTAAGTATCCACTGATGGTTGATAGATCTATAGGGTAATTTTCTCAACAGTTTGGAAGTTATGACAGTCCTAAGTTTTCACTTCTTTTCTTTTCCAGCCTCTTACAGCTATAATTCACAAAAAACYTTTCTTCTCTTTCCCTTTAATATTTCCATAACATTCATATGTCAACTTCATCTCAAGCACTAGACCATAGCTTGCTCACTGGTTGTTCACATTGCTCTGCTCCTTGTCCCTGTTCTTAATCAATCCATCTCACACATTGCCTTCATTCTTCATTCAGCTATGGTGCCTTATGGTTCTTATGCCAACAGGACTGAGAAAGAGGGTGCTGTAAACATACCATACTTTCATATTTGTGACTAAAATTCGCCTTACCCCTTTCCAGAAAAAGACTTCCACTTCTCCATCCTTTGGAGTCAGTTAGTCCCTCCACTTCTTTAGAGTTAGCTTTCCAAATCAATATTACTCACGTGTTTATTTGGGATCAATACTGCTTATTACAGCTTCTGCACTTGTGTCTCACTGTGTGTCAGCTAGTTAGCTCATCGCCTTCCTGGCAGACTCTGAGCTTCTTGTGAAATGTTTGAGTTGCAAGATCGAGAAAAAGAGATCACAAAATCAGGCAGAAATTGAGACTTGCTGATGGAGGATGTCACATAAGACAGGTTGCCAAGAATTCCCCTGTCTGCTTCTTGTTCTCTCTACTCAGGCACATATGGCCAGATGAGAGACAGTCATAATCTTTGAAATCTCTCTGTTTCTACTTTTTTTCCTGACAAACCAAAGTGAAAACTTCTCTCTGACTTCTACGGTCAAGGCTAGGATCAGCCAGAGCTCAGAAAAAAAGCACAATTTAAACAGCGAGTAATATTTTTGTACCCTGATGCTACCCCTATAGAAGCAGATGGCAAACTCCCTTTGACTTTAATGAGGCCATAAAACCCCCGTTGCATGCTTGCAATATGGAAGAGCTATTCTGTCCCACTTGCAGCCCACATGCCGCGAGTGCCGCTCTCACTTTTGTTGTCTCCACACACTGAGTGAGAATCCACTGATGCCCTGCAGCAAACACGCTTCCTCTGTGTAAAACTGGAGAAAAACAGAAGCCAAATTCACTGTTTGCAGAGAATATCTCAGCCACTGGAAAATCCCAGCTGCGAAAATGAGCCAGCCTCCTAAAATCCCCATATGTGCACCCGAGTCATACAGACGTAATGGTTATCTGCTCCTCCATGGGTCCTGCCCRTGGTTTGACCCAGCTGGATGAAAACCACCTAGAAACTATGTGACTGTGCTACCTGTGGCGATAGTCTCTAGGTAATAGCCCAGACTCCAAACAGGATGTAATAACTCGAGCACTCTGCCATCCTCACTCAGCTACACAGTTTCAGGGTCATAGAAYCATAGAATCACAGAATCAGTGAGGTTGGGAGGGACCTCTGGAGATCACCTAGTCCAACCTCYCTGCTCAGCAGGGTCACCTAGAGCATCTTAGACAGGGTTGCATCCAGGCGGGCCTTGAAGATCTCCAGAGAAGGAGTCAATGTTATCTCGCCTCTGGCTGTCTCAGAATATGGGCAAAGCCAGTTCACAACCATCTGCAAAATATTGTGCGAATGAACACACAGAGACAAGCCAGTCTTTTTTATATCACTTATTCTACGGCCAGAATATCTACTCCCAGCAGTAAGGGGTAGAGCTACCGCTGGTCTCTAGAGAACTAATAATTGGTACAAATAGGAAGCCAGGGTAGGAACAAATGTTTTCACAGCTGAAGGAGAGTAACAACAGTGTCTGCTAAGGATCGGTCCTGGCACCTCTGCAATCCAGTGTGTTCATAACTGACCCAGAAGAGGAAAGGCACCTACTGCCAGAATGTGCAGGTGACAAAARGCATTCAGGATAGGATAGTCAATGCCAGAGGCAAATGTGAGGGGTTACAGGAAGATCTGTAAGGGTACTGAATCATACGGCAATAAAATGTCAGATGAAAGTCAGCATCAATTAGGGCAAAGTGAGACACGGGGAAAAATAAACTTACCTATACATATGCAATGATGGTTCTAAAGTGCTGTTATCAGTCACAAAAGAGATGCTGAAGATGATGCAGAGAGTTTTCTGAAAACGTCAGCTCAAACTGAGCAGTGATAAGAAAAGGAAAGTGAATATTAGGAAAGCTAAGGGAAGAAACTGAGAGTGAAAAACAGACTTCATTATATCACTGTAGAAGTTTCTGTGCGCCCACATTTTAAAGAGTCTGTGTTTTTCTAGTGATTTCATCTCAAAAAGCTAGGAAAGAGAGAGATGAGAGCCAAAAGCAATCAAAGGTCTGGTCTTTCATAAAATGAAGGAATAGAAGAGAACTTTTAGGCTTAGAAAAATGAAAAAGAGGAGTGGAAGATAAAAGTCTGTAAAATCTCAGCTAGTGTAGCAAACAGGAACAGGAAGAATACTGAYTTGCTTCTTGTAATATAGGAACTGGTAGGCACATAGTGATATTATTAAGTATTAGTTTAAACAGAGCGGAGAGAGTTCTTAAACTGGAGTCTATTGGCAGAAGATACTATGGAATCCAAGGTATAAATGATTCAAAGGGAATTAGATAATCCCTTTCTCTAGAATGGCTATTAAACACAAGATTCCAGGTAAAACCTTTAGCCAAGGAAGAAAAAATATTAAGTATTTGAAGGTATATTTCTTAAATTTCTCTCTAAATATCCGTTAGTGGACACTGAATACTGGCCTTTATGGTTATTTGCTCCGTATTTACTCAGTATTTGGGTATCTTATGCACCTGCACACATTACAGGTCCTTCGATGGAGGTAACATAAGTGAAAAATACAGTTTTATGTAACAGAAAAATAATGTATGGCATGAAAAGATAGCCCTTGCATCACAAATTACATCTACATCTCCATTACATCAGTCAAGGACTTGGCTCATGGATGGCTCGTGTCAATAAATGTTTTGTGTAGCTTTCTAGTCAAGACCCCAGGTCATTATGTGTGTAAAGTGCAGAAATATACACACCCACCCACACATATATATATATAACATTTCTGACTTTAATCCTCATTTTTCCACTGATTGTCTTAAAAAGGGGGCTATTTTTACACATCACAGTATATAGCTGTGAACCTTGTGATAAATCACCACCTAGCACCTTGCCAATGATGTGGAAAATAGTGGCCATATAAACAGATCAAATGAAGTGGAAGTTAGATGGTACAATGGTGTCAGACCATAGCCTTTGRTCTTTAAAGGCCAGAGGTTAAATCCATCTGCTCTGAGAAGTAAAAACGACTTGGGGGGTTTGTCCTCRTGCAGGGAGCTGAGAAACAGCATCTGTACTCAGGTGAGGTGCTTAATTTGTAAAGCTAAACCTGTGATGCATATGAAGTTTGGGACTGGAAGTGAAGGTAGTTAGGAAAAGTAACAYTGATGGTGCTACTGGAGCATCTGATCAGCAAGAAGGTAACTGCTACTAAGAAGTGAGAATCTCCAAGAGAAGGCATATCTGTCCATCTAGAATTAGTCAGAGGGTTGTGGGGAGATGATGCTCCTCTGTCTGGCCCTCCATGAGGGGTTAACAGAACTGCCACCAAAAAAGTCTCTTGCTGTCCGTATCGTAGCAGTTTGGTTTCACACAGTGTTTGTGCATTGCACAATGAGCAATCTCAGGCTAAGTCACTTCACTACTAGTTCTCCTGTGTTTTTCTATATAATAAAATACCCTTTAATASTGGGGGGAGAGGGGGGAATAGGTTGTTTTCAGACTAACAAAGCACTGGCTTTTCCTTCCYGCCTGGGGGACCATCCCTCTTATTTATTTTTATTGACCCACTCTGCCTTTCTCATTTGATTTACAATTTGACAGTTGCCACTAACTGCAACTTTAACAGTTTCTCCTGGATGTATTCAACACATGAAAGTTAAATATTGAGACTAGAAATACACTAAAGACTTCGAAAATTTAAACGCTGACAGGCTTGGGTTTTTTTCTCTCTTTGCTCTGCATGCCTACTAGTGCACAACTAAAACATTTTCACCTACATTACCTTTCGCATTTGATAAGAAATGTGTTTACGTGGATGATGTGTGGCACTTGCTGTACAGGGAGGGGAGAAAGGAAGACACATGATGCAGAGTCCTCTTCCGCTACTGCTGCCACTGGCATGAAAGTCAGTGCTGCCATTACCACCCTTAAACCTGATGGAGAATATGCAGCACAGGTTGTATTCTGCATAGATGAAGCGTCAGGGGTGTAGAAGACCCAAATGCTCACAGATTTTGAACCCCCCTGAGGGATCTCGGAATATCCTGTGCTCTGCCAGAGAGGCCAAAGGAAAAAAAAATGTCATTTTTTGGATCTCAGTCACCATGGGGCTAAAGCTCTTGTCTTTCTGCTTGACAGCAGAACACCTGTTCTACTCTACAAAATGAATAATAAGCTCCACATGATGTGCATTAATTGTCTCAGATTAATTCTCACGCAGTCACGTGTCCACAGCGGCTGCTCTGGGAGCAGTAGTCGGGCACAGCTGCAGCCTCACCTAGGTTGTCATCGCTGCTCATCAGGTAGGAAGTTCACAGCCTCCAAAGATGGCCCAGGGGCTCCCAGCAAACTGTTTTTTTCCTTAACAGTGAAGTTTATCTACAGTGCTGGTGCAGACTGCCGTTCATACTGGTCTAAGATGTTAAACCATCTGGCTTCACAGATGCAGTGTGGCAGAAAGAATTGCCTCACACTGCCAAGGGACCTCATGGTTTATCTGGGATAGGGAATGGCCTTTCTCATGGCACTCTGCCTGGCTCACTTCCCAGACCTCAGCCCTATGATCCACCATGGCTAGTGGTGGGACGGGCTGCTACTCCTATGTGGTTTGTGCAGTTGACGTGTGGGTCAGCACAAACCAGGTGCCACAAATAATGACTTGAGGTGGAAACTTGGATACAAYGGAGTGAGGGCCAGGACCCTGCCTTACTCCATCCAGAAAAGGGAAAGGCATCATTTATCTCTRAAAACACTAATCTGCCTTGGAAAGGCCTCATGTATTCAAGGCAGAGMTTTCCCAAGTGTAGTCTGAAGGAATGAGTTAGTTAGGCTTATTCCTAGTGGAAATAGTCATTAAGGGAAGGATTTCTCTCAACTCGGACATGTCAGTCAGTTGCCTAGTTTTAAGCTAGACACCCTAGACTTCCTCCTAGTCACAGGTGTCCGTAGAGCAACTCATTTGATCTTAGATACYTACTTTAGGATGAGATGAACCACCTTTTGGAGACACCTACTGTTTTTCATTGACTATAAGGAGAGAACAGGATGATTAGCTCAGAATTAGATGTCTAATTTCTAGATGTCCTTCATGATGGCAGAAACATCACCTCCTGCCTGTGTGGGCAGAGTAGGACTGCTTGAGTTGTGCTCAAGGGACACAAGGACAACGGAACTGGGTGGTAGCAACAAGTGGCTGGCTGAAGGAAAGGRCTAGATTGTCCTGTGCCATGGCTGAGATCTAGGACATTCAAATCTGAATGATCTCCAGTGATGAATCCAGATTTTATAATCAAAACGAATACACTAGATTTGAGCTGTATCTAATGAATGCAATCTGAAGATGATACAGCTCTGAGTGAGAACTAGAGTGGATAATGGAGGAGAAGAGAAGCCACTAGGAATAATTTAACTGCAAGGTCATGATATGGTCTTTTACTGATTTTCACCTTTTCTTACCAGCTTTGCAGCTGTGTTGGCTGGGTTTTGTAAATGAAAGATTCATCCATTTGTAGCTTGTTGATCAGTGCATTARAAACATTTCAGGGAAGATGGGTCAAATGGGTCAACGTAAAGGATTTCATTACTTTGGGGTAGCACAATGAAATTCAGGGTCTGGATTAAGGCATGAAGAGCCATCCCTCTAATGCATGTATGTGTATGTATATGTGTATGTATGTACAGATCCATATACATACATACATACATAAATATATATACATGTATATAGTATATAYGCATCCGAAGAGAATCAAATCCATTTCATCTCCATGGCTGGCAGCTTGATGACTGGCAATGGTAGGGCCTATAAACAGCAGTGGCTCCCAGTGACTTCCGTTAACCTGGCAAACTCTGTAGTACATGAAACAAGAGAAGGAGACAGGCCTTAATATCCACTCTCTGAAAAGCACTTGTGGCCAGCCATGAAGCAAGTGGTGGTATAAACTAAAGCAAATCAAGGCTCGTGGGGGCACATTCATCTACCCTTTCCAAATCAATTAGTTCAGTAAGATTATCACAAACATGACGGATCGAATCCCTTAATCCAGTTAGATGGTAGCTCAAATGGATGAGTAAATATAAGAAGAAGTCAGGAGTCTGATGGCCTTTATTGACCCAGAATAGCAGCCGACCAAGTAGGCTGTTTTCATCTTTGGTCTTGACCTGTTTATAGGGATTAATTTTTCTAATAAAATGCATGCAAGTGCCACAAAAGAGCTGAGTAATGCCAGGCAATGCATTTGCCATCAGAGGGTGAGAGGCTGGGAAAGAAAGTGTTAATTATTTCTTCCTGATCTTGTGCACCTTTAGSAAGAAGTAAAATATATCTCATTCATGAAGAACAACAACAACAGCCAAAGATGTGACTTGAGTCCCTACTTAGATACGCTTGTGCAAGAGAGAGGACAGTGCTTTAAATACAGGACAAACTGGTGTCCATCAGTTGGAGATGGTGACTGCACCACTGGATATCTGACTGTAAAGGAGCACAGCTGAAATGCACTTCCTGGAGGTGCTCTCTCACCCCTAAATCAGCACAGCAACCAGTGCCTCATGTGCAAAATGCAGTCATTCCTGCCTTGTGATATTTGATATTAATCATCACACTGTCGTAATTAAAATTTAACACCTGAATTAGAAAGATTTTGATCATTAATGACTGCATGCAATGCCATACTCAGCATGAACCATCAGATAAGCATTTTCATTTCATGTATGCAAATACTACAGCTGGAAAAGGCAGTGTTTGYGATTCTATTTTTTTAATAGAAATAATTCCACCCTCCACCCCAGGTAACACCGACAAAAAATACTACATTTTATTCCTCATTTTAAGGAAAAGAAAAGTTTTTCATACTGAAATAAAAGCATTAGTGTGTTAATATAATATATACAATTCATTATGGTCTACTCAATAATTAGATGTGATGTTACACTCTGCCCTCTTACAAAGTTTTATTAGAAGAGATAATTAGTGCCTGAGCTGGCAAACAGAGGAGGGTTGAGATCTATAGCCCTGTATCTTCATACTGAGTAAGCGCACATCAAAGGACTTCTGAAGTAGATTGTGGGTGCGAATTTTGTTTTGGGAGGGGAAGAACAAATCTTCCTTCAAAAGCCCTCCAGCTGAGGGGAAAGAATAGGTATTTTGCTGACACCAAGCATTTAACTGCYGCAGTCAATAAATTCAATCAGAGCCAATAAAAGAAAAGAAGAAATAGCAGAAATGATTAGCAAAAGTCCACTCTCATTGCATAATCACCACATTTATACACACACMTATATATACATATATGCAGATATATTTGACTTAGAGATATTTTCAGAACTTTTAAAAATAAATAACAGGTTTATAGTGTGGCAAACCCTGTATTTTGGGCTAATTAAACTTGACTGCTTTCAGAGCAGCCTGTTAATAAACAAGTTTTTCATTATTTATCAGAAGTCATTTAGAGTTCACACTCTACAGAACCACTTTTCAAGAACTAGCCCTGCTAGGTGCCTTTATGGATCTGACCTGCAGCCCTCCATGGCTCGCAATGCCTGCTGCTAGCTGCTGCATATACCCCATGGTTTTCAACCTGCGCATGGGAGCAGCAGCTGCATTCAAGACATCTTGAGCAGCTCTGCCCTAAAGCTGCCTTAACCATCCGTGGGGGAATTTTTCATTTCTGAGGACTTTAAAGCTCCAAGAAAGCCATGAGCAGGTAGGACTGATGCTGCCAGCATGTGCTAGGTCCATGGACATCACATGTGACCAATGAAAGATTCGCAAGAGCGAATTATTGACCAGTKGTGAAGCTGAGGCTGATCCGAACAAGAGGATTTGCAAAATGTCCTGGTCTTCTGGGTTGTTTGTGGGATCCGTGTCCAAATCCACCGGGGCAACACGTTGAGGACTTGTTCCYGAGTGCAGACAGCTTGGAGGAAATAGGAGGCAGCAGTTCTGTGCAATTATTTCTTCACACCACATATACTGTAGGGTAAATGAATAAAGTAGTGCATTCCCACTAAGGATCTTTCACATGAACAGATAATTTGCAGTAAATTAAATAACTCTAGATTGTTTCTTGGGGAAAAAATCAAATAATACACTGACAGAAATGTGAACGCAACAGTTTGCTTCTTCTCCCACAACTAYGGTTTTTCTGTAATGTTCTGGTAAAGCTGGCTACAAGCAGTGATGTATGAACTTCGGGTTGCCCAGTGGGTTTTGTCTGAAAACCACAAAGAAATCTGGCTGTTTTCTGAAATCGACTCTTGTCTTAAGTACTTTAATTTACAGCTCTGCTCAGCACTATGGTTTGATTGCATTTGTCAAGTGGAGAGCAAAAGGTGTCGGAGGGATACTAGAAAAAGCCGCTGATAACACTTGACTTGAAGGGAGGGCTGAACATGAATAATAGATACAGAGGATGGAAGAAAACTAAACTAAAAATTTCATACTGTTTGAGAACTGCCAGCTTCCATGAGTGTACTGTAAATCTTACAGCATTTCATATTTTTTTTCTGAATGTCCCAGGGAATACACAATTCACTTTTACAAACATAAAGCCTTCATGGTTACATGGAAAACAATAAAAAACTATATAAATATAAAGAAATGAATAGAAGGTGTCAAACAAACAAACCAAACCTTCTCTAAACTTTTTACTAACCCACTCTTCTCTCTCCCTAGGATTTTTGTATTTATGGATGGAGTTTGGTAGCTTCAAATATGTGATAGCAAATTAAAATGCTAACTTGGAACTCTGCAGAAAGATGGAATTTACAGCAAATTAAAAATTTTAAGTATTTTACATATTTATTTAAGAAAGYTTGAGAATATGCTTATTTAGTTCAGTTAAAATGCCAAAATCTGAAAGCTAAACCAGCTGATGAAAGGTAGATACTCAACTAGTATGTAAAACCAAAACCGAGGAAATATAGTCATGTTTTATTTAAACACACACACACACACACACACACACGCACACTGATGAATAACATAAATTCAGTGCAAATCATTTGCTCTCATTAAAACAAATGCTGAACTTGTGGATTGATGAAGAAGTTGCTGATCCCTCATCGTCGTAGCAGACCATCGGTTTCTGAATCTCAGCTTGGATGAGATTGCAGACTTTTTCTCAGTGCTTTTGAATTTTCACATCTCCTGGTACCTTTTTACACACCACTCTGAAACCTACAGTCCCAGAATGGCTATATTTCTTTCTCTTAAAGGATAGGTAGCAATTAAAGTGTCATTAAGCTTCAGAGTTAAAGTCCCCCTGAGTTAATGGGGTCAGACCACCTCTTCCATGATAGTGTTTCTCTCTTAGATGCAGTAACACACAATATCAAATCTCATCCAGAAGGTTTTCTTCATAAGAAGACAGACAAGACATCTTTTAAAGGAAGATAATTCTGAGAGAACTGATGAGGTCACTAAAGAAATACTGACATGGTGTATTAGCAAGGGCCAGTCTGATCTGACCTCTGCCTGTACCATTGAATATTGCGGGATTGCTTTTAATATTGACTGTTCTTCAGGGAGCAGGAGGTCATGAGCTACATTTTTCATGCGGTGTGTGAGTGGTTTGCGGCTGACTGATGCCTGCTGATCTTTGGGGCTGCACGGATCACTTGTAGAAAGAGTCACAAAGTGTGATTAAAAATATGTCTTGGATCGCTCAGGATTGCTATGGGGCAAAAGGTTATTAAACCTGACTGAGTTTGTACTGAAATGGTCTGTTAAGACAGCTGTGATGGAGGGGGTAATGCCCAACAACTGCAGGGTGCATCTTAAAATTGCTCTGTTTGCATCCCTTAGAGCGTATCTTCCTTCACATGAACAAAGCGACCACATAATRATCAGTTTTCTCCTTTTTTTCTGGAGAATCATTGCATAACTCTGAATGGCCATTTTGTATCACAGTGAGTGTGTTCTGATGAGTCCAAACATCTTGCATAGTTCACCTTGCAAATCCTACCTCTTTAACRTTCTTTAGCATTCATAACTTTAATATTCATACTTCTGTAAAACAGTGATAAAATTCCTACCAGGGTTAGTTACTCTATGATCAGGGAAGTAGCATATTTGCAWACTAAAGGACAGCACACCTACTTCTCTCAGCCAGTAAACTGGGCACAGAAAAGCAAAAAGCYGAAGATATGCCACACAATCATTCCTTCCTAAAGTTGACAATAGCTGTTGAAAACTGTGTCATGGAGCTAGGACCTAAATCTACATAKGAAGAAAAGCCACTCTAGAAAGGCTATAGAAAGAGGAAGCATTGAGAAAAAGGATGCCTTGGTTGGCTGAAGCTTCACAGCAGCCCAAAAGTGTTGTCAGCAAGTTAAGTTGTCTTGAGGGACATGGCTTTATTAACTTGTATGATCTTTACCCCATTTTATGCCCTTTGGAGGACCACATGGCCAATGTCTCAGCCAGAGTGGAAGACAGAGCTCAAGAGCTTTTCTCAATAACTGACTGAAGTGGTTTCTTTAATTTGGGGGTTTTGTTCCTTGTCCATTTCTAGCCCATTCTAAGTAGTTTCTAGCTACCTCAGGAACTTCATTCTCAGTGGGATTTGCAAAACAATCCCTGTTCATTAGCTAGGCCACTGCTTTAACAACTCTGATGTGCAAGCTTTGAACCACCAACTCCTGACTGATCCTGAGGAGGCAACAGCAGCCTTTCTAACCAGCCTGAAGACCCAGCAAAGCACGTATTGCCAAATGACAGGAGCACAATTCTTGCTACTCTTCCACAAARCACAGGCATGAAGCCAGCCACCTCTATCCAGACCAAACAGTGCACCCTGCCAAGGAGSAGCATGTCTGCATTCATGTTTTAGTTTAGATGGGGAGGGCTCTTTTGGACTGAATCTCCTGGTTGTTTCCGCTTGCTACAGTTTGGTTCATGTCACAGAGTGATCTTGGAGTGCATGAACTTGTTTCCTTCCAGACGAAGCTCAACTGGAAGAGGGTGCAGGAGGCAGCACACCTATTGTGCTCCAAACACTGGTAGACCAGATGATCCATGAGATGTGGCAAGATCCAGTCTGGAGTAAATGCCTTGAAATGACTATGGTGTTTAAAASGGTCCTTAGCACCAACTGTTTCACTTTACAGATCTGCTTCTTTTGGGTGGTACTACTTGCTAGAGTAAAACATAACCAAAATCATCAAACCATATCACTCTTTACCGGGAAACTCATCATTTGTGTGATACGGTGACATTATGAAACGGTCTAATTGCAAGATAATTTTCCCCCTATAGAAAGAAGAGGCTCCCAGTGCTTCTAAATTGAAACACAGACCTAATAACATAAGACAACACATTTGAACTAGCTCAGTCCAAGTGGCACATCAGAAAACCTCATGAGCTCAGCATGGCAGGGACCTCAGATTCATATGCTCGCAACTACTAAACCATTTGCTACTGCATCTTCTCTGATATTTTTACCCCAGTTATCACAAAATTGCTCCTTTGTTCTGCTACATATAACATTTAAAGTTGTCAAGGACTTCCAAAGGTTTCAAACATCAGATTAGACAGTCAGGTCCAGATGCCTCAGACTAGTGCTCTTGATGGATGAATGTGATAGAAAATGCTGGTTTCAGTAACTTACGAATTGGGAAAGGATGGGCTGGTGAAAAAGGACTTGAGCCAAAATATATGAGGTGGAAAATCCATTATGGACCTAAAAGCCTTCCTGCCCCCTTCCYGCACAAGCTATGATAGCTTCATATGATCTGTTACAAAACAGARTAGCATAAACAGTGTGGATGATATACAGCAGATATAAGACATTTTCTTTGGTGAAATGTAAAGCAGTGTGGAATTACATGCATTTTCTACACACTCATCTTTTCCATCTGGGCCTTGCAGTTTTGCAGCTCCTTTAAAAAAAAAAAAAAAAAAGAAAAAACCCAAAAAACTTGAGCTCCTGGGTCTCCAGGAGATATAGGATTATAGTTTCCAACCTTTGCTGCTCAGGGAGAAACCTTTGGATATGAGCTTCCAAAAAGCTTATGAAAAAATAAAAAACAAATCCTTTTTGGTAATAACTCATGATTTTGAATGTATGGAGCTGGCACTCCATTATAGCTCAGAATTTAAATCAGCCCTTTCTTATATGATAGTTCATCTGTCTGTGAGTGGAAATACAGTTACTGTACAGGCACTGTTAGAATCCCTATGACACTTGGCAGAAGCACGACTTGAACGCAATTGAGATCTGTAGAAAAATAAGAAAGGGGAAATCCAGAGGAAAAATTCAATTTCATTCTGTCTGTGGTTCAAATCTGACCTGAGGTGTCAAACAGCCGGCGTAACAAAACCTGCTATAATTCAGTAGAACGTCTATAGCCAGAAGGGGCCCTCGGTGGAGTGAGATTGAAAGATTAATTCCATTCGCCTCTAAGAAAGAGGCAAATGTCACTGAGTTAGGAATAACAGAAAAGGGATCATTCACTGACGTCTCTTTGTATACTGTCTAACCAGTGTACAATAGGACAAGAATCACAGATGTGACACATCGAGATCTTTCCAATATCTTCTTTGAGTGAGCACAGATTTTAGAAACAAATGTACAGCTCCTTGCATACACTAACTATCTAAATTAGACCCCATCTATCTTCTTATCATAAATTCCTTCTTTCCTGAAGTTAATAATATTGTCATATTTAAACTGTTCGGATATACTCTCCCAGGTTGAGCAACTATAGCAGGTTGGCTGACTGCCTGAGCCCAAGGACTGAGAAAAGAGAGATCAGTGCCTACGGGGATAAGTTAATCCACTTGGGACTTCAAGGCACCTTTGAACAGCATATCATTCACAACCTCTGCCCAGCACCTGATCTCTGGATCTCCAGGAGTGTTGGACCAATGCCCGAGATCAGAGTCCCAGCACAGCATGTGATGCCATATGAACATAAGAGGTGGCCAGTACCTGGTTGTCAAATAGTAAATTCTCTCACCGTAGTTTCTTCATGTGGAAATTTTCCCTGGAAAACAGATTGCATAAGCCAACTGTCCTCTCAGCTCACCAACCTCACATCCAAAGATTTCTGGCAGTTGCTCAATCTTTTTGGTCTGTCTGTCTCAGAGGACATTAATCAAGAGTGACCAAAGCCAAATGCAGGCAAGGTGCTCGTGATCTTGCTGTGAGCTAGAGGGTGAAGTGCTCTCCAGGATGGTGGGACCCTCCACAGGTCTACCAGCTCACTGCTCATGCCATGCCAACACTGGCCTGAAGATGCAGTTCCCTGGCACCTTCATCCTCTCTACAGCTCATCTTTGAAATCCCCAGCGAAGTGTTTTTTTTGCAGGTGCTTGTTCACACAAAGGCTGACAGCCTTGTTAGTGCCCAGAAGTGAACCCAAATAGAAAAGGAGTTGAAGAAGAGTCACACATTAAATGCAGGGAAAGCTAGTTTAGCTTGCTCCACTGCTAGCCCATTACTTAGGTACTTGATTGTGGCAATCTGTATCTCCCTCTGGAGATGACCAAAGGCACCTACCTCTCCCTGACATTCACACAAGAAAGCTCGGCCCTCGCTCCAGAGACTGGGTCACTAGGCACTTAAAATACAGGAAAAAAAATAGGATYCTAAAGTAGGTAAGCCCAGTCATACACCTGGTACTTATGAAACACCTTTTCATTATCTGATCACATATATGTATATATTTCTCCCTAGAGGTCTGCTGCTTCATTTAGGGCACAGGATGGTCTGTCATTGAGGATGACGCGAGGCTGAGGAGGTTCAGGCCTGTAGGCCTACTGCGTCCAGGAAGCCTGCAACAAATGTGACAGAGAGGTACTGGAATAAAAGAAATGGTTTTACACTTAATTAAAAGCAGTTTCATACAAAGCTGGACAAGAGCTGCTCTTCAGTCTTACAAGAGTTTGAAGATTGGATTTTTTATGTCTCGTGCCAGGATGGTGAGACTAGTTCTGAAAACCATTGCCAACTGATAATTYGAACACTTCTTCCTTCGCCCAGCCATGAAAAAAAGTCAGTATTTCAATAGCAGCTTGGATTTTAACTTCGATAGAAATAAAACAAAATTTCCAAGCAGAAAAATCAATGGAAAATAAACTTTTCATTTGAAATTGTTACAAATGGCTATTTCAACCATTCATATCAYTTTTTTTTCCAAAAGTAGAAATCTGTTAACAAAGTCCTCTTCTACAAAAAACCCAGCCATTTTAGCTAGCCAACATTTTCATGATCACARCACACTTTCTAACTGCTGTTAAGCACTCTTGATTAGATTTTGTTAAATCCCATCAGGGAGACCTGGACCCTGTCTCTGCCTCTACCACAGCATCCCTGCGTAGTACCTAGGATGTCACTTAAACCACTGTCCTGACACAGAATGTATGTTCTTTCTCTAGATGAGAATCAAGATGAAATCCTGGAATCTGATTTGGAGTAATACTGAACACTCACTAGTTAAAGTCAGTTTTTAGTAGTACTTTAAGTATATATTGTGTTGTACAATACTTGGAAAAATCAGGCTCTAGGTGTTTCAAATAATGYCACTAAATGGCATGTGGACACTTTTGACATTAATCTCTCCTATACTGCAGCTCCTCATCTGTAAAATGGTGGTAATAGCATCTTCCCTTTTCACAGAGGTGTTTATAAAACTGACATTTGTGAAGGTTTCTGATAATTTATAGTAGCAAGTACATTAAAAACACCCATGAGGAAATTAATAATTCTGTCTTCAAAGCAGCATTTGAATAATTCTCAGTAATAAAGTGCAGCTTTTATACATGACTTTCTGGGTACACTTTATATTCAATATTTCCATACCAGTCATATAGCAAAGTATAAAACTTTTTCTAAGGGACATTTTTCTATATTCAAATAAAAACTGATTTGGCAAGGAAATTACATTATCCTAATTAYGTTTTGTGCATATAAATCAGCTGTGAAATCATTTGAAACTCTTGTGTGTTTGAGAAATTTATCAATGAGGCAGAATAATTATCAACAAACTTCCATTAAGCCTCACTTTAAAATGATCTCATTATTAAATATGAACACAATTCTGCACTTCAAAGTCGAAACGACTCCCCAGCGGACTGGGCAGATATCAAAGTTTGTATGCATCAATGTACATGTCTCAAAAAATTAAATTATAATTATTTTGTGTTTCAAATAGGAATTTCCTTTACCTTTTATCATGACAAGAGACTGCTGTGACCTAGAAACAAAATTAAGCTTGCTCAAATGTAACTCRGCAGTCAAATAGCCAGTCTAAATGTAATGTCAATAAACATAAAACAAGCATTGATACAATCCTCAATAATGCAGAGATTCTTAATAAGTATGGAATATTTTACCTTCCCAAGTACCAAACTGTGTATAGATCAAGCGATAAAAGACATCAATTTTGCTCTTCGATCTGGTCCAGTAAACACTGATAATAGATCTTCAAGACAGGCTGAAAAAAGTCTATTACTGAACATCAGCAATGAAATGTTAAATTAAAAGTTCCTATAAACAGATTCAGAAGATAAATAACTGCCTCTTGCACAGMTCTTTTCAGCAGAGACTCTGAACACATTTTGCAAAGAAAGTAAATATCCTTCTCCTCATTTTATGCTCGAGAAAACAAGCACATGCAGGCAAAAAAAGGTGCAGCTGCTGCTAGGCAGAAACCTGTATATTCTAATCCCAGATTTTCTCCTAACTTTTCAGTAATTCCACATACTTCATGTCTCTTAACCAACCAAAACCTTAGATACCTGTCTTCTTTTGATAATGACTCACCCAAAGGTGAGCAACTGCATTTGAACAAGAGTAGTTCAGCCCAGGTGCCATACCCAACCCAAAGCCAAATCTTTAGATCATCTCCTGGATGTCTCACACCAGCACAAGCCCCTCTGCCCTCCTCGGCCAGGCTATCCCACCCCTATGCTATCCATGCTGCAAATTGAGCAGCAGCAGCAGAAAACCTGGGACCAGGCTCTGGTTCAGCTTTGCAAAGCAGAGCTTTCCTGGCCAGGAACGGCAATGCAGAAGAGCACATGTGGCTTTTGCAGGAAAAATAAAGGGAGGAACGAGGTAGGAATCCTAACTGAAAGAGGTAGGTGACCTTGCGGGAACGCATGTGCYGTTGCTCCCTCATGGGCTCTCGCTCAGGCTGGTTACCAGCACCCTCCCTTTGCGGAGGCTGCACGGGGAGGGAGAGGTGGGTGCAAACCCTGCCTGGGACATGCAGGGACAGAAGGAAGRTGTACACATTAGGTTACGTAGGCAGAGGTACGCACACATGCTCATGCGAAGTCCCTGGGATAGCATTTGCCCCTATAACGTTTTAGGATTTATCACTTGGTGAAGAAGAAGCATCTCTTTTTCAGGATAGACCCATGGTTCAGGAAAAAGAGAAAAGTGAAAATGGCTTAGATAAATGTTTGTAACCCTTCCACTGGGTCTATCCCCCAAATCAGTGTCTTCTTCCTCCTCACTGGAGGAAATCCATCCTATCCTGATTAGCCTGGGAGGGAGCCACTGCATTTCAGCACAGGAAGACACGGGGTGAATCCAGCACTCTTTCCGAATACAAACCATGCTAATATTTAGGAATTCTTACTGCACAGCACAGCTGYAGGTCCTCCAGGCGAACCCAAGTAATTGTGTTATCTTATTATATGCACTTTGCTTCTCTATGCCTCAATCATTCTCCTACTCTCACWCACAAAGATGAATTTTAGCTAAGCCTGGTTCTGCAGAAGTCAAATGTCTGCTCTGCCTCTTGGGCTATAAACTTAGCAGGGGAGAAAGTGTCTCCAAACATATTTTAAGATATTAAAGGTCTTTTCACYGGCCAAGCAGCAGTGACAGCTGTGAACAGAACATCTCACTAGACCTGGCTGGATATTAAAAGTGTGAGGGCTGAAGAYGATGGCACAGATCTCCTTTTTCATGGTGAGATTTTTGCCCGGCTCTGACAGTGAAAGCATTCTTGACTGTCCACAGTGAAACTGTTCTTACACAAAACTCCCCTCTTACACCTTCTAWAGAAAAGAACATGAATAACTATTGTAAAGTTGAAAATGGAAGCTGTTATAAATAGGTATTTGAAATCAAACACAGATGTACACTAACGCTTCCTTACAGAAAAATTCCACATAGTATTTCCCAGTTGTCTCTTTGTGTTCACTTGAGGGGGTTTCAAAGTTGTGTTTCATCAAAAGGCAACAGATGTGTGTATGGGCAGGAAGGTTTCTTATGCAGGGATTTCAGCCTACGCAAATCACCCACTGAACTGAATCCTATTCTAAAATAGTTCTGCTTCTTTGCCTGGCTCAGTAGTCCTTGCAGACTCCTGCTATGACAAATATTAGGAATTATATGATGCCCTGGACAGATTGATGGTGGAATGAAATGAATGTCTTTGTTGTCTGCATTTAATCCCATAGGCCCTTTGRGGGAGGAAAAATAAAAAGACAAACGGGTAGTGAATGAACCATCACTTTGGTATCCAACAGTCCATTTTGGAGTTAGCRTACCAAAACCCAGGGAACAACAGAAGCAGAGCGTATTTATTTATTTTCAAACCCCACCTCCTCCTTCAGACAGAAGCAAGCTTTATGTATTCCAAAAYACATTTAAATGTTGGAGGTAAATTTGTTCACCAGCTGTTGTGCAAAGCCCTGACACATTAATGATACTTGTTATAACGTATCAGAGTAATAGGAACTAGCACCACTACCAGTGAGTGAACAGTGTTTTATCTTCACAGAATGTCATTTAGAGATTTAGATTCAGATATTTTGTGGCATGGCAGATGTTTTCAAAACTATATGCATTTCCACAGCATTAAGACCTGGAGCAAAAAAAAGTGGCATAGGTAGCCCTGTTATAACCTAATATGCAATAACCTTATTGCTGTTCTAACCAAGACTAAAGCCTATTTGATCTTTTACCACTGTGCCTTCCTGACAYGGAGCATCCAGGATTTCCAAAGAGGAAGAGGAGGCCGGAGGAAGGTGGGGAGCCTTTCTCCCACAGGCCAGGAGCTGTGGGCTCGTGTTCTGGTTGCAATGGCAAGGTTCCGGTACACCTTCCTTCAGGGATCAGAGCTCTCTTACTGAGGGAAAAGGGGAACTAGTGGAAATCTGAAAAGGGACATCACTTTAGGTCTTGAGCCCATTTAGTGAGTAGAAAGATTCCAGCTGAGTGCAAGGGGCTGTGGACACTGGCCTAGGAAGATCAGGGAATAGGCCAAGAGTATGAAATAGGAAAGAGTAGGTAATGCCGAAGGTGTGAAAATCCAAAGCAGATGACGATGGAGTGGCTCTGCATGCACGTCTGGACACTGAGACTGTTGGCGCCAYGTCTCTGACTGCAGTTCCACTGCACCCAGGACAGTGTAACGTACCTCTGTACTGTTATTGCTATGATATTTGAACAATTCATGTTAACACAGGAGCTTCCCACCTCTATCCTGCTAGCATCTTAGAAGGGAGTAAGTCATCGCCTGTGGTGAACCGAGTTTGTGGCAAGCCTGGAAAGTCAATTCAGGCATTTCAGTCCTAAGGTAGCAGAGTATCTACGGAGTTARTTTTCTTGTAGGCAGTTTGGAGAAGTGATCTCCCTCAACCAGTGCAAGGCACATCTGTCCTCGTAGGCGAATATGGAAAAGGCACTGTAGGCCCACATCATGCAAGGGGTGCGGAGAGGGCTCTGAGTTTTATGGACAGCCCTCTGCTATTTATTTAGTGCTTCAGAAGGGAATCCTGATTTGCAAAAATGCAGATGAGTGAATACGAATGAGATTCCGCAACAGGTGGGGTGCCTCAGTCAGAAAAAGTATTGCATTCTTGTGCAAACAAATYTTAAGAGATGGGCTGTATCCCTCGGTTTTTCTGGTAAGTGAATACACCAATCGTTACAGAGTCTGTGGTGGGAGGAGAAGAGGAAATGTTGCCAAGCTAAAGCCACCAGACCCAGGTTTTGATGCCTCTAATGTGACAGCTATATCTTTTTTCTACAAGCATTATTTTGGGTGGATTGGAGGAATCTAGGCTGGTCCCATTCTGCTCTTTGGATTCTACTTTTGCCYACCCGTGCAGTGAGTGAATAAGCTCTTCACACCTTTACAAAGTGCTGAGAGATCTGTCACAGGCCTGTAAACCCACTTCCATAAAACATGCCATTTCCTGAACCGACAGAACAGATGAAAGGGATYCAACATTCCCTAAAACTACCTCGTGCTCCAAGCCCGCTCTCCCAGCACAAGGATCTGGGTCTCCTAAGGATGGACTATGAGTCAGCCTCCCCTGGCTGCTGTGTCCTACTGCYGCACAGACAGACCCAGCACAGGACCTTTGTCAAACCATGTARCCCCTGCTCGGTTAAACTTGGAAGCATTTCACTTCAGAGGCAGCTTACACTTCTGTTGTAAAGGTCAAGGCACTTTGGCAGCTGCAACACTTAAACTTTAAGCACTTAATTTCATTACTGAACCTAGCCCAAGGGTCTTGTCTTAACACTGTGTTCTCTGCCTTGTAAGAATTGATCTGAGATCTACCTTCCTATCTTTGAGTAAATGTAATTGCAATTTAAAACCAATCRGCTAGGCCCAATTTAGAAGCATTAAAATTCTTTGAGGGTGGAAGGTCCATTACTTTAACATCCTGCAGCTGAAACTCCCTTCTAGCTGTTTGTTGACCTATAAAACTGTGACATAAGTTCGTCCTTGACATGAAGAAAACGGTGAGGCAGGTATGACATTTCCCCCTGAAGCAGCTACTGCAGCTTCAATTATCTTATCTACATGAAAAGTGGCCTACAGCACCAAAACACTACTCAATTTACTTAYAGCTGGCCAAGAACAGACCAGTCAGCAACCGCACTTGGCACTCTGTCCCTGAGCATCCCCCCCCCGCCAAGCCCTGGAAGTCATTACTGGATGCACTAACAACTCGTTGCACAATGATGAATGGGATAATTGGGTTGCGTTGTCATCTCTACCAAGCTGGCGTTGTTTCATTACCAAGAAACCTTGCTACAAAACAAAATATTTGGAAAAAAAATCTCACCACCACCACCAAAAACACTGTCCGCAAAAGGTCGATAATGTTTCTTTTGGTTTTGCAATCTAACACACCATATGAACCCCGACATGAATGTGGAGATTATRCTGATTAGCCGAATTGGAAAGGGTCCTAGGAAGAGAGAATAAACATTCGGGCAGTATTTAAAGCAAAGAGCTGTAGGAGAAAGTAAAGACATAGAGACACTCTCCCTCCYTCTTACGTATCCCTCTTCTAATTACATTTAGCTAATCCGTTCAATTAACATTGATGATTTTATGATGAAAAGCATAATGAATCCATTAAACACAAACCAAGTATTGGCATAAACCCTTTTCACCCCAGGAAGTGAATTATATCAGGAGGGCTACAGTAATTTACTAATAAAGTGATCTAATGATGAAAAGAAGCCATTCATTTCGTGGCCAGCCAGGATTCAGGCTGGTGGAGGCTGGATCCTCCAGATTACATGCTGGTCCTCAGGGGCTCACCCCTTTCTTAAACCAAAAGTCAAACTGGGCCAAAAACGTACATCCCTTGTTACTACCTAATAATCACKTTACACTGACGTTATCAGGATTTCTTACTGCCCTCCTCCTGCTAGACTGCTCTACAAAAAGCAGATTTATTAAGAARTTGGTCACTGCTATATAATTTATAGACTCCCCAAAGTTTTAACCCGAAATCACAAAAGCAACAAGGACCAAAATGACTRTTTATGAGCCACAAACATCCCGACGCCGCTGGCTCCCCTCGCGACGTGCGCGTTACATTTCTATCACGTGCGCGCTGAATTCCTATGTCACACGCTCCCTTAACGAGACTGTTCGTACAACCGTGATGAATAGGGCCGTAATCCGCAGCGATTTCAGCCCCTCTGCACGCCAGCCGCGGTCTCTTAGCAACGGTTGTTAGGGGCAACGCGGGCATCCCGCATCTTTCCTCGGTTCGGCGCAGGCCGAGGAGCGCGCCGGGCTCCCTCCGCCCTCCGCAGACCCCTGCGGCTCGCAGCCCCGCGCCGCGCCGTTATCAAAAGCAGCGGCGCGGAGAAATCCCTTCGCCAGCCCGCTCCCGAGCTGCGCTGCCGGCGCACGCCCCGAGCCGCGGCACGCTCTTTCAYTCCGGCTGTATCCTAATGCCATCTCCTAATTGCTTAGCATCCCCCACAAGAGGAAATGCTGCAGTTCATCTGTTTTTGCAGGATGCCATTTTTTTTTTTTTTTGCAGTGAGAACATAGCCAGTCAATCTGAATCAGGACTGTCTAGGTCTTTTAAGATCTCTGACGAGTCTTCTGCATTATATAGAAAAAAAATCTGGTAAAATCCGACTGAAAAAGTAATGGTGGTCCTCCGCCAATCAACCCAAAATGCATATTGAGCAACGCTAGCTTTAATGATGACATCTGCGATATGGGCTGGGAAGAGTATTGGGCTGCCTTGTTCCCTGGGGAATATGTGAATATTTCATCTCAAATCAATTACTGAGTTGCTATTCCCACTGCTGTCCTTAAGGCTGTCAGCCAACTCACTCTAAAACCCTCCTTCGGAGGCAGTTGACATCTCAGCCTTAAAATAAAAATTTTATAAAAGCCCTGTGGTCTGCAAAAGGGCTTACCCTGGAATCACATCACAGTGTTTTGATAAATTAAAAATTTTTCTTCTTAAAAAAAAATCCCAGCAATTTTCACATACCTTTTTTCTCATTTGCATTTAAATTACTTCATTAGGTGGCATGCCATTTTCCCTGTGTTCTATTTGTCTTCCAGGAAYAATTTCTCCCCTCTCCCTTTTAAACTTGCAAAATTTGCAAGTTAAGCCCGAGCCCCATGTTGGAGCGGTATTAAGATTCTAACCAAAAAAAAGCAAGATGTGTCAAAGTTATGGGTGACACTCTCTTCATTGCAAGCAGTTGCACAGTTGTCAGATCAGTACAGGAGATGAAATATTATTTGTTGTAATACTTTGGCATCACCGTTTGATTTATGGATCTGATGGCAGAATTAGATTTAAATTTTCTTGTTTATGCTAAAGTTGAATCACACCTGTCTTGCTGCTCCCTTCCATGAGAACCGGTCAGGTATTTCAAACTTATGTAATATTTGCTGGACAGGGAGTTATACTCTCTTTCCCAGCCTCAGCTGATTGACCCTTCTGTGCCTACCAGCCTAGGAATCCTGRTCAGACCTTCAGCATACAATAGCGAGCCTAAAATCTCCTCTTCACAACTTTCAGAGGCTTTTGGGTGAGGAATCTTCCCAACTAATGTCAGAGCTCTGCAACACAGATGTTATAGGGTAGATCTGATCGGGCCCTTCTCTCAGTCAATGGAAAGAATGAGATCCACAACTCACCCTCGGGGCAAGCTGGGTTTAACAGGAGCTGATGGGCCCTTTCAGTGTTAAGGTATGGGAAAAAAAACCTCCATCTTTCCTGCTGAGAGGAAGAGTAGGACTAAGAAACAGAAGATAAAAAATTAAATCTGAGCTGTATCGTGACTTTATAGAAGCAATTTAATATTAGTCACAGCCCTCTGCGTTTGGAAAATGGGAAAATCTTCCTTTTCTCCCAATGTTTGTTGTGTCTTTAAGAATCTCAGTGTTTTGGGGAGAGGCTGTGCCTTGGGTGTGCTTGTACAGCACCAAGCATGACACAGACTTCTCCAGGRAAGGATTTCTGCGTGCCACGAGGACAGACCCTCTGGTGGAGCTCAGCCCCTCACGGTAACACAGACCCCTTTGCAAAGGAGGTGAGGAATTATCTGAGAAAAAAAYGCATCTTGCTTCTGCAGGATACTTCTGACACGTGAAAACATCAAAGTGTTGAGGTGATAAGAACAGGAGAATCAGCTTATTAACCCTTTTTTCCCCTTAGCAATATGAGCAACTGAAGTCACTGACTTCATTTCTAGGAGAAGAGAGTTGCCCRGTTATTTATAGGGTGCTCACAGATTTGTTCAGCTCTCTAAACACAAAGTTGTTAAAGTCCCGAGGAAAGAATGGAATGGAAAGAGGGAAAAAAAGAGCAAGAAAGGAGAGGAACAATAAAGGAAAAAAAGTGTAGGAGGCAGAAAAACGATAGTTTGTGAAAAAAAATGTCACTTACCAACACAATGACACGGTGGAAACCAGTTATAATAATGGTAAAAAGAGCCCAGGTCTGAACGAGTCATTTAACCAGCTTTGTAAGGAGATCCCCCGGCTCAGCTGTACAAGGCTGCTCTACTCCGGGGCAGCAGTCTGCAGAATCTGCATCAAGATGCCTGCAGGATCACCGATTTTTTAAGTACTCTTGGGAACTAAACACCGATGTAGTAAAATGAAGACTGAATTAGACTGTAAGGATGCAATTTTTTTGCAGCTGCTAAACATGAATAGATCTGAGAAGACAGTAGTTACTATACTATTATATTTACTAGTATCCTCAGAGCTAACTGGAATAACTTCTTTGGTACCTCTGTGTGGAAGTTCTTTCTATATACCCATGTATGCTCCCAGATGTATTTGACTTCTTGCATTACATGAAAAAAGCAGCCTTCAGGAAAATGCTAGCTGTAGGTTTGCATTAGCGGTAGAACAGATATCATTTCTTTTGTGACTGGAACTAATGCAATCTGCAAGAAAATCAATGTAGGTTCACAAGGAAATAACCCGACAGGTCTGAGAGTGTGCTGCAGTCTAGCAGAGACACGGTCTGCTAACACTGAGAAATGCTCAACAGCCATGCTTTTGATCTTGCTTCCTTCACATTATAGCCAAGCCTGCCAGACTATCAGGAGTGCATCACACAGCTTCCAAACATATCAATCTTACACTCATTTTTACTGTCTGCTCTGATGTTTGCATTATGAAGACTAATCTGATTACTCAGTGCTGGATGCAGAAGTGAGCATTCTCCTCACATTCGCCTGGATTATGAACATTAAAAAAAATACTGGCAGGATTTCAGGCTAATTATTTTAAGGAGTTTTTGGGTTGCTTTTTTCTTATGGAGGTACTGGCTCTGCATCTCAGTTCCAAGGCACATTAAAGCATCTCTTTTTATCTGCAAATCAGAACTTCTTTTAGGAAAACTTATATGTGAGTACTAAAGCTTCTTTCTATGCTTATTTGAAATGTGGTGTATTTTTCTTTACTTTAAAAAGGCTCTAAAGCAAACACCTTATAACGCCTAGTCATTATGGAAGAATTAAAAACCGGTCCTAAAGCAGCAGAGCAATGCTGGTAGAAATGCACATGTCCCAAACCATGGGATTCATGCAGAGCTAAACACTGCATGAGAAAGATGGAAAGGTGCAACGCAGAGAGAGGAGGCTTGACTGTGTTTAGGAAAAAGGAGTACAGCTGACCCAAATGGATTCACTCCACTTACAGGACTGTTTGACCCAATATGGGAATCCTAGAAATAGAAAAGACAGTGTATGTGTTTTGGAGTCAAAATGCTTGTATCTGTATGTGTTTTGGAGTCAAAATGCTTGTATCTGTATTAATCGGTGAAACACAACATCTGGAAGGCTGCTGCTCTACTTGGTGAATGCTGAAGCAACAGCAAACGTTAGGTATAAATGGATACTTGCAGGTCAGAAGATTTTTTCTTTGTCCTGGACCATTTGAGAGATATGAAGGATGCCTGCCCTTCCCAAATTGGAGAACCCTTTCWAACTTACTAGCAATTTTCTCAAGCTTAACTGGGTAGGATGAAATTTCAATTCTGGATGTCTATCTCAGGCTGTTTATTCCTTCCCCCCCCCTCTTCCGCCAAATTCAGGCAAAATTGGAGCTGTTTATGAGAGTAATAAGGGAAGGCAATGAGTGGGGTGTAGTGAAGGCATTTTTCAATTTTCCCAGTAATTTGCAAAGGTCTATCAACCTCAGACCATGCAACAACCTCTTGAAAGTTGGTAAGCCTGGCCTCTATACTATAATCACACTGTAGGGTTTTATTGCACCATATCAATATGCCAACTTGGTTAAATTATAAACCTTTGTAAAAAAAAATCAAAAATAATAAAAAAAATTAGTTTGTATTTATTTGGTAAAGACAAGACATAATTATTTAAATCCTTAGCCCTCAGACAATGTGCTTGAATTTCTGACACATCTTAAAAGAGACACCAGACTATTTTCTACTTGGAGAAGCAACCATGTTTCCTCCTGCCCAGGGGTAGAGGCACTCGGAAAGGTTTCTCTGGTAGCAATTGCTCCTGGTAAAAGACTAATCCCTATATCCCACTCCGCCTCTGCCACTTCTTTCACTCTAATGCCTTGGCTTTATTAATACTGAAGGCGAAGGCAAGAAACCCTCAAGAAGGATGTAAGTGTGGGAGGAGAGGGCAAGGAGGTGATGGGAAAGGAGAGACTTGAGGACTGGAGAAAGGGGCTGGGAGAACTAGGATTAGCTGAGGATATGGGGGGAAGCCTGAAACCAGCAGGAAAAGGCCTGAAGGATGGAAATGTGTTTAGCCAGATAAAGACCATCAGGAAGGACTCAAACAAGAGAAGAACCCTGAGATGTGATAAGGCATTTAGTGAGGAAGAAATAGGTGGAGTGGGAATGAGGGTCAGTGGAGCAGAGGAGTGGGACTAGGAGCATATACCAGATGGGCAGAGAGACAGCAGGGGAAGACTGCTTAGGCTAATGACAGGATGTACATGGAAGCTTGAAGCACATCCTAACTTTCAAGTGCGTGACAGTGCTGCTTAATATTGCTCTTTTAATTTTTTCTAATTACTACATTAAAGCCAAAGAACAAGAGAGTGTCTTGAGGCAACAGCAAAATCTCTTGCATAAATCTCCCAGGATTTGTTGCAGGAAGCTGTAGTTAATACTGTGATTACTGATGTGCAATGACGGGTCAACAGCAGGGCAAGAATCAGAGCATGTTGTGGACCACGCAAAAGGCTTGCTGCCATATGCCCTCACAGTCGACTTGGTATCTAGGGCAGCTAATGGCAGCAGGTTCATCAGGAGGCTTAGTGGAGACGTGGATCAGGACCCAACCCCAAGCTCATTGGCTTGGAGAGGTGAAGTTGCAGTAACATGGACTGTCCAAAGGGGATTCCAGGTCACATCCTCTCTGCAGCTCATTGCCAARCAGTCATATCCCTGTAGCATGTAGTGCTTGATCTGAATAGATTTATTTTGTTTGAAAACACAGCGAGTGAAGTCACTTCAACTGTGTAAGTGGAGAAATATTTGCTGACTGAGATTTTACAATATACAGTATGAAACGCTAACCCAGAAAACAAAACCCTCATAATCTCTGTCTATGAAATGTATAACAGATAAACCTTTATATCTAAGAGGAGAATGTGACAAACTAATCAATTCCTCTTAGCAGTTACAAGAACTACAGTGAAGATGGAGCTAACACTGGACACAGTAATAGCACACTAAAAAAAAGGGATTTTTTTTTTCAATTGGAACAGCGATTGAGTAAGCAGTTTGTAAGGTAGAATAAGACAAGAACTGATTTTAAAAGTGCCTGGAAGCTAAAATCTCTATGATTTGGTCCTCACTGAGTTATTTTCCTCTGATGTGCTTTGAAAACTGAGTATTTTTCTTGACGGAAGTCCTGATTGTCCCCCAGGAAAAGAAAACTTTGTGATGAGCACTCTCTCCAAGCTCTGGGGATATCCCCCCACCACACAAGCAATGCCAAGACAGGATTTCACTAGCATGGCAGTAAAAATGAGCTCCATCTCTGTGGCTGAGTAAAAGCAAGCAGTCTCCCAAACCAGCTCACATATGGCTTACAGGCAGAAGTAGGTGCCSTGGAGGAGATGAAATGATTCTTGACCATGAACAAATGCAGCAGCCACRGAGTAAATCCAGGAGTGGCATCCACCAGAGCTCAGTTGGGCAGTCCTATTCCTGARTATACAGTTTATAGACACAGTACCATGGGTTCACCTGGAGCTCAGGACCTGCTCGGCCCTAATATAGGCATGAACAAGTGCTCTGAGCCCAGGCATCTTCAAGAGTCTTCCTGCCTTTGGGAGCAAGTCATGACCATTATCAGCATGACATATTGAGGGCAYGCTAGTACCTGAAACAGGACTTAAAAACTAGACAAGGATTATACAGTATTAACTAAGCATTACAGATTTTCCTCAGAGTGATACAGTCTGATTTGCATCCTGAACACAGGATAAATTTACATGCATAGAATCATCTGAGGTAACTTTAAACTAGCTGGAGATASAAGATCATATCAACAAGGTCAGTTGCATGARTATCTACCTATGCTCTATGCAATTYTTCACCAGGAGGGATTTATGGGCCCCGCTAAGCTGTGCATCCCACAGTTTCATTATTATCAGAACAAAACTAGTTAGTATCAAGCYAGCCAAGTGGTGCCCTTGATCTATAGTCCTATCTTTCAGAGCAGAGAGGCCATAATCTCAAAACAGAAACACTTCATTTTATATGATATGAAAAAGAGAACTGGTTTTAGTTCTGACTCAGGGGGAAGAGATGCAGATGCACTAAAGCAAATTAGAAATTCAGGCTTAATAGGTGGACAGATATTGGAGCAAGAAGATATAGATGCCTTCTAGCAGTTACAGCTGCAGCAACAACATTTTAAGTAAATCCACTTGAAAGACTGAAATTGCAGMCTGAAAATGGCTGCAGCAGCTACTGATTTGGGTTTAAACCACAAAACTGAAAGTCTTCGTATTTGAGGAAAGAAACTGAAAATTTTCGCTCCTGCATACAACCTTYGTCTCCATGCCAACAGTGTGGACCTTGCACCAGGGTTATAATGAAGTGTCTTGTGCTGTTGGTCACTTTAACAGGTTGTCTCWTTGCTCAGTAAGAGCCTGAATCAATATTCAAGCGGTTCCTGCCATCAGAGGAACCCCTGACTCACCATCCCTGGTTTAGATGGTAAAGTCAGTGATGAAACACAGCTGACCTTCAATGAATGTGTTTTCAGCACAAAYACAGTGTCAGTCACAGCAAACCCCATTCTTGGGGTCTACCTGGTCTCTCGCTATTACAGTAATAAACATGATTAACAGCCGCTAYAAAAAGCAATTAAATTCTGAATGGTGACCTCACAAAAGGGAAAAGAAAGTTGAATRAACCAAAAAGTGGGCAGCACTATGACATTTTTATGTTCCCATTGCTTTACTTTTCATGTTCGGATGGTGAATACTGATTGCTCACGAAAGGAACAAGGGTTGTGTTTACACTGTCAGCATTTGCCATCGCTGCTCTGTGGCATGGAGGTGCCACAGGTGATTGCTGCTGCAGGRAGAGAGGGAGACGAAATGTTTCCCACAGACTGTTGCAACCACTGGCAAATGCTTAATTGCTTTGTTCGTAGCAAAGCAACCAGGGTCCTCTAGCAAAAGAGCTAAAAGCCACCCTGCAATCTCAGGTGACCTGTAACCTCTGCTGAACAAACAGAGTTGCAAAGGGCAGGACTGAGATTAGTTCTGAACTTATTTAATCTAAAAATCAGGCTTTTTAGYGGTTTCTGTCGCTGAGGCTCAGAGCATATAATGTCACGAACATTTATCCAATAGGAACTGCATGGAGAATACAGACCTAATATTTTCCTTTTCTTGGTAGACTTTTAATCACTAACAGAATATGATTTCCCTCTTCAAAATCTTGAAGAATTTACTTAGCATGAATCATTTTATTCGAGAGCTTTTTGCAGAAAAACCTCTAACACTATTCAGTGACTAGAAGGTGAGGTTCGCAATATCCAAATATAAAATTAAATGCACATTTTTAACAACAAGAGCAATTAATTACAGGAATAATTTCCTTAAGGATGCAACAGCTTCTCCATAGCCATGACCTTTGAAAAATATCAGATTTTTATGGAGAATTAGATGATTTACTGTTTGATACTTGGTGCAAAGATAGGAACTACTAGCCAGCTTGTATGATTTGAGTCATGCTACGGCCTAAGAGTCTTATCACTGAAAACGGGATTTTCCCCATGCTTTTTGCAGTTTCTATGGCCTCATTTTCCAAGCCCTGTACTCCATTTCCTTAATTTTGCAAACAAAGCTGCTTTTTTCATGTTTTAAATTAAAGGAAAACTTGAACAGACACTTCATACAAAATATTCACAGCTGCGCAAACCAACTCACAAAGGAGATCAGGTGTTTATTAGCAGGAAAGCATAAGCTGCAAGAGCATGCTTTGTACCTTCATCACTTCATGGTTTTGTTGTAAAACGTTAAGGATGTCATAAGATACAAGGCAATTAGGCAGATAGTGGATTACAGATAAAAAAATGCTGCATACTTCCTCCACTTTGGACAAGTTAYAATATACTGATTATTTCCTCACTACAGTAGAGGTGTTTCTGCAAAGGCTGCCCTCCTCTGATACAGAAGCTACAAAAAAATTAAATATTGAAATATATTATTTGAAGACCTGTGAAAGGCAAGTGAAGGGCTACAGTTGGAGTTTAAGATGCACAGAAAGCAAACAAAATCTGAAATGGAAGCCAGGCTAACCTGTCTGCCCTCAGTATGCGTTCGTACTGTCAAGTTACAAGCAACAGAAAACAGCCACTCATGCCAGCACGAGGTTCACCATCTGCACCTCGTTGATAGCTGCCGAACACGTGGTTTCATCCTTGGGTATTTTGTGCCAGGCGACTTGAAGCTTAGGTCCTGCATCCCATCCTGGCGTGTTGCTTTGTACCATCCCACGTTGCACCTGCATCCTACGAGAGGGAACCACGCTTGTTGCCCCTGCACACTCCCATCCCAGATTTGGGGTTAACTCTCCAGGGAGCATGTGAAGATGTGAACCTATGGCAAAACGTTCTCATTCTATAAACTCTTTCCCCCCTTTTCTATCTCATCTTTCTCTTGGCAGTCCTGAGGGGGATTTTTTAGGGACATATGCTTCGATCGATGTCACTGTAAAACCTCTCAGCCCCTGCATCAGGTACTTTCAGATCAGGTTCAATCAAAAGATAGCAGACCCCTRCCAAGTGGAGTATGTTGTCAAGGCAACATTTTCCCTGGAAGATTGGACAACAAGAGAGATCTTATCATTTAGGGTGATTATGTTTCCTTAAGTGATCTGCTATCATTACTTCTTCATTGCACCACTTAAGAAATCGAGTGTCATACATCTGCAGATGGGCTTTAATTGTTCACTGTGGCTCCTTCCCATAGCTCCCACCCATCTGGACAGGACTGTGACATGCATCCAGGGGGCATCCGGGATTCTTTCAGATTCTGGGCTTAGTTGCACTGAAGTTGAGAGATCATCATTTGTCAAATGTGAGAATGTATTAGAGATAAGAGGTTATAACAAAGCTAAAAGTATGGTAAGCTAGAAATAGAACTGAAATATATATATATATATATATATATATATATATATATATATATATATATATCAGAGCTCTACAGTTCAATCAGTGGGTGCACTGTACAAAAACTGCTCTTGCTCCTTATGCACCACCCCTCCAGCATCATTTTCCCTGGTTTCACTAACAACTGGTGCATTGTACAGTGACCGCTCTTGCTCCTTATGGGTCACTCTTCTGGTCTAATTTTCCTCCACTTCTTCTCACCATGCTCGTGACATCAGGTGCATCCTCACTGATAGGTAGGTCCACGGGCAGCTAACCATGGGTCCAAGTCCACACCAAACATATGTGGCGTTATTCTCTTTCATACTTGCTGAGAACAATACCAGCCCACGGTTAGGCAAAAGCTCCATGGCAATACACGTGGCCAGTGGGCATGCACATCAGCCCAAACACAGCTCTGGGGTAACACCGTGCCGGTTAACTGGTCACTCTGAGGGGAATGGCTCCACAGCACCAAGGTGTCTATGGTGTGGGTCTGCTTGTGTTGTCACTTCTCCTTTGTCTGGACTTGTCAGTCATGGGTCATTAGAGGGTGTGCCCCCAGGCTACAGCAACCCCACACTGTGGTGGCTCCAGCCAGTGGTGCACCCAGGGCTTGTTAACTCTTGGGGAGCACCCCAGAGCACACCCTTCTTTATGGGCTGCACCATGCGGAGTCCCAAGCTTGCCTGTGTGGCACTTCTGAAGGGCTTACCAGGATCAACATTTGCTCCTCAGAGGCTGCAGTTTCAGCTTTCCTTACTTCTCCCATCCAATTGTCCCTGCTGTGGAGATCACAATGGCTGGAAGAGAAACAAGGAGCGCCACGGGGGATATATCCCTCCTGGTATCCCAGCAAAATCCCTGCAGATAGCATGCATGGTTGTTAGACTAGGCTCGAGGCAAAAGACCTCAGGGAAAGTCAAAGGCAATTTATCTACACAAGAAATGTCAGCTTTGCAGGAACACATACAGACAGTCCTGATCACAAGAACTCATATTATGAGYCTATTTATTTATTCACTCAGATATTTAAGACAGTTCCAGTCAATCAACGTATCAGCAGACATTAACTGGTTAAAAGGAAGCCATATCTAAAAATTTTCCTTTCTATTTGCCCTGAAGTTACATCAAGACCATCTGGAGTCCAAGTGTGGCTATGGCAGAGAATTTCAATGAATACTTTTAAATTATTTGTATGCTGGTCTCATGAGCAATGGTTTAGCATCACAAATGAGGCACATCCCAAGCCTCCTTGCATCTGCACAGGAATGGAGAAATGTTCTTTCCATTGGGGATCCATGTATGCTCATGGATTTTAAGGCCAGAAAGGAATGTGCTTTACCTTCCAGCTAGATCTTGCAACTGAAAGGCAGTGAAGGCATCATCCCTAATTGTTTGAGAACATCTCAGAAACAATGATAAAACCTTGATTAAGTTAGTAACTTGCACTATGACCCTCTGCAGGGTCCTCCTGATGGAGTGAGGCTCTAAGCAATTGTACCAAGTTTCCACCCAAAAGCCTTCCAGAATGTCACCTTCTTTCATCTAAAGACCTCAAAGTGCCTTGGAACAATAACTTGGCCCCATGAAAATTATTTTTGAATGATAGTGTGCCCCCTTAAAAAAGGGCTTTAAAAATATAGTGAAAAAAGAACAATTTAAAAATACTGTAGCCAAAGCCATCTCTTTTATGTATAATTTCCTATTTGTACCATTTGGCACACAGAAATGCAAATCTAGGTGATAAGCTTTTTTGATGCATTCTCACATACACAAAAAGTCCATCGTTCTGGCACGTGCCTTCTCCAGCACCTACCTATGCTTGTCATCTGTGAGCATTAAAAATGCCCTATAAACACAGTCACCTCTTCTTCCCAATTTATTACACCCAATGTAGTAAACCAGCATTATTATAACAGCTGCATTGTGGTTTTGTCCTTTTTATTCTCTCACTCTCCTCGGGGTAATTGAGAAGAAAAGCCAGTGAAGACACAGGGCTAAGATAGACGCTGATTTTGGCCCTCATTTATATGAGAGTGACCCCACACTTCAAATATTTATCTATTTCATTGCAGAGCATCTGGCATGGATCAGCTGCCATGCTGCTAAGACACTACATACATATTTTTGTAAGTAAGTGCTTCCTTGCATCAAGGTTTTACAGCCTTAGAAACTATGAGGGCAGGCAGACAGAYAGACGGACAGACTGCGGGAACCGAGAGGCAAGAAGATAAACCATATTCCAGCAGTGCACTTTGCAAGGACTCCAGCTGTGCCATGTCAGCCCGCTGCACAAGCACTTCCCGCTTCACCGTGCGTGGAGGATGCCGGCAGAACAAGRTCCAAAAGGAAAGCAGACAGAAAACTGCAGAGTCTGTACACCACTCCTCTTTCAGATAGAGTCATTTATTCAAAACAAGTTGATGAACTACTACGATTTTTGCTAGCAAATTTAGAGATTTTGAAATATCAGCCTGAGAGCCTTGGTTTCTGTTCAGAATAGGCAGCGATATTGCTTCCTGCAAGCTGTGCCACCACCATGGCCTGGAGACCGAGGGGAGATCCCRCAGCTCTCAGGTAGTAATGTACCACAGGAAGGAAAGTGTTTGGTCATGCAAGCGTGTACGGTAGGCTGTATACAAATAAGTCTTCTTCACTCTCCAGCAGCTGAATTGAAATGCACCAAAAATCACTATGCTAAAATTGTAGTATCAATTAGCACTTGTGGACAGCCACCACACCTGAAGCAGTTGGTTGGCTCACACGTGTGGTTGTGCTGTTTCTTCTGCATGAAGCGAAATCTCAGCTGCAGAGAAGGATTTTCACTTTCCAAGGCCTTGCCAATGCAGAATTGCTCATCCTTCCCCTCATCAATATCTGCCTTCGCAATTTACTCCACACAAGATCACTGTCAGCTTCATTTTCTTTGCTTTTACATCCAGGCAACCAGGAAAACAACTTCAGTATGAAAGGTAACTATGTAAAAATGGAACAGAAAGGCCGGTAAACTAAGTCCAGACTTTGAATAAGCTCCGCCTTGGAAACCTTTTCAGCTGCATTCCAGACTAACCTGGCATTTCTTTTTTCAAAGATTTCTTTTTCCCTCCTGTCAAATTATCCCACTTGAATTCTGAACAGGTTGTGCTTGCCCTTATGCAAACTAATAAGGAAGATTTTAGTCTCTTTAACAGAGCARTTTGGCAGCAGGGGCAGACCAGGTTTCTCTGACAGATGCAAATATTTACACCAGATAGCAAACATGTCACAGGGTCAAGCAGCAGAGCAGCTGCAATAGCAGCATAAAGAYACATAACGTTCTCTTTGGCTCCAGGTTCACATAATTGATTGAATCAGCAGATAATCAGTTACACTAAACACCCACTAAATCTTCTCTTTGTCAGTAAGGGTTCAGCTTCCTATAGGGAGAGGTACTTAAGAATGAGATAAAGCCATTTCCCATAGTTATCTGTAAAYGCAAGTGCGGTTATTTAAGGTACACCATGCATACACTTAAAATGGTCACTGTGGGCTACGGCACAAACCAGCATACTCCAAACCTGTTTTTCACCTCAATTTTCATGGAATAAAGGAAGGAAAATTTTGTASAATAAGAACAGGAGGAGTATAGAAAGGGATGTTCCCAGTCCAGACACCTAAGCTGAGCTGGCTGCCTAGGCTACCCATTCCGCTAATGAAAACTGGTGTGTTTAGGTCATGAGCCATTTCATCCTATTTAAGCTAAATTAGCATGAGATGAGCCAAGTCCTCAAAACATCTGTTTCTCTCCTCTGATAATACAAGGTGTTAAGAAAAATAGGTCACATGTAAGTATACATATATTGTAGAAATTGTATTTGGTGAGATGATTTCCATACTCAGCACCCAAATTGGTCTTGCTAAGTAACGGTAATAAAAGTCCAACAGAGAAGCTTTGCTCAAAATAATAAAATTTTGTGGAAATTGGTCCTTCTCCTTGACTTATTTCCCAAGTCTTGTTCCWCATGGTTGTCCAAGTTTATGCTTTTTTCTAGCCCATTGTACTGCTGAAAACCATCACTTCCATGCTAAACCCCTGAATTTATTTGGTAGGCCTTCATCCTGAATGATACCGCTAGAGAACTCATTCATGCTGTCAACAGYAACATTTGTTGATTTGTTCAGAAAACCTCATTTTTATTGTTGCTTCTCTTTCCTGACAGCTGCCAAACAGTAGACAACTTGCGGTYGTGCAGTACAAGCCTCCTGAGGCACATGGCCACTTTTTAGAGACACCTCATGACATTCGACATCCCTGCAATTCACAACTAATAAATTTATACTGTACTAAAYTTATTAGTTAATAGGTAGATCTAGGCTTACTGTAACACTGATGAATATGGGCCAGTGTTTTTGGCCCCAAAAAATATTTCAATCACCTAATTTGAGTAGCTTTGCTCTGAAACCTTTTGGGAGGTATCTCGTCAAAAGAAGGCATTGTGTCAAACTCTGATCTAGACCTTTGTGGTATTCCCAGGAAAGCAAAGGGACTATATTTATTATAGYTGTGGGGCACAGTTAAATCTTGGGATTCATTTTCATCTCCTAAGTCTTATTAATATAAAGCCACTGCTCTGCCCAAATTGTAAAAATGGAGCACAAAAAACTTCCTTCAAAATGAGCTGGCTTCTGAGTATTGGTGAGAGAGATTGTGGGGCTCTGCTTGGCAGGAAAATATACTTTYGACTTTGCTTACCGATCAAGGAAATCACATCCTTGGAAAACCATACAGTTGTACCCAGAAGTCTTTTTTTATACTCATATCAACCTTCAATCCTCTTGGAAATTTGTTTGGATCCTTGCATTGAAGAGACATATCATTCCTTTAGAAGACACTATCTGTGCTGAGCAGTGACAGAAGAGAGCTTGGATGGAAGGAAAAGGGGATGAAAGACTTCCACTTTACAACTCCATAGAGAACAGAAGGTCTTAAGATTGCTTTTGACTCCATATCTGGGTCTCAGCAACTCTTTGCCTTACCTGCAAAATCTACTATAGCAAGGAAAATATCTTCTGAGACCAGCTGAGAGCATTTCAGTGATGCTGGGATGAATCCATATTACAGGGATTTGAGGAAGCCTTTGCAAGATGCTCTTCTCCTTTAACATACAACAGCTTCCCCATTAATCATGAAGTTTGCTCCTTGGAGAGCTACACAATAAAACGAAACCTAAACTGTGCAGTATCTTTACTGGGCTTCAGTGAGAGAAAGGMCAGGATCAGCTGGGGCTGTCCCACAGCATTTTCTATTTGCTGGCAAATCRTTTGAACATCTCCACTAGGAAAAATAGTGTAGGAGGACATAATGTTAAAAAAAATGAAACCCCAGAGTTTTAATATATGGCTCAACATAAATAAGTCATGAGCAGGGAAGCTCATGGAATAAGCTTTACATCTGTCTCAAATGTAAATCCCTAACAAATGCAGTGGAATTGCACCAGAGATGGATTTGGTCCCATACATTTACTTTAAAGAATTTATCTACCCCAAAGCAATAAGCTTCCCCCTGCCCYCTCCAGGAAGTGATAAGAGCTCTGACTGGGGAGGGTAGGTACCCTGCTGCTTCAATTCACCAGGCAGCACAGTGCATTAATGGCGCAGGAGAGGGGAACCTCACTCGAGGAGGCAGGTTTGCCAAAGGATACTCCATTTTATGAAAGCAATTTGCATTCATTTGCAGCTACAAACTACAGTTTCCTGTCTTGCTAATTACCTTGCACTTGAAGATGATGCCAGTACAACTAAAAATGAACAGTCTATAGTGTCCTGGCCACTATGCTATGGAGTGCCTCRAGGTCATTCTTCTATTCATCTTGGAAAGATGTAGGAGCTTCAGACCATCCTGGCTTGCAGGTTCAGTCCTTATAGCTTAACGAGTTTCTGAGCACTTTAGTTACAAGGGACAAAAGCATCGTAAGGAAAATGGTAGAGAGAAATCTGAATCAGTTATTATTTGTATTTGTAGCAGGTGGAAGCCATARCTGAGATTTGTGTGCACAAGGTGCTCACAGGGCCTAGGCAACTTTTCTCCCTTGGGTTTACAATGTAAGTGGAATAATTTTAATTAATAAAAATTAATTGTAATTAATCATAAATTTCAATTAATACTAACAAAAGCTGAGAAAAAAATAGGAAAAGGAAATAGCTGATGTAAATTTGACAATGTCCACACCAGCATCTAGAGRCAGGGATGGGAATTCTTACAAGTCTTATCCCAGCATCCTAAGCATAAAGACATCCCCTTGGCAGAAGGATTCTCAGATAATGGATCAATGATTTTGTATCATCCAAAAGCTCAAATTGTGCACCCAGTGACAAACCACAGAAGTGCAAACAGCTGTACAGCTGTAGGAAATCTTCTAGTGAATCTAGGTCTAAATTTCATTAGATGGTACCAGACAACAGATGGAAGAAGCTTTTTCCTGTTGGAGAAAAATCCCTATAATTTAGTCTGAGTGCTATGGAAAAATCCAAAGTTAGTGTATATCCATAAGATATTTTGGATACCAAGCTTAGACTCTGGATCTCTGCACAGTAGATTTGATTGATTGCCTGGAGAATCAAACCCAGGGTGTCTTTTCCCAGTTGACCTTCTAAGACTCTTCAGGCTCTATAACATTCTTTTGAAGGAGGACAAGTTGTTAGTTATTCCATATACAAATCTATGGGTTAGAGAGCAAAAAGAAAAGAGATGTACTGTACAGTGTCCCTACTATTTTAAGTAAAGAAAGCATTCTTTCGACTGATGCATCTTGATAGCACTGTAGGTAGGAAGCAACAACAACAAAACCAGAGGGGAAAGGTGAGACACAACCCAGATAAAAGAGAAAATGGTTCATTCAGTGATTACCTGGTGAAAACATATCACATTTAACGAAATCTGTCGCTGCCCTCTGAAAAAGATCTTTGTCTCTATACAAGCATTGAACCAGTTTGACAGTACTGATTTAGGTCAAAGTGTACAAACCCTCCAATGTGGGTCCACTTAGGTCGTATAAAGATGCTTTATACCAAATACAGGAATTTGAAAAGGAGAATAAGTAATTTACTGTATAGCTGTATTCACTCTTGAAATTATCTTTGTAGCAAGATTTATGTTAAACTTTTTTTCCTCAGAAAAGTAAAAAAATCTAAGCTTTAATAGTTAAAACAATACCAAAAAATGTTATGTCAGTACAAAAAAATTCTTTGGATCAGGACTAAATATATATWTTTTTTTCTAATTCTTGAGATGTCCATTCTGAATACGTAAGGTTTTAAACCATGGTGRTTCAGGAGTGAATAGTTATTCTTTTTAGGTATCCCAAAAGGAGGTTCATAACTCCTGACAAATGGATTACACCAATACAGTAGCCACATGAACCATCTAAGCTACATACACTTACAGATGGAAATACGACACTTCATTTTATTGCAGTAATTTAGAAAAGACTTTAAAAATTGTTTTCAGGAGGGATGGTACACCTTGCCTTTCAGATGTAACAGATTAAGCATCCCACACTGTAATGCAGTCTTTTCCTCTGGCTTTGTCTTACAGCTCTTGCTCATGTGAGTGGGTTGTCCCATTAGCTGATGGAGACTATTTGAAGAAATAAGAGTGATCCACGTGAGAATAGTGGTATATTTACAGAAGAAGATTAGTGTTTAATGTGTAGAACTGTATCTTTGAGACTTGGGAAAAATAGAATAAATAATATACCCTGAACCAAAATCTTATTTTCAGCCCAAAACCCACTAAACTGTTTCATAAGACTCTCTAGGATTATAACAAGTATAATTCAGAWTACATCCCAGGGACTCTTCCCTACAAATAAATAAGTCATATGAACACGCTATGCCRCACTCCAACTCATAAAGAGAACCAGAGGGCAGACTATAAACAGGAGGAAATTGCAAGAAGGCCAATAAAACGCAATTCTGATCTCATACCATCAGCCGGACTAGGCAATGGGGATAAATAAAGTCACAGACTTCTGTATTTATGAATACTTATTGTTGCTGAGCTCTCCTCAAAACAAAAATGATTCTGGAGGGGAGGCAGTTGTGCTCCTTTCAAATGGCAGTGTTTAAGAAAGGAGAACCATATGGTTCTGAGTTGGCTCAACTGTGGCAGCCAGGAAACTAATCCGCAGATTTATTAGAGCTGGCATACGTAACAGAGTGGCAGTGCTCCTTTCATTTTCTGCCAAGAAACCCTCTGTGGTGCAGAGCTTTACCTTGAACAGCAATTGCTTAGTGGGCATATGGGCCTTATTTCTGCAAAGGGAGTGGAAGCGAGTCAATTTGCAAATCAAATTGGAGCTCTCTTCCTCCTGCCACTCCAATTTACTACACAGACTTTATTCATATTAGAAGGAGCCTGGATTTCTGCCTCTTTTTCTCTAATGAACTTGTTCTCTTGATTTGGGACCTCTAAATGGGAAGAATATGATGAAGACCAGCAGAAACCACTTACATCATTGTCATTGTCCAGATAAGAGTTATTGCAGTACTTTACCTAATAGCTTATTACACTCTGGCCAATTGCTAGAAGACCCCTAGCTATTATCGTTAGAGTCCCTGATTTTACTTAAAAAGGCCATACAAAAATGYAGAATGGCAGATCAGAGTCAATAATCTACCTAAGGATCATTTGTTAGAGTGTTTTCTTCATTTGGGCTATGAAGTGCCATAAGAAATTCTCAAGTATCCTTTGGGCATATTCAGAGAAGGGTTTCAAGAGTATCCTGGGGTTTACTCAGAAAGAGGAATCAAAGGCTTGACTTCTGAAAAGAGATGAGGTGGCAGGGGATGAGGGATAGATGAACTGCAACCCCTTACAAGTGCAAATGCAAACATGGTTAGGATTTGGAATCAGCCCTGTTCGCTCAGGGAACAGGCAAAGCCGCATCTGAGGTCTGCAGCAGGGCACTGGGAATTTCAGGAAGAGCTATGCTAAAGTAATGTTAAATCTATTTCAAAGATTTACTATAAGCAACAACTAGAGACACTATAAAATTTACATAATTTCTCTGGGAATTTAGTCATGAAAAACCACATCTGTCTCTTTTACAGTAGAAACAGCATTATTTTCTTTTCTTCAGCAAAAGAAGAGAATAAAAAAGGAAACTGGAAACACTTTGCCAGGTTAGATCAATGGCTCCTCCTTCTTCAATCCTACCGTCYTCACTGTGCTCGGCACCAGATATGGCCAAGAATGGTAGGAATGGCCACGTGAGGACAATTCTGTAACATGCCTCTGTCCAACACATCTTCATGTCCTGTTTCTAAGAATACGTGTTTAGAAACATCAGCGTATCCAGTCAGTAACTTTGGAATACAAGAACTGCATCAGCTCTTGATGTTAATCAGCTGTAGTCTGTGATGAATTAGGGGAATAAATCATCATGCTTTTAAAGGTTAACATTTGCCATCTCTCTTTGCTAGGTGATTCCTCTAGCAAACTAAGCATTATACCAAGCACAAAAATATTATTGAAGAAGTTAAGCTGTCTTCTGAAGACTGCTAAATGTGAAGACAGCATTTAAATCCATGCAGTATAAGTTCAGTGCAGTCAGTTCAGTGCAAAGGCAACCTAAACTGCAAGGACTCCCACAGGTCACTCAACCATGCTGTGAACTTGTTTTGATGTAGCTCTGATGAACTGGGTCAGAAAATGGTTTTCCTCAGTAGGCAACTCTGACATCCAAAATTCCCTTCCTTCATTATTTGCTGAGAGTAAGAGAATAGAAACATATCATCAGAAGTTAAAACAAAGGAGTGAAAAATATTCAGGAGTTGATTGAATCTAGAGGAGTGCAGGGTTCAAGTAGGTGTAAAGAAGTGCTTCACTTTTTGCCTGCCAGAGCTACATCGTACAATAACGAAATGCTCATAAACAAATATACTTGTTTTCATTGCAAGGTATTAGGGGTGCAGCACCAAAGGGCAAGACCRAATCTGTTGATTTCCATAAGCACAGATCTAAAGAGGAGCTATTGGGCTGCCATGCTCTTGGCAGGGACCATCCGCAGCAAAGACGTGCCTGATACAGCAGTGCAGCTGGGCACTGGATGTCCCTGACACTGGAGCTCCACAGGGCAGCGCTAAACATAAGGAAAAACTTTTTTACTGTGAGGGTGACTGAGCACAAGAACAGGTTGTCCAGAGAGGTTGTGGAGTCTCCATCCTTGGAGATACTCAAAAGCTGTCTGGATAGGATCCTGGGCAACCTGGTCTAGGTGACCTACTAGAGCAGGGGGTTGGACTAGGTGWTCTCCAGAGGTCCCTTCCGGCCCCAATTATTCTGTGATTATATAGGCATGGGCTGCAGTATCTTCAGTGTCTGCCCTTGCAGGGAACCTGCTTCAGGGTTGGTACCTCAACATGATCCACTCTCATTTCTGCAAAGAGCTGTGAGAAAGAGGAGAGAGGCATTTTCACACTTGAAGAATCTCATCACTGTTGAATTGCTCATTGATACAACTGTTTGTATTTCTCCTTCTGACTACTGGAAGAGGCAATAATGCACATATAAGCACATACAGACAATGAAAAATTAATTACATGGAAATAATTCTGCATTTTACAACCTTAACTTATCGCTTTGGTACAGTTGGCAATAAAAATACTTCATTTTGAAATAAGCATCTACACACACAAAAATATATTAGTCCATATATTTGCAGAATTGAACTAAAGTACCATAAGGGAAGATTTCAATCATCTGCCTCATGAAATTAATGCATCTTTGATCATATAAATGATTTTATTTCAAGAGGTGATTTTTGAAAGCAAGCATCTATAACACTCATAAGCAACATATGTCTGAATTTGTCTGCAATTTCTACTCTGAATATTAGGAGTACCAAATGATACAAAAAGACCCCAGATATCTGTCAAAATAATTCTGTCTGCTATGCAGAAAAAGAGAAGCAGAAAACTAAGTTATATCTGTACCACATTGCTGAAAAGTACCCCTAATAYCGTGTCCTCATCTGAAGGATGGTGAACAAAACCAGTTTGATAAATTTATGAGAAAGGGGTATCTATTCACCAGTGAAAGAAGAGACAGATAGTGCTATATGTGCTTTGAAATTACTTTAAGGATGATGTCAACAGACAAGAAACCTTCACGCTGCCAGGCCTCCRTTGATATGCCTTCCCTCTCTGAACTAATGAATTAAGTCGTTTAGAATTCAGAATGTGACTCTACCAAAATAAGATCAAGACCTAATGAAAGGAACAGATTACCTTCTATATGCACATGGTGGGAGCTTTATTCCTTTCACTACAGAATATTCTTTAAAGAAGCGACCATTCTTCCTTCCCAAGCTACAACCAGAATGAAGAAACAGATTTCTTCTATTTATATGATGCAGTTGGTTAAATGGCCCTTTACAGAACTTTCTTTGCCATTGACTCTGATGGGACTGCTTGCAGTCCACACTACTGCTGTAAACCACAGTAACAACATTTTAATCTGTCGTGCCACTGCATYTACCGAAGAGCCCATTAGACCTGGAGAACATGGAGCAAATGTGCTCCCAGTAGCCAAGAGCATTCCTGTATTCATGAATTGTGCTGCTTCACACAATGCAAGCAGGGTTTAGGTATGGACAGTGTTACCCCAGGTCTCCATGCAGATAGGATGCTAGAGAGATGGAGGGGAGGGAGGAGCCCTGTCTGCCTAACCTCACTGCTATCCTCMAGAAATGGTCTGCAAAAAAAGCCTGAGCTTTACAGTTAAGTAGGTGAGTTAGGCACTTTCTGTTGCCCCCAAGGATGGAGAAGAGACAGATGGTAGGTCAGATTGTCCATACCAGAAGCATCACTCATCTGAAGTACAGAACAGTCCAGAAGCAGCAGAACTGTTTCCACTCAGCCTTCACCACTCCAATGCTTTGGCCCAGCTGCTTCCTTGCTCCACACATCTGCTCTCCTTACATCCTACCTGTCTGCTTAGATATTAAAGTCTGGAGTTTTGACTATTGCTATAACCACGTCAGTAAACGGTACAGAGTTGAAACCTCTAAGTCAACTAGCCATAATATTGCATTGTTACTGAGAGCATTTCTTGCATAAATAATGCATTATCAGGACATTATTCTAGCATATATAGCTATAATTTGGTTCTGTTAACTATTAAGAGTAGATCTTGTAAATAGCTAAGTAAGACATTTGGTGCTAGAGACACTGAATACATGATTTTAGTTGCAATCATTTTAACTCTCCAAAAATGTAAGATAATGGTCCTGCAAATCTTATAGTAAGCAGATTGCTTTGCAGCATGTCACAGCTATGCCATGTGAGCAAGCCATTTGGAAAAAGGGTTCACGTTTCACATAGTTTCAATCTTTTAAAATTAAAGATGTTTGCAAAAAATAAAACCAAAAAAACAAACGCACACCTTGAACCTTCCAAATGATTTCTCTCCTCTGTTCAAACCATGTTTAGAAAGAAAAAAAATTATTTCTGCCTATAGAATCTACATTTCAGTCTGTCAGTAAAAGAGAACAATTCCTCACAGTAACCTCTGAAGATGTCTTCCGCTGCTGATTGGTAATCCATAATCAAAATGAATGACAGATCACACAGTAGGATTTTTGTTTGCAGATCTCTGAAATCAGTGAGCRTATCTTAACATCTCACATCTGTATCACTTTGTCCCTAGACCTATTTGTTTGTTACAAACAGGCCTGAATACTCTGATTTAATAGATTGCTGAGCTCTTCTGTTCTTTTCTCTGTTCATTAATCTTCATATAATAATATGGCATTGAGAATTGCTGGAGTTCTCCCTGTACTACCTGCTGCACTCTGGGCTCTAGTGGATAAACGAAGAGTATCTAATATGTGGTTTAAGTCTGTATTCTTCTATGCATTGGAATGTCTGCAGCCTCCATCCCTGTGGAAATGTAAAGCTTTGTCTAAGTGATTTGCTATGCAGTGCACATACAGCAGGACTGTCTGAAGGCATGTTCCAGAGGAGTTAAAACAATGAAGTAAGCTACAGGTAGCATCGTGCTTTGTGGAATGCATAAGGCAGCTTACGGCAGATGATGACATTCTGTTTTTCCAAGGCAGTGGCTGCATTAAACGTATTTCAGAAGCGCTTCTCAAAAACCATTTTTTAGGACAGTAGGAAAATATTGCATTCTATCTTTTAGCACGAGAAAGGCATCTGCCTTCTGCAAAGCTTGTGTTACTGAACACAGACATGTCACATTTGACATCTATCGGGAGTTTCACCCCTAGCTGTAAGGCTAGAAGGAATCAGATCACCTGAAATGATGTCCTATGTCTTAGAGCAGCAAGACTGCCAGTGCAAATGCCTGAAAGTTGCTCTCAGATGGCAAGTGTGGTACAGAGTACGTGTGCTCAGCAAGCCTCCAAAGGCAGGTCTTACAGTCAGCAGCTGGTGCACGGGGTTAGTGGCCTCAGCCCATCACCTTGAGCTTTGCTCACAGAACAGTTGAGGTTGGAAGGGACCTCTGCAGATCATGTAGTCCAGCCTTCTGCTCAGGGCAGGGTCAGCTACAGCAGGCTGCTCAAGGCCATGTCCAGTCAAGTTTTGAATATCTCCAAGGACTCCACAACTCCACAACTCTCCACAATTTCTCTGGGCAACTTGTTCTATGTTTGACCACCCTCAGAGTAGAAAACSTTCTTCCTATGTTTAAATGGAATTTTCCATGTTTTGATTTCTGATCATTGCCTTTTTTCCTGTGGGCACCACTGAGAAAACCCTGGATCCATCTTTACTCCTTCCATCAGATGTACAGATTGGTAAGATCCATTGAGCCTTCTCTTCCCAGAATGAACCACCCCAGCTCTCAGCCTTTCTGTGTTTGTCAGATGCCTTAATCATATGTCACATATGCCTTGTATGTCAATCTCTTAATCATTTTCATGGCCCTTCACTGGGCTTACTCCAGTAGGTCCATTTCTCTCTTGCAGTGGGGAACTCCAGAGGTTGGATTAGATGATCTCAAGAGGTCCTTTCCAACCTCAGCCATTCTGTGATTCTTTGATTCTGTGTTCTGATTTTTCCTCCCCAGATGCAGGACATGGCATTTCCCTTGGTTGAATTTCGTGAGATTCCTGTCAGCTCATTTTTCCAGGCTGCCGAGGTCCCTCTAAATAGTAGCACAGACATCTGGTATTATCAATTACCCCTCACAATTTTGTATTATCTCACCTTGAACAATGCTTGGTAACCTGAGGAGCACCAAATTAGGAAGCACAGTTGTCTGTCAAGTAAAATACATTTCACTCCTGGTCCTAATTGATTTAGTTTGCATCTTTACAGTGTGCAAAGGGCAACTTATATAGGTTGTGGCAGCATTTTGGGAACCTGAACTATTCCAAATAGCCTATTAAGATGTGGCAAACACTAGAGATATAGGGAATATTACAACAATGCACCAGTGATAATTGTGACATGTTTTTTGGTCGCTGGTTAAGAGTGAACATTTTTCACAGAAGTCAGATAAGGATTATTTTCCACAGGATCCAGAGATCTAGGACATAAATAATATTGACTCTCCGTATTGACAAGGTAACAAGAGACTTGAGAAAGCAACGACTGGCATTGCCTAGTTCATGAGAAATTATATATTGAACCATACTGGACATGTCCTGGAAGGTAGGGGGATGAAGGTACTTTGCATGATATCTGTCAGACCACTTACACAGCCCAACACATACATGAGTGTTCTTTATTTAGAAATACAACCTCAAATCCAGTTAATCCTAAAAAGGCATGTAAAATAGGCAGCTGAACCCCTCTCTTAAGATATCTATTTCTCTGCATAGTGCATAAAGGTAGTTAGCCAGGGTAGTTAGCTCAGATGGAGGCAGTTGCAATGGAGACAACTAAGTCTGAACAGAGTAGAAGGGYTGAGATTTCTCTGAGAACTGTGGAACACATAGCAGTCCTTGTGTAGCATCAGAGCGACACTTCGTTAAGACAGGCATTTAGAYAAGTGCTTTGTCATTTAAAAATATGAAATGAAATACCTATGTTCTTAAATATCTTTGTTCTTAAGGTATAGTACTTTGCTTTGCGAGCACTGGTAGAACATCTGCTGCTCTTCAAAAAAAACAGAGATAAACATATCAAACTAAACTCAGACATGCTGAGGTGGTGGCCCTTTAAGGRGTGACCAGCCCTTAAATGGAGGAGAAGAAACATGGATTTCCACTGAGCCTGTTGTTGTCTTAGAGGATCAGGTCTAAGTAAAGCAGGCTAAATGACAGAAGAGGAGAAAAAGCGACATTACTGGAAAGTAAGGGAGAGGAAGATTTTGCATATATAAGTGCTATTGCTTAGCCCCTAGGCAAGTGTCTTGTCCAGAAAATAATTTTTCCATACGAAAACACTGAAATGAGGCATTGCAGTGGTTTGGGAATTTATATATATATGTATGTATATATATTTAAGGCAGTACTGATTCTTTTTCAAATAGGAAGAAAACGAATTTGATTTTTATAGTTTTACTGTACACTGCTTTGCTATAAAATTCCTGATCAACAGTAACATCACAGGAGGTAGGGTCATTTCTATTGGTGCTCATTGTGAAAGACAATATAAACTTACTCACTTTCCTTGTATCTATATATCCCTTACATTAGCACTTAGGCTGAAATTCATATATCGGGTATCTGGAACTTTTCTGGACATGTAATTCTGGGATTCTTCTACTTGTTTAGCCCAGGGCTTAGGTCAGTGGTACAAGGAAGTTTTGCATTTCAAAGCTTCCTGCAGAGTTTTTCTTTGTTGCCTTTAAAACTGCTCACAAGGACCAAATACTATTCATATTTTGGACTATTATTCCTTCCCAACACTCCCCCTCTCTCAAGGCCACATTTACTTTCCACTTTCTTCAAGGTATACCTACCCCGCTTGTTTGAACAAATTTAATTAGCAAATGTTGATTGGTATAGACGCACTTGATGCAACAACATACAATCATTGCGATTTCCAGGGAACATGGATGTGCTCAGAAAGAAAAGAAAATAAAAAGTTTTGTTTTTAAAATGTGAAGATTTGGGAAATCCATCCAGTCAGAACTGATAAATTCCAGGAAACATGAAGAAATTGTTTCTAGGAAGACTGTAGCTTTATGAAATGTCTCTGACTGAGTCTTTATATACTTCTATTGACAAGATCTTGTGCACTGCCAAAAAAGAATTAGCAGAGCACTGGTGTCCACAGTAGTGTTGAAACCAGACCAGAAATGGGCATGTTCAGAAGTGTCTGAATGTAGAAGAACTAGTTATTGTGTTTCCCCAAACGTGGAGCTGCTTAGGGAACAGAATTCATCATGCAAAGCAAAAGGAGAAAGATGACGGAGAAAGATTTAGAATGAACTTGCAAAAAAACAGAAGGAAAGCAGAGACATATGGGAAGCCTTGAGCAGAGGAGGCAAGAACCTGCATGCTTTTGTAGCTAAATGGTCAGCCTAAATTGGAGGAGCAGAACTTAACGGAACATATTTAAGGATCTAATAGGACAAACTAGGGGGTACATCAAAAACTCTTGTGCCACCAAGATATGYCAGAGGAAGGAGGAGGAAGTCAGTGAAATACATGGATGGTAGCTTCTTCTCTAGATTCACACTCTCCTGTGCCTTTATCTCTTGAGGAGAAAACAGAGGGTTGTTTTAGAGTCTTGTGCAAGCAACAGCTAAATACATTGCATGGGTATTTACATATTCCTAAAGAGATAAATTTCAGYCCAGGCTGGCACAAAGAGAAACATGATTTGATCTCAATGACATCTTTTATGAAGGGATGCTATTAAAGGATCTGTGCCCCAAAACTGGGCCTTCCAGCATCCTAAATAAGGGAAAGAGTTGAGGTGCTACTCAAATCAAGGCTTCAAGGATCTCAGAGCTGTCAGGACCAGCAATCAGGATGTTCGAGTAACACTAGACATATTTGGATGTTGGGGAAGTTAGGACTCTTCGCTTTAGCCCACACAACACCTGTCAGTAACTTGTGAGTTAATGGAGATGGTTAACTGGTGCCAGACGTGTTCATCTCTGGAGACACCCCAAAGCAGGCAAAGCTCCTCCACCAGTAGACCTTCCCTTTCTGGGAGAAGCAAATCGTGCTTCCTTTTCCCCACACACATGGTCAGACTGGCCATGGGAAGGTGGGGAGAACCTCTGAAAGACAGGACTAGCTGGAAGATGATGCCAACTGCTTATTCCGTGGAGTACCTTGATCTGTTTACCTCCCAGAGCTCTTTACAGCACCTACATGGCAGTACAACCCTCAATCTGCACTTTTATTTTATGTGGGTAAAAGCTAGAGGTCAAGTAACATCATAAACTATATCACCACTTCGCTCCTTGCAGCCTGATCTAACCCTGCATGTTACCTGTGAACTCTTTGCCAGCTGCACATGACAACAACCACTTGTTGGTCATGAATTATTGAGCATTATAGTAACAACAAAAAGTCATTTAAGTCAAGAAACCTGTTGCTGCTAATTTAAGCCACACGTGTTCCCAGACTAGAGGATGTCAGGAAGAGTAGTCAGACAAGCATGTTTTACCACATCAGCTATTTCTTCAATGTTTCTTTTCCTTCTCTGAGCCCCAGATAGGTGCATCATGTGCATTTGTGATGCTCCAGTAAGAAAACAGTAGTGAGCACTTTTGTCCCAAAGCAGGGCTTGGGCATTCAAAGTTCTGAATCTGGAGACAGAAAAAACAAAGGCTCAGGATGTGAATGAATGCTTCACTTCAAAGCTTCTTTCAAGTAAATCTTAAAAAGAGAGAGAGAGAAGAAAATGGAAGGGAGGGCAGAAGAAAGTAGGGAAATAAGTGAAATCTTGATCTGAGTTTTACAGTAGAAAAGTTCCTTTAAATCATTTCTCTGATGTGCGATTTATTAAGGTAGCCTTTGGCAGGATGATAGGTTCTGCTCCTGCTGCTTTAACCTACATTTGCTGCCYGGGAGCATGGCTTAAGTCAAAGGTTACCAGTAAATGCCAAATTCACCTTTGATAGAGGSTTTGATAGAGCCTAGGGAGAATATCAGCAGCAACAGAGCCAGCTCAAACCCTCTCAGAGGCACTCTGATCCTCCTTCCACAGGATGTGAAGTGTGGTTTCTGGGGACCATGACCTGTGTATTTTATCCCCACTGCTTCACGAGAACCTCGTACCCAGCTACCAGGTATCACAGCAGCAGCAGCAGCAGCACAGCCCTACCCTGGACCAATGGACCCCTAGAGAGATCTCATAGTTCACAAAATATTTTGCTAGTAGAAAAGATTCATTTGGTGCTAAAACTACCGTATTCTACCCCTCAGAGAATCTCTATTCGATTTATCCATTTATCCTTGTATCTCCAAAAGTGGATTTTTTGCAGTTAAGACAGTCGAAAGTCCCTGTTATTTGCAGTGTTTTTCATCTGAAATACATACAAGACTAAATTTCTCATCTTTACTGAAGGATAGGGACAGGAGACAAAAATTTGTTCATTTTAAGTACATGGAGAGACCATATAAGATCATGATTGCTCTCCAGCAGTGCTGCCACAACACTTAATTTCTCATATAAGCCACATTAGAGCTTGGACTGCAGATTCATTTCATCTTCACTGTTTACATCCTAGGCAAGCCTGCAGAAAAATCAGATTCTGAGTAYGGAAAAATCATAGAATCATAAGGTTGGAAGGGACCTCTGGAGATCATCTAATCCAACCCTCAGCATAACCCTGTACAGGGACTGAACCCGTGACCTYAACATTAGTAGCACCATGCTCYRACGAACTGARCTAAACCTACCCCCTAAAGTGGAGCTGAAAAAAGCACTTGTTAAAGGTTTTAAAAACATACATAGTGTTTGAGAGGCTGACTTTGCCACYGCTGTTTTCCAAAAAGAAACTTTGATTTTCATATGTTTTCTTCACAAAAGTTATTCATTTTCCATGAAAACATGGGTATATCTTGCAAACCCAATTCCTGATAAACAAAAGTGTGTTTTCCTCCTCTAATGAAAACCAGTAGAATTTTTCTTGTAGTTGGCAAAGAGTAATCATTCAGGTGAGAAGTTCTCAGTGAGAAAGCAGCTCTAAATTTTATAAATAACAAGGTCATAAGTCTTGTCAGGTGTAAATCAGGATAGTTTCAAAAAATTCAAAGTAGTTACGCTACTTTGTGTATGCCAGCTTGGGACATAAATTAAATCCCTGAAGAAAAAGATCATACTTTGAAATTACACCAAGATATTCTCAAGCTTCCTATAAATTAAGACACCTTCTCATGATTTACAAATAGAACAAATCTTTTAACAAGTGTTAAAAATTAATGGAGAGTGCAGAGAAGGAGATCAAAGTTAAGGTAGATGCTTCAACAAACTGTCAAAGCATCCACAGAAGAAATCTTTCAGCTTTAGTTCATAAGAAGAGACCAGAAAAATATTTGTCCTTTTATGGAATGAARCAGGTTTAAATTTAAAAGAAGAGAATTTTAAATGAGGTGTCTATAAGGAAACAAGTCTCTTCTACTTGTGAAAACTTTGTTGATCTGAACCCCAAAGTTATGAACTGATTATCATTTTCTTACCCCAATGCAGCCAATTACCTTCAACGCTGAAGAAACAGGACACTTGTCTCTAGACTGGAATCCTCTAGACTGAGATGCATACACTTGCATGCAGAACGTGTACTTACAGGTGCAGCATTATCCTTCCAGAATCTAACCATTTAACAAAGATGTTATTCTAGCTGCAGGTCCCACCTTGCAGGCTCCTAAGGGTAGGTTTTCACTGTGCTTATTCCAAAATAAACTTTACACCTTAAGGCAGACTGGATATATGCTCACTGCTACTCGACTTACCAACTTCTCACACTTTTTTGTTGTGTGCCATGAACTGTCCACTAACACCTCACTGCAGTGCCTGATAAAGTTCTCTTCTTGCCAACATCAAAGCAAAGGATCCTCAGAGGGTGTGTCACATCAGCARGTCCTGGAGATATGGATCGAGCACATCAGTGAAGTACTTTAAACTGTATAACTCAGACTTAAGAGTTAAGATGAGGAAGAGGGATGTATTCTTCCCTTCAAAACTAACCTCCAACAAACATCTACAAGTGACTGATAAATCTGAGTATGTGTGTTAACCACCWTGTTGATGTTGCAGCTACATGCCACATAATGTCAAACACAGAATGAAATCTTCTGACAACTGCAGAGACTTCAAAGATTATATCTAGGTCAGAAGAGGCTTAACACAGATTCAAACCTTCTTCTGCAGTCCTGCAGAAATCCAGGTGCTAGGTGTTGTTCGAAGTTGGCCACCTGGGCTTCTGCTACAGCTGGAGAAAAGCAGGGTACCGGTCTCCCCGCCTTGCTATCCCATGTCCATAGGCAGAATCTGCTGTCACACTAAAGTTCGATTTTTAACTACTAGGCAGAGCCTGAAGTTGGAGGAGAGGAATCCCATCCCAGATAACTTCCTTGTCTAAGGTCTTACAAGCAGCTCATTGCACAGACAGTTCCTAAATTCCATTTTAGCTCAGGCATCTCTTTGTCTCTGTTCCCTGGCAACAACACAGGACACAGCTTCGGAGCTCACTTTTAGCCCAGCAGCCTTTACATGCATGGCTAGCAGACAGACCCACACAACCACACAAACAAGCTAGAAAAAGATAAGGGCATGTCACAAAACATATCTATAATTGCTTTAAGGAAAAATAAAATGTTGGCTCACCTAAACCTTTCACAGCTGTCAGTATAGCAAACAGTTTGGTTTAGGTTCATGCACCCAGCAAATACCATTTTGAGTCTTATCTTATATTACCACACAGGACTTTTAAAGCTGTTTGAGCTTCTTCCATCTTCCAGCCAAAGGCACTTCTTCTTCCCACCCTGAGGGCTGTTGACTTTGCTCTATTTTGACCATTAGAGAAAATAAAGTGATTAGAAGTCAAGAGTCTATAGCCTTCAAGAAGTGCCAAAAAGGTAAGAGTTACTGCCTCTTTCACAGCACGTAGCAGTAGTATAGCATATACCTTATATCTCTTGCACAGTTTGATTCAGTCTAAGCCCACTGGACCATTCCTGATTTACACCAACAGTAGAAAGGGGAGGGGGAGGGAAAATCTGCCATTGTAGATCTTCCCCAAGTGACATTTTGAAGGGCTCGTTCATCACTTTGAAACTAAGGTCTAGACTCACAATATAGATGAGCTGAGAAATGGCTGATACGCCCAAAAACTTTGTGTTTTTTTTCCTAAAGTATCGTTTAGTTTAACAGATGACATTATTTTTTCCTATAAAACCTATTTCACTGGACTCACAATGGCATTTAGGAGTCATTGTCCCATTAACTCTAATGTTAACACTTCCCAGGACATTTACTTACTACTAGCAACTAACCCAAAAGGATAACAACATTTTGATAAGCTAAATGGGAATTTAGTAGCCTAATTTTCATTGACCACCAATGGGATTAGATTTCTAAATTATTTGCAAAAACGTCAATAGTTTGTTATTCATCCTACAGGAGAGGAGCAAGAGTTGGCAGTCCATGATGTGACCATGCAAAGACTCAGTTGTTGAGTATTACAGGACATGTTTATTTTCATGCATTCAGTGGCTCTGCAAGAGTTTCTGAAGGGGCAGGCCAGAGCTCTTGATTGTTCACCGCAGCATATCTCCCCCTCCCATTGTGTTAGAGATACAGTATTATATCCAGTGGAATTCTAGTCTGACCCAAAATACGCATTGTTCGTATAACAAAATCAGATTCTTTTTCCATTTGCCATATATACCTTCCCTGCAGCTTAACAGTCCAAACAGACCAGAAAATGAGAGGCAATACTTCAACAAAGTGTCTTCTCCAGATCTGTTTCCCAGCTTCAATTCAATGTGTTTGAGATACTTGTCTCATCRGGCTGCAGTAAGGATGCTGAGCATCATCAGGTTCTGCAGCACTGTCTGAAACCTCAGCTTTGAATATGCTCTTTGGTAGAATTGAAAGTCTTCCTTAGGAGAAGACTTTGATGCTCTAACAGGCCCACATGGATGCTATTATGGAAAGAAAGGTGCAGGACATCTTTCAGCAGAACTCAGAGTCTACTATATTGACTAGTGTGGCAACAATTGGTGGTTTTAATGAGTTAATGGTGGAGCAAGATCTTCCTGTCTGCTAATCTTGTCAGYGGTTGGATCTATGTCACCTAAGATTATACATTCACAGTGTAGGCATGTGCWTCTCTGTCAACTGTCTGAGGCTCCTAGTGCTGCTTTTAGTATCTAGTCAATGGAGTTTAGGGTGCGACTCATCCAGGCAAAAGTAGGCATTTAAGGTGGAATGAGAGTAATCCCTCCCTAGACTCCCTTGACTRGAGAGTCTGTATTTGAAGAGCTCACTGTTTATTATAAAGGGGTGTTAGGCTCACTTGTTCAGGTTTATGTTGTATAGACAGCTGCAATTTTTCAGCTGAATCCCAACCAAGTATCTCAAACAATTAAAGTCTGATTTACTGTGCATGGAGCAGAATTAAATTGATGCACTTGAATGACCCASTATAAAGGGCCAGGAAGGCCAATGGTCTCCTGGGCTGCATTAGGAAGAGTGTTGCCAGCAGGTCGAGGGAGGTGATCCTGCCCCTCTACTCAGCCCTSGRGAGGCCTCRTCTYGAGTACTGYRTCCAGTTCTGGGCTCCCCACTACAACARAGACATGGAGCWACTGGAGAGAGTCCAGCATAGGGCTACAAAGATGATCAGAGGGCTGGAGCACCTGCCCTRTGAGGAMCRGCTGCGAGAGCTGGGCCTSTTCAGCCTGGGGAAGAGAAGCCTGAGGGGGGATCTGATCAATGTGTACAAGTACCTGAAGGGAGGGTGTCAAGGGGATGGGGTCAGACTCTTCTCAKTGGAGCCGAGCAATAGGACAAGAGGCAACAGGCAAAAACTGAAACACAGGAAGCTCCACTTGAATATCAAGAAGCACTTCTTTCCTGTGAGGGTGACAGAGCATTGTCAGAGGTTGCCCAGAGAGGTTGTGCAGTCTCCTTCTCTGGATATATTCAAAACCTTCTTGGATGTGATGCTGTGCAAYGTGCTGTAGGTGACCCTACTTGTTCAGGGGGGTTGGATTAGATGATCTCCAGAGATCCCTTCCAACCTCAAMCATTGTGTGATTTTGTGATAAGATTAAACTGAGGGAAGTGTTAAGTCTATAYCTTCGATTACACAAGCACATTGCTTTAAACTCCTCAAAATCCATGAGTTCATGGGCACCAACAAGATCAGCAGAAAACGTGTGCGTATATTCCCGCACGAGCACCGGAACCTGTGAGGTTAAAACGAGACAGGAAGTATGCACTATTCCTAAATCAGACACACGACTGACGTGCTATACTCGACCAGATGTCAAAATCAGACACAGAAGCCTTATCTAGTGGTGATGATAAAATTACTGATCTAATGGTGAGAATTCTACTGGTCCTTAAAAGTGCATTAGCAATTAGCCCACTGAAACATTAAAGATAATAGTTACAGCTCTAACATAACATACCATTATATGGTGATTCAGGCACTGAAAGCATAACTAATTTTAGACTGAATTTTGCAGGAGATACATTGGTAGAGCTTGAGACAATATTTAAAGGCATGTGTAGGCAGTTACAAAATACTTCCAGAAACCTGAACAAAGACATTTGCAGAGGATTATAAAACTAAGYCTTTGAAGAGCAGAAGTAGCATGTTAGCCATGCCCTTTCCTCAAACCACATTACTATACTCTCACTTACTTAGCAGTGGATTAAAGTGCTTTGTACTTGGAATCCCATTAGTAGCTAACAACAACATAATACAAATTCTGGGTCCTGGAGGTGCAATGTTGCAACTATGTCCTACTGGTAGCACTGCTGTAGAAAGATAGTTATAAAAAATGCAGGACACTTTTTAAACTGTATCTGTTGTTACCATTTTCCTGTCACAGCTATTTCTGTTACTAATAGCCTTTATTTTCAAGCTAATAAGTACACACATATTAAAATGTTAATAATGTCAGGGGATAGAGTAGTGAGGGTCGCTTGCATTTGTTCACAAGATAGATTGTGTCTCTATGTACGATTTCCTTCCATCCTCCCTTATGAAAGGTTAGCATTCAGCTGCTCTGCTCCAGCAGGGAACTGAACCTTAGAAGTACTGTTTTATTCACTGCTTTTCCCCTTATGTGCAGATTGCATTCTTCATCCCCGCAGTCCATAATTTCCTCTTCCTACCCACTCATATCTATCACAAAATGAGGGATAACRCAGCCAAGCAGTCTTTATTCCCCAAGTCTAAACTGTGGCAGACCTGTACTACATGGTTGCGCAGAAGTAGGGTGCAATCTTGTCCTAAATTATTAGTTATGGGGATCACAGATGCACATCAACATTGAGCTGGCAGAATGGTTTCYGTATCTTGCCCTGGACCCAGGGATACAGACTTGAGCCTCAGTCTGGACTCAAATGCAAGGCTGAAACAGAAATGCACCTGTAGTTCAGTTACTGCCCAGCAAAATGCATATTAGATCCAACTCAACTCAACATACCTCAGAAGGTGTCCTCAAAACCTATGGTCTTATGTTATCAACCCAGTCCTCAAAACTTGTGGCCCTTTAACATCTCTTTTATCAGCACCTTGATCAACATTGACCACCTGCCTCAGCTCTTAAGATGGAACTTATAAACATGATTTCTGAGGAGTTATTTTTCAATTTTCTTAATATTTTAGTTATTCCTCAAGAGCAGGTCTTTATTAAATTGGTATAACATTTTAATGTTCACTCAAAGCATATCTGGACTTAAAGCTTCTTTTGGGTCCTATTAACAAAGCTGCATGAGAGACGCCTCTTACAAGACCAAGGTCAATGATTTTTTTCCCAGTTGTTGCTTACGTTCTCCTTCAACACCATTAAATCTAATACAAATTGCAGRAGTGCCTAAGTGACCCCAGAAGTTTTTGTGTGCAGCGTTGAAGTGCTCAAATCAATCCACGCGTTACAGTTGCTGCACCTCAACTGCATCTTCCATGGGCAGATGGCTAACCTCCCCAGGCAAGGCAAGAGCCGCAGGTTCAGCAGTACTTCAAAATCTGAACTACGCTTTTCTGCCAAGCAAGTCCTGTTGGAAGGGGGCTTCGGAAGCACAGAAGGAGAAAGTCTCTTATGTCAGCATGTCAAGCCATCCACTCCAAACGGAAAGGTGCAGTTTGCCACAACAGCAGCAGCTTTCTGACGGCACAACGAAGCATCCTGCTGACTGCTGCTAGAATCTGCATGCTGTTGAGGGTGGCTTTGAATTTAGCCTCCTTTTGACTTGTATTTATAACAATCCTGCTTAACTAGCTGAAAGTGCTATTCTAAACTCCTTGTTCACATTCCTGGTATTATTTGTCCATTTCATATTTGGCAAGACAGATAAAAAAAATCCCCCCAAGAATCAACACAATCTTGATGGTATTTTCTGCTAGCAGCCACCTAGATTACTATTTAATATTAGCCAGAAAGTATTTTTACAGCACATTTCTCAGCGGTATTGTCTAAGATTCAAAGCAAAGAATCTTTTACAACTTGGCTGTTTACCATGACAACTTTCCTTGTCCAGTTTCCRTTTATTAATATTCATTGTATGGGTTTTTAGCCTCTTCATGGGGAAAAACATTGTTACAAAGAGATTGAAAGTGTCATGAGAGACAAAGGCAACATTATGAAGAGCCAAATGGCTCTAAATTCCCGAGCAAAATTCTATATAATACAGAGCAAAAAACTGATGCAGTTGCATTTCGCCAGTAATAGCATCAGTACTTACAGTCTCAAGTGCCATCATTTCATTTCAGCTGCAGAATATTGTTTGTAGAGACTCTTAAGATGAATCCTTGGGGATAAACTTTTGCTGTTTGCCTGATAATGTAAACTTTAAATAGGCTGCCAAGCAGGACCTAGCTGAACCATYGGGACCTGACTAGACTTCTTCTTGGGCTTTTCCCTTCCAAACACACAAGAGACTTTAAGATCAGATATTTCTTCTCTACCTTTTAAAATTCACATATTTTAATCTCAGTGAGGTTTATTCACTTTCTAATTGCTTATCTGGACATCATCTTTTTATACCTGTACCTATACACTGAACTAGCCAGGTTACTTTTAAATCAGAGACCAGCTGAAGATTAAGAATGTATTTTGGACAGGTAATTTTGAGTAGTATATAATGGAATTATTGGTTAAAAAAAATCRATTGCCTAAATTATTCAGAAGGTAAAACTGCACTGTTATGCTGATGTATAGCCTTGTACTCTTGAAATAAATTTTAAAACTGGGATAGTGCTGTAAGCAATGAATTTGCTGCTTTCACAAGATTATACCTCTACAAAAGAGATTTCCAAAAAAGGCCAGGGAGAGTATTAGAAATCACCAAGGATGGGGTCATCTCCCTTAGTTTTAAGCTTGCGCCTACATTCCTTTTACAGTAAATGAAGGGAAAATGGGTGTTTCAAAGTCACAAGTCATCTGTCCTATTTCAAACATGTCTCTGAAGTGGGCCTGTGCCCTAGCAATCTCTATTTTCCCTCTTTAGCTCTTAGGGGAAAGGAGACCAAGGCCAGATGAATCCGACCCCTTTCATTTGTGCACAGTTGTGCTCACTAAAGTGCAYAATTTACCTCTGTAGAGCATCAAGTCGTGTCCACAGCTTAGACTCCACTTCTAGACCAGCTGTGGCACTCCAGATCATATTTTTGCAAAGACTCCAGCTCCTATTTAAGCTCATGACAAAAAGGCATTTTAATTTATTTTTTTAAACACTGATGGTTCAGCACCTCCCACTGGGAGGCAAACAAACAGCAAACAGCTGTGGRAAGATGAAAGCCTGTCTGAAAGAGCAACTAAACGTTGAGAAGCTGACGTTGGCTTTGCTTGTAACAGGTTATGAGGACTCTTTTCTATGTTAGGGGTTGAGACTCTTGTCCTTCACCATAAAACCATCTCTGGTTGCAAGGATGGGGCAAAGGCTATTCATACCATGAGTTCATAGGTGTACAGTTAGATCCAGGTATGACTAGGGTGGAGGGGTGCAGGCAATACAACGATCATGAGATTTGAATCAATATTAACAATCTGTGATAACTGTGTAGTTTAGGACATGAATTTATGACAAGAGTTCACAACTAAATGCACTGCTACATTTACTGTAAGTATTAATCCTCTTAAAAAACTAAAGACTAGCTCGTTAGCTGGTAAATCTCATTTTATTCTCCTGAAGTTTTTGAGTCCTAAAATATCTGGACAGGGGTTAACATAACAAAAGCAAAAAATGCTATATGCTACATCCTTTCATTTGTCTTTAGTGTGGTACATGAAATAGCCTCTTCATTTTAGAAAGCTTTTCTTCATGAATCAACATCATTAGCAATCAAAGTAACAGCTATGAGCACTGAACACAAACCTTTGAACTCCCATAATTTGCATGTTGTTAATAGGAAGCCTGGCAGAATTTGGTCATAAAGTTTTCTTTGGAACTTCCCACTGCTGTTCTGGCTTGGGTTGTTGTAGCAAAGGTGAGGTGCTCAGTTCGAACGAGGCTCCTGTGGAGCCAGGAGCTGTATCTAGCGCAACTAGCTGCAGCCTCAGGGCCTCCTCACTGCAGCATGAACCTCTGCTTGTACAAGTGAGGGGGACAGAGTTTGTAACCACTCTAGCGAGACCACTTTTTTCCCTCCTGTATTCATTTTCTGTGCATACTTCAGATACCTGGGTGGTTTCTTCTTTCTCTCATTACAGGATTACTGGAGTGCCAGAATATCTAGCACTCTGGAGAYCTCCAAAGCGGTCCTGCAGCAGGGATAACACTGAGCAAAAAAATCAGCAAAAACGGAACATATTGAGAAGTGAAAGAGTCTGCCTGAGGGCATGCAGGRAGTCTATCGCAGGCAGCAGGTCCTCAAAATTCAAAAAAGTCTAGTATCCTGAGGTTTAGAAACCAAGGGGTAAGAACAGATAGCCGTCATTAAAGTACGGGTGGATTGCCTTTGGGAAGCAAAAGGAAAATACTTTGTGCAATCCAGAGTCAGARAGGGTTAAAAAATAAATAAAAAAGAAAGAAAAGGAAAAAACCCACCAAATAAAACAAAACGAGCTGCCTTGGCTGGACAGGTTTGCCCCGTTTCCTACCTCTAACCTTCATGATCTCGATGGTTACTTTCACCACCTCAGTGGGTAGCAATAATCAGCAGTGACACAAACCAAACCGACAACAGGGGAAAATGACGCTTTTGATTAAAAATAATCAATAATGCAGCTTGAAAGGCTTCAGCAGGTAGGAAGGGTTGATGACTCGGGGGACGTAATGAAAAAGGCCGAGCGAGCGAAGCGCAGAGCGGGCTTCCCGGCCTCTCCCACGGCTGCAGGCGGGCAGAGCGGGGACGTGGCCGCGATCCGCAGGCAAACACAATAACTCTGCCGAATATTGCAATCTATAGTTCACTGACCCCAAATGATTACTGCACGCCTCTCATGCGTTCAGTAATTTTCTGTCCTGATTCAGCGGGATTCAAAGAAGTAACCCAAAGAAACAGAACTCTTTAGCTTAGCTCAGGGAAACTAATAAAAAAGTGAAAGCGCAGCCCCCTGCTTCTCCTCGTAACTTTTTAATATCGTGTTCGAGGGTCAGTTTAAAAGCTCTGYAAGGTCTAGTCACCAGAGTAGCAGCCTCATTAATGCGCTGTGAAATGGCCTTGTCTTTGGAGAGGTAGGTTGAGAAAGTGACATCTAAACAAAAATAAAAAACAGCCAGCGGATGAGTTCAGTGCACACTCGTGCCCCAGCTCAGAAAGGTGCTGAGGGACACGCTCGCGAGTCTCCAGAAACTGCACAGATGCTCCTGCACCTTGYTGAAACCCTAGAAACCCAATCGTAGCCACACAATTAGTGTGACGTTAAGACAAAGACATTTCTTCAAAGAGAATAAGCTCACAAAAGATCCTGGAATTTGCACAGGCAAAATTTTTCTGGTCAACCAGGCAAAAGTTTGAACTGTATTTTTTACCTTTATTTTCACTGCAGAAGTTGTTTTTTTCCTAAAAAAAAAAAATGCTATTCCCAGTCAAAGCCCTGTTTTCCCCCACTCCCATTTTGAAGTGCCCGTGATGCTTAAAAACATAAGAAAATGTGATCAAACGTCTAAAGATGCCTAAATGCCTAAAGACGTCTCTGCTCCTAGCTACGGATGTCTGTCCTGTCTCCTGCTCTAGCAGAGGCAATTGGGAAACCTTGACAACCCACCTCATGCAAGAGGTTTTACATTTTTGCTGGAATATTTGAGCCCTACTTTTCAGATTGCCTGGGTACACATCTCTCATACTATTGCTCCGGTCCTGGGGGCTCTTAGGTTCCCATCACTGCCCCTTGCCATCCCGAAGTGGGGCAGCAGAAAAGAGCCAGCCGTTCAGGGGTGGGGAGGGCTGGACTTATACAGTGCTGCTCACAAGTTGCACTGAAATGCTAAAACAACCCTGTGCATGGATGCGGGTGCTTCTCAGCTCTTACTTTAGCCTCTAGRCCTGCTTTCTTCCTTTCTGTTCCAGCACAATCCCCAAGGTAGCAGTTCACAGGCAGGCTGCAGACATCACCATCCTCAGGCCAAGCCCCTAGCTTAGCCCCCAGCCAGATGCAGACGTGGCCTGGCCCTTCACTGTTCAGATATTCCCTGCCTCAAGCAAATTTTTGTACTAATATTATATACAGGCAATTTCTAAGCAAATGAGTATTCTCAGCTTCTCTGACCGAAGTTGGTCAATCCAGAAGTTGTCACCTGTGTTGGCCGTCACAAATTATGCACATAACACTGGTCTTCCCCGCACAGGATGGATGCTTCATCGCAGCTGAATRTTCTTCTCACCTGGTTTTAACTATGGACAGCAGAATTTCTCTGTTGTTGACACTGCAATCCAGACAAATTTTAGCTCTGTTCCGCTACACAGCGTACACCACACATGTTCCTCCAGCAGTCAGCAACAAAAGCAAAACAGACTCAACTTTTATGAGCATCAAACATAGCCCACATACTAGAGGTACATAAAAATGTTTGGCATAGTACAAAATTTATAGCAACYCTTTTAATGTAAGATGCATCACAGCAAAATCTTGATTTGACTAAGTGTTTGACATCTTCACGCAGCCAGTACTGCTAACAGGATTCATAAGTCACATTCCTTTAGCATATGCAACTTTAAAGGGGACCATTCACACCGTATTTAAATCTTACTATAAATTTCCCTGGAGGAGAACCAGCAAAGGATGCGGTCATCCTTTGCCAGTCAGAGGAGCCCAGTCTCTGATTTACAATGATCTAAAAGATTTAGACTTAATGATGACAATTTAATTTTTTGCCGTATTTGTAGAGTTCCTGGTACAATAAAGCTCCTGCCTCCAACCGGAGTCTAGCTGCCATGGTAATGCAAACACAGTAACAGCACAATAGCATGTAAAGGTATGACTGGGAGGAAGAGAATAAGTTTACAGTGATCTCAACTCACTATCAGGTTGGAGAGAGATCAGATTAAGTTAGCAGGAGGCTGACTTCTCAATATAAGGAAAAAAAAAAAGAAAAAAATCTATCACTATCACTGATTTCCCATCTTGTGTTGAAAACTTTGACATACCTTTAAAACATGACATTTCCATTTTTTTACATGGTTGCATGAGTAGTGCAATAGGGAATAATGAGACCACTGTGTCAGGGCTGGAGAAGTTGAAGTCACTTTTCCTCGGCTGGCACCTAAGAGTTAAGTTTTCTCTGCTGCCAGACAAAGAAAAATCAATTCACCCAAACTGCCATGGAAGAGAGCAGAGAGCATAAGGGCAGACGGGGAGTGTTCACACGACTAGTTACTGCATCTCAGCTGGGAAGCAAAAAGGACCTACAGTGGCCTCATCCCTTGGATGGAAAAGATCATGCCACAGTAGCATTTTCTGCAAGCTTAGTTTTCAACAACAGCTGCMTCAGCTTCTCTCTCCTGTGCAGACCTTTCTTTCCCACAGCTAAAACAGATTATTTTTAAGAAAGAAGGCAAAGACTACTCAGGACAAGACAGACATCAATTTCTGCCTTTCAGGCTCCTCTAGGAAGAGAAATATTCCCAAAGCTTGGAAGCATAATACAAAATCATAGAAATAAAATTAAAAAAAAAAAAAAAAAAAAGAAGAAGAAGAAGGTCAGGGAAGCCCTGCACGTCGAGACATTTCGCATTAGATTTTAGACAAGACTAATGACAAATCCACCTTAACCCAAAGGGGGATTCAATGATCCAGTACTACCTCTCTTGTACATGCCAATTTAGAACAYAGCACAACTCGTACTTGCTGCATGCCAGCAGGACACCTTCAGATAATTTGATTCTGGCAATAACATAACACTTTTTCTGATCACAGCAGACTCATCTGCCAGATGTTGCACTCGGGAAGCCCCGCTGTGGTTTCTCTCACTGTGGTGCCTCTGTAAATACTGCAGCTCATAGCTGCCATGTACTGCACTACATGACAAAAATTAAGACACTTTRTGTGAAGCTTTGAATGTTTCTCCTAGGGGAAGCTGCTGCCTTCTTATTTAGACCTGCCRAAGTAGAACTGAAACCAATAAAGCTATTGTGGAAGGAGAAATAGGAGCAAGTGAGGGGGGAGGGAAAACTTTCTTCCAGCAGAGGTTCTTCCAGTTTGCTACACAAGGACAGAGGCACTTAGAATTCCCCACGCTGCACCTTTTTGGAGATCAAATGAGAATCACAAGCTGCAGTTCATTAGCACACAAACTAACCTGAGCAATGCTGCAGAAATCAAGGAGATATTACCAAAGCAGTTTTAAGAGTTTCTGATGGATGTATATCTGTCATAGCGAGAAAGTCTGCCGCCTCCTCCCAAGATATGGGATCCCAGCATCTCCATGTCTGTCAAAATTCACAGCTTCTGTTAACCACAGTTCAGTCTCCTCTGCATAACCCTCTCCAATCCATCTCCTAAATTCCTGTATGCCACTAGGCTCCAGGCATAGCCCGGCTGCTGTGTTGTGCAGGCTGCAAGACTGCAGCCTTCTCTTCCTAGAGCCACCTGCTCCGCCAGCATAAACAGGCTTAAAGAGGAGCCTTTAATGCAACAAGCACATCCAAAAGTTTATGACGGGAATTGGAGAAWGATACGTTTTTTCCCCATGCTTCCAGTAACAGCTGTACATAAGTGAAACTCCTCACTTCAGATGCATCTTCTCTCCATGTTACAGAGCCCAAGTAGACGTTGTCAAGAAGTTGCATAGGTAAAATCAGACAAATACTGTGTTCTGGTAGGATTTATGTTAGTGTTTACCACCCAGTGCATCTAGCATGGCTGTGACTAAATGTCTCATGGAGAAAGCCATTTCACCCCCACACACACTTTATAATTTTAACAGCGCTAACCACAGTCAGATTGAGAGTTTCTCCTGAAATGCTGCTCTGCTTCTCTGCGGTTTGGCAGGTCTCTTCAGCTAGCAAGACACTCTTGAAAGAAAACTTGAACAGAACAACACTGTTCCAGCATCCTTAGCCCCTCACTTGGTCCCTTACCTTTGCTGACACCTGGGTTACAACCACCACCACGTGCTGAAACCATAAGCTACAATGCCCTTCAGTCAGACTATTACTACTAGATACACAAGGTTTCACCTTGCAGAGCTGTTACCAGGAGGAAGAGACTGAAATATGAGCACAAGAGTAAGTGTTCAACCTTGGAAAGATGCAGCGGATTCATTTTARTTTATGCTGGGTGCCATGTAGAGGCTGTGGCTCATGGAAAAGGAACAAACTGCAGCAGAATGGACCTCTCGAGACCTGGGTGTCTCGAGAACTGACTTCAAATGTTCCCTCTGAGCTGGGCATTGGCTTAAAAAATGATTAAGTGTCCTTTGCAATGTAGTCAAACTCCAGCCAACATCACCAGTTTTTCTTTTCTTTGAAACTGAATATAAGCCCTGGACAGTCATTGCCACTTTGTAGTGAGTTAAACTAACATGAGGAAAAGCCGCTATGGTAAAAACCAGGACGTCAATACAAAATAGAGTCACTAACCTTTTGCCATTGAAGTTTGCAGTCACATTTTTTTTTATTTCAATATGAKCAGATTCAGGCCTAGAATAGTTTTAGGAGGAGGATCTTAGAGGCAACTCATACAACAAATTTAGCATCTGCTGATTGATCAAGATTCTTAGCAACTATCTTTCCTAAAAGTAACACCAATGCAAGAAAATAAAATAACACACTCTTGTTTTCCTATGCTGTTCAGAATTTACTACCATGTTTTTTCCCCCCGCTGGGTTTTATTTAAATAGTCTTTGCTTTGGAGAAAACAGTGCCTTTTACACTACAGTTGACCCTCAGGGTTTACTCTGCTAAATGTTTTCCCTGAAAGTAGCCATACTTTCCCTCTGCAAAAAAGAGGAGAAAATATATAGWACTCTTTAAGTCTAGACACATTCTGCACGTAAGTCACTATATAAAGGTAGATGGATTGGGGGGGTCAGCATTTTATTTTTTCTAATAAACTTTTCTATATAAGCCCATGATTCTACAAAAATAAGCAATTCCCTTTCAAAGCTCACCTCTTACTTATTCACTGGATTCCTACAACATTTYGGTGGCTTATCTCACTGCAAATTATCCTTTAATGACTCCATCTTCTGGGTATTAGGAAAGGTAGTTATACTTCTGGTGGGGAGCATGTGAGGAGGAGAAATCACACGTGGGTATTTAGGATTCTGCAATATAAACAATTATAGCATTCAACGTCTGCGAAAAATCAAGTGGCAAATCAGCAGTGAATATCAATTATACATCTGCCGCATCACGGAGGCAGATGGCATTTTAATTGTACATCCAAAACATTATGGACAATTTTCCGCAGCCCAGCCTCATTGAAATGGTGGCTTTACTACCGAAAAATATCAAGGTAGGAGACAAGCATAWTGACTCATCACTAAAAATGCATTTCTGCTTGAAAAATAAATATTCCACCACCAAACCATTAATAATCTCCAAGATTCATAATTCATATGCAGTAATGTTGCTCTCTTGATCTAGATAAGAAACTCTACTGAAGAGGAGCAATACAGTGAATATATGGGTCACAAGACTCAGTTTGGAGTGTGAAATTGTCTAAATGTTCAATGATCAGTGAGCTGAATTCTTTTGATTGCATCAGTAGAAATTGGAAGAAATTGAGCAGAAATGTATAATAATATGGATTTACACTTCCCTCCCTGCTTGATCCTAAGAGAACAAGGATCAAATCCATCTATCATCTCAGAAAGCGATAGTTTTCACAGACTCACAGAACGTGTTTTCCGCAGTGGTGGTGGTTTTAGGGAATTTAAACAGATTCAATACCACAACCATTGATCACCACGAAATCAATGAACACTAGATTATGCATAGAAAGAATGATTACAGCTAGCTAGTGATGGCTCTGCTAATGAAAAAGCACCAAAAGTGTTGTAAACACTTGCTTTATTAAAGATTATTAAAAATCAAAACTAACTGCTTTCTCACTCAGAGGTGACCATGCRCTGTTCTGTGTATACAGGCTTTAGCAGTGAAGTATTCCTGTGTTATTATACACAGTCAACAATACAGATAGCAAATAGGATTTATTCCTTAGTCCCATTATATTCAAAGCTCCTGGAGTTTGCTATTCATTTGTGTATGTGGCCACATGGTCTTAAAACTTCCAATAACTCTCTAGCAGCGYTTTGCACTGCATCACACAAGTGAATAGCAGTCATTTCCTCCTCTTCTCTGCAAATATATTTGGCCCTAACCATGACAAGCACTTCATATCTGAAATACAATTAAACATGCATCTGGTTGGGGGAAATTTAGAAAGTTAATGACTGAAACCTTGTTTGAAAGTGGTATCTCAGGAGTTAGCTGCACACCACTAAACAGAGACAAACCAAGCTAGAACATTGAGAATGGGATCCATGGCGAAGACACCAGGCACCTTTGCACTTTGCAGCTCAGGCTTAATTCCTACTGTAGGAAAATTTCTTATGGATAACCCAAAATTTAAGAGTTAAGCGGAGAGTGCACTTCTTTAGTGGTGCATTCCAAAGYGAGCAACTCCATGTACTAGCTGAGAACAACCTCTCCAAAGAAGTCTAGCAGCAAAACTTTTTAAAAAGTTGGTCARAATATTTGTGTGATACAAAAACATAATTATGCTGAAGTCAGTTAAAGCACCATGTTTAGGTTTTCCCTATTGCAAGTCTTGGACAACAAAGAAAGGTATCTGATATCAGATATACAAAGAGGAAGAGAATGCAAGTGGAGTAACTCAAAGGTAAAGGACTGTGAACAGATAGGCTTTCATAATGTATACCATAGCAGGGATGGTGACAAAATGAGTTTCTGTATCTATCAAGAGAGCRATATAGGCCTATTCAAAAGGAATCATTTACCTTCTGATTCCAAAACAAAACTTTTAAGAGTGGAAAAAAGTTGCTAAGTTTCAAAATTTCTTCTTCGCTTTTCTTGTCACTGTATCTTCAGGTGTGTCTCTGATTTTAGCTATTTAGGACTCAAATGCTCCTTTGCAACCTCATTAACAGCCAGTGGTCTTACAATATTTTGACTCAATAACTTTGATCTGTGTGAAATAYTCACTCCTGCTTTAGACACATGATTAAAGAAGAGAGCATTAAACTAAACTTTATTTAATATAATAAATGTGTGCCGTTGTTAGCAACATCGTTTTGAAAGGATGCAGCTTATAAAAAGATCAATTTTCATTATTCTTTTACTTTCATTATCACTTTTTTCCTTTAAGTAGAAAACAAGGAATTCTCAACCACGCCAATCTGCTAAGGGCTTCCTGAGGAGATAATATTGACCCTTTTYAGAATTATCTTTTGGGGAGTTTAGTGTTCAGTAGAAATATCGCCCTGCTGCTCTCAGGACTSCGATCTACAGAACAGTTTGAGCCGGAGAGGCAGCAGAAAGGTAAATTTCCCTGCAGCATCTGCTGGAGTGRGTGGTTAGAAGCCCCTTTAGGGGCAGCAGGGCAACCAGAACCTTCATGAGAAGGCTAGTTTTGGTCCTTTACCAAACTCCAGTAAACTCAAGCCAAGCCTCAGGTGTCAAGACACAATCCCCACTGATTCAAAGTGTAGACACGGCCTCTTTGCTTGCCTTGTGAGAAGCTTCCCGCAGTCATCAACCTGGTGTGTATGCCTTGCGGCTAACGAAGCTGATGAGAGAGAGCGGTTGGGGCTTTTTTTTTTTAAGTCCTTGTCTAGCCTGCTGAAATCACCATTAAGAATACAACCTGTACCGATCCTTTGGAAAGGTGAGCATTTGGCCACATAAAGCTAGAAAATCATCCTCTCAAACAATTCAGCTGTTTGATGTCTATTTTTTAAACAAGTGGCAAACTCTAATATTAAAAAAAAAAAACTCTAAATGTAGAGTAATTGAGATCACTCTTTTCTCCTTTACCCCTGAAAAGAGACTAGAATAGGGGATAATAGGGGAAAAGATCATGCCAACTTCTTTCTACTACACTAGCTTATATAATGGCAGTAATAATGACCTTGAATAGACATTTCCTTGAGTACTAATGACCTGGGGTTAATGGCCCAAACCATAATTTTATGCAGTCAACTATCACAGTCAGCAATTAATTACCAGGAAATACAATGTGCTTTGATCATTATGGCTCAATTACTGTCATATTCTTTAAAAATGAAAAAACCTCAATCTTATTTACTGTGAAACTGTCCCAGATTTTACTTTAATATATTATCCTTAAAAAAAAGCTCAAACCTATATTAACCAAACATACGCTCTGCAGCACTCCTCCATTAACTTCACAGAAATTATGGGAAGCCAAAATGAGTGTCTTGGAATATGAAGACGACAGGCTGCCCACAAATGGAGAAACATTGTGGAGGAAGGCTTTGTGTGATTTCTACCTCTGTACTAGAAAAACCACCTTGAAAATATTTTTCAGCTCCCTAGTGGCAGTGGTAAATGCATTGGAGGGAAGACAGTGGAAGATGCACTGCAGAGAACAACCCTTCATTGCAAGCAGTTGGCAGGATGTGTTGGAGGGGAGGTCAGGAAGCGAAAGAGGTATTTTGGTTTTCACAGAGACTCTATAATTTGAAAACTAAGACAAATTTACAAAGAGTGTCAGCGAAGATTCTTTTTACTCAGCTTTATACTTTTACCCTGCTTACTGCAATTCATTACMTTTCGTTATTTCAGGAAGGCTTTCAGAGCATGCTCCAAAAGCAAACCACCCTGAACTCATCTCATCATTCCCAGTCAGTTGTTGGCTTCTACCATTCCTCTAAACAGGCTTCTGGCATTCACCATTGCTTTTGTTTAGGTGAAATACAGCCAAAAGATATTTTTGTGGCTCTCTTCATGTCTGGGAGTATTCTTGGGAAAGCTCTGATACCTCTGGTACAACTAGCAATGCTTTGGAGATGCCACTTGGTCACAGTATTTCTGCTGTGCAAGTGCATGCTAACTAGGTTGTAGCCGGACTAGTCAATATGACCAGTCAAAAAGGAAAGTAGCAGCCTCATTTCACATGTTTGAGAGATTTAGCTTCAGGCCAACCCAAGAACGGAATTCATGTCTCCTGAAGGTGGTAATAAGTTTGGGCTAGCTTGATACTTGTCCATTAAACAGCTGTTAAAATAGCCATTAAAACATGAAGCAACTGATTTCAGCCTCCAAAATTCCCTTCCACAAATTTCCATACTTGCTGATCTAAAAAAAAAAGAAAAAAAAAAGGAGAGGGAAAATTAAGGAATGGGGGAGGCAAAAAGCAGGTATTTCTCTGCAGGTGCAGACTAGGGGGATGAGGGGGGAGGGTGAAGGCTACCTAAAGCTTATCAGKGATGGCAGGAACAGAAACATGCATCTACGGATGGCACTTGTTGTGGCCAAGGGATCACCCGGCACGGCTGCCGAAAGCAGGGGACAGGATGCCAGCTGGGGAGAGACCCAAAACTCAGTCTGGTCCCTCCTTTGGACCTGCTACCTCCCTAATACCTTCAGTTTTGGTGAGGAACATGGAATGAACCAGCTGTTACTGTCACTGGCACACTCCAAGAGTGCGTACGCTAGCTAGCGGCCACACGAGCCAAAGCACAAAAATTTGCATTTTCATGGGATTTACTGGGGAAGGAGCCACGTGGGAATTGTCTGTATCTAAGCCTTGACATGCTAACCACATTAGCCTGTCAGAGGACTGGATATTTGCCATGTTGAGAAGTTAAGACTACAGTAATTACATGAGTACAACATTCRTAACCAAAAGGCAAGGAACTGAATAATTACAACTGCCCAATGCTGCAGGTCCTTCCTATGTCTTAGTAGCTATTCATAGCCTTGCATTTTAATTATGACAACTGCAGCATTTCTGAAATTTTGTTTTGACTTGGTGATATCAGTCAACTTTTCTAATGCATTTTATTTTTAAAAAATAAAGCAATATTCTTTTTTGTATATCGACAATGCAAGTTGTCATACTTAGTGATCTATTCAGTCTGTTAAGACAGTACTTTCTTCCTAATTGTTAAAAGGTTCCAAKTAATCATAATAATTTACTCAAATTCCCACGAATTCACTTCTAGAAATAGTCATGCTCTATACCATCGCAGAAAAAAAAAATCCACACCAGTGGCTACATCTCTGACAAGGTAATTTTATCAGTCATTCAGAATGAGTAGCCAGAATAAAAGGCATAGCCATATCCACAATAAAATGAAATAATAATAAAAAAAGATAATAAACCAGTAATCCCTCTTACCTCTCTATTAAAGTGTAGTAATAAATGGGAGAACTGAGATGTGAAAACATAAAGATCTGCTCTTTACAACCCTTTCAAGATTTAAAATACACATGTGCAGAGGGATGAGGAAAAGAAAACTGATGGCATGCACTGCAGCAGAATTGAAGGACTAACAATTTTGTAGTCCTACAGCTCAGATGAGTAAAAGGCAACATCCACCACAGGGAAGCCAAGAGCAATCATGGAGAGTGTTTAATCTCATTCATCAGAATTAAATCGCTGTGTTTGAAATCGTACTGTTAGGTTATAGAGGTGTGCAGTAGAGTTTAGACAGAAGTTAATGCTATAGCATAACTTGTAGAAATAGTAAAGTTCCCAGTTCACAGTGAATAAGGAGGCAGAAAAGACCAGCAGGAATTTCCTTCTCTTACCTCATCCTTCAAGAGAGTAACCAGCACATCTCAGCACTTTGCTGCTAGCAAAGCCCATTAGCAAATTACTGTCTTGGTGAAGCAAGGAGATGAGGGTGAAGCTAGGTGGAGAGTGATTCCTTCCCCTCTGATCTTGCAGTGCCATTGGACATTACCATCTCCTGCCCAGGCCTCCTGCTGCAGAGGAGTCCCACAAGACTACATGGTGAAAACATCTGCAAGAGAAKCAGGGTAGGGCTCCACAATTACTTCCCCTCACTGTTCAAGCATCCTCATGGWTATTAATTTGGGCATGAAGCAGAAAACAGTCAGACAGGAGCTGTGCAGCTGATTCTTGCAGAGATGCGTTATTCATCCCTGAGCAAGGTATGTTCTGCTTACAACCAGATCCCACAGTTTTGCCACATACAGTTGAAAGGATGTGCCACATTGATGTCAGATGACAGTGTCATTAATCTCCACACTACACATGAGAAAGAAATGAGTGGGGTTTATTTTATTTTATTTTATTTTATTTTATTTTAAGGAGTGTGCCAGCCATGGCTTGGCTTGCAGGTCAACGTAGTAGTTTGTAGGTCAGGGCACAGTAAGGAGCTTTGAATGTCAAGGGGTTCTGCATATTGTCAACAGCAAGACAATAAAGCCTGAGACAGACAGAAAATGACTTCATCCCTCAACTGTAACTTTGCTGGTCCCAAGGCATTAATATGATCCCCCCAAGTCAGTCATACTGCTGCAGACCTATCTAAAATTTGAGTGGGASAGAATATAATTTTAGGGCAAGGAGAGAATTCAGTTCTAGGTCTAAATGGACTTTAGAAGCTCTTCATCTTTTTAGTTACTTACCCAATTTGCCTTCACAAGGGCAGACTGCAAGTATAAAAGCTCAGTAGTCAAATACATGGCATAAGTTATGAAATACCCAGAATGTTGTCAAGTCTAATACCTAGGGAGCCAACAAARCAGGGCATGGTCTTTGCAGCATTTAGTAATAATAACTATTAATGAGACTTCATGGCTATGAGCATGTTTGAAGGAAGATTCTACAGAGTTTGGTCTTAAGTTTCAAAAAAGAATGATCAGAGCTGTGAGATTTATGTTCTTTTGAGGACTCTGGTTTAGCAGTGCTTGAGGAATGGAAGGATAATTTAGGAGAATTGTCTTTAAAGGGAGAACTAGCACAGCAGCAAACTGAGATTTTCAATTGGTGCTGACACTCCGACACCAATTATTTATGCTATGATTTAGATATAGGGCAGTTTTCACACTGTCTGCTATGGYAGATGTCTGCCTTAGACACTTGTCATGATGTTTTCCACCCAGGAGAACAAGGAAAGAATCAGACTGACAGCCCTCATAGTAGGCACACCAGCTAACTTCTCGCTCTTGACCCTGGCATTGTGAATACCATGGCTTCTAGAGCAAATGTCTGAATTAGACAGCCAGGAACAGAACAGACCATAACTATAGTGGTCTCCTCCAAGAGATCCTTCCAATATAAGAGTAGAAAAGGATCCAAGCAACAACAAATGACACAGAAGGACAGAAAAGAAAGCAGAATACTCATTCCTCCATGTGGCATGGTGGTGAATGCGAGAGACACAAGACRTCCTCTTCCCTTTACAGAGAGGAAGGATGATCCTCCAGAAACTAATTAAGGACACAAGCCTGACTGAATGCTCTGAATTACCTTTTAGAAGTATCTTCTTTCCCTTTAACCACAGAGGTTTTGTGTGGTTAGAGTTGACAAGAATATCTCATATCAGCCTCAGTTTAGAAYGTAACTCAGATACATAAAATAATAAATTTTACAGTTTGAAAGCATCACAGAATACCCTGAAATGAAAGAYGRCTCTATGGCAACAAGCAATTGCCATTATTTTACTAAATGTGCATGTTTTCCTTCAAGAAATAATGTTGTTCCATTTAGAAAATATTTATATACACAGATCAGAGAGGGAAAATCTGGGTTATAAGAATGGGAGAGCTTCAGTCTGGCAGAGGCTATGAGAGCAGTTAGCAGTCATTCTGAAACCAGAAAATCATGATCTTCTTTCCTACCATTTCAAGAGTGTTTTGGACCAATTAGTATACACTATGCAGTTTACCTTGATCATCTGTTGTCTTTTAACACAGATTAATTAGTGTTATAACCTACAGTAGTTTGAAGGTCAAGTCACTAAGATCTAATTTCATGAAATGCAGTAATGCTGTCTCAAGAGACAGCAGGTATCATAACTTATTGTGGTGTTAAAATCTGTACAATAAATATATGTCTCTAAAGCAGCTCTAAAGTTTTACAACAGACTAGTAAGATGAACATAAAAATCCTACTGGTATTGCACTTACTCCCAGCAGCATTAATGATCTTAACACAGCAGGCGTTTTCCCTCTTTACAAGATATGGTATTTGCTATTTCATGCTTAAATGATTCCTCCCCTCTGATCGTAGAAGCTGAAGAAGCCCCATTTTCAAGTTTCAGTAACACAATGAGATAACCCTTGTGGGCAGTGTTTAGCCCAACTTCCACCATGCTGAGCAAAGCAACACCCCTCACCTGCTGCAATCTCTGGAGCCAAGTAGGGGCAGCACCGCTACCAGGCAAGGCACAGTCCCGAGTCATTTGTAATACAAGTCATTTACAAAAATGGACAAGGTGCAGKTAGACTTTCAGACTGCAGTCTTTTTAAGGAAATAGTATCTTTATATCAGGAAAATATGCGTTTAAATGTTCCTTCACTTGACCTTCCACTTCAGCCCAGTGGAATTGGGAGTGGGGAAAATCACTAAAGAAAATAAAAAAAGAAAGAATCACTTAATTGACTAGAAAACAAGAAGAAAATAAGAGCAGATTCAAATTAGTCAGGCCCTTATACAGCCAATATTTATATCACTAAAGTGAAGTAGGTCCATCAATACAGGGCTACTGGTTTAATGAAATTATCCTGTGTACTGCCTAAGCAAGGTGCATCTCCCCCCAGRCCTGCCACCTAGGAGCTGGGACTCAGAAGTGCCACGAGGTTAGTACATAGCTCTCTCCTCTGGGGTATTGACACTAGGTGCCCATGTGGTAGACGCTCCTTCTTCTACAGAAGGTGGTGAACCCCATCCTGTGGAGATGTCTATCTCTCTCAATTGAYTGAAAAGGAGTTTGGCATGAGCAAACTCCTCGCTTAGATCACTTGATTGCATAGACTTCCAGGACAGTCAAATAACAGCTCTGCACCCCRGCTTCTTCACCTGCAACCCAAAGTACTCAGACGTATCCCATTGAGCAAGACAGATCTTCAGACTGAGTATGATGCTGCACTGTCAAATATTCTGAAGACGACAACCCATTAAAAAGCAGACGGTTGGATATATAACTACGCACGCATGATATTGCCATAGTACCAAAATATTCCTCACTGCTGAAAGAYGGGTCTCTTGATGAAGAAAGCCCATCAAAATATTAAAAGCTACTTTTCTGGACTTCCCGAAGATATCTAATCCTTTAATCTCTGGAGGATGGCAGTTTTAGAAGGGATGCCATTATGGCTGCTTGTTGTGGGATGAATTATGCATGAATTTATTATTGATTCAAGGGGAGACTGCTCAAGCATGCACTCAAAGCTAAGTCAGAGCAGAAGGGAAAGGATGAGGTTTCTATAGTTAACTATAGCTCTTTCATAGTCCAAGAACAATCCAAAGCAAAACAAGCAGTTGCATGGTCAAGGTATTTTGCATAGCAGAGACCCCTGCCACAGCTGCCCAAGAAGGGGGGACCTGGGATGCCCCGGCTGCAGGGCAGAACCACAGGAACACCTAGCCCACCTCGAAATCCCAAACATAGCCCAATACGATAGTGTTCATGCCACCACAGAAAGTCAGGTGGGTGGACAGGAATTTTGTGGACTGCTTGGCRCAGAACCAGGTTGATGTGGTTAGCTCAGCTACAGAGGTGGTGAGTAGAGCTTGGGAATTAAGAGGGTTCTGAAACTAAAAGCACATACAGCCCAGATGATYACCCCAGGGTAATACAGACCTGTCAGTTTGACTTTGAAATGGAAAAAGAAAGAGGCTTTTTAAACAGCCAGGAAGGCTGGAGATAAGCAAGGGGAAATGATGATGAGCTTGTACAGCAAGTCAGTCACCAGCAAATATAAAACAAATCACAYGGAGGTTTAATAACACATTTAGTGTTTCAAGTAATGGACATAAAATCTGCTTTTCTCAATTTGACCTCTGTTAACAACACACGGCACTACAGAACTATTATGCTGCAGCRTTCCCATGATAAACTCATCTCACCTGGGAGTGCTAGGGACCGTTTCCTATCACAGTCAGAAAAGAGATCAATAGTAATAATTACACATGCACACACACTCTCTTGTTCTTTTCTTATAGCAACCCTTCTGTGGAAACATTACAGTGACATTTAGGCAGAAAAACATCCAGCAGAGATATTACACTGAAACTGTCCCTGATGCTGCTGCACAGAAAATGGCAAGAACAGTGAGGGGGCATAAAAAGAGGGAGTGAAACCAGTAAAACTAAACAACTCTAATAGCCCAAAGGGTTTATTTTAATTGCAGTAAGACAGTGGCCTGTTTCTGGACTCAGCCACCATGCGTTACGCTAAATAATCTTCTTTTTCTGATACTATAAATATGCAGAACTTTGAGAAGTAGGTCAGTAGCTCAACACGTTGTAGCAAATACCTCGGATAAATACTAGTTATTTCTCTGCTGTCTGCAGACAGTAYCAGGTCCAACATACTGTTTAGCTAGTCAAAGGGCTATTCACTGCCTTCACAGCCTGTTCCCCAAATGATCACTGAAGTACCTGGTCACGGCTAGCAATGTGCCTGTCAACCCACAGAGAAATCAAGCTGTTCCTCTCAACATTAAGTTGTCTCACAGGCAGCAAGGGCAAAACAAGGAGAAAGCAGAAGGATGTGAGAAGTCGAGATACGGATATAACGAACAGAATGAAAAAACCTACAGCCCAGGTTAAATCCAGAAAGCAAGTGTCAGCTCTGTCGTAAAGATGACTTCAAAACACTACCATAACTGCTGGGCTTTGAACGTTGGTCAAGATGCATTAAAAACCATTGCGGGAGGAACACGGGTACCAGMCGAGCCCTTTGCAAAGTTCCTCGCGACCCGCAAAAGCCAAGCTGATAGCTCACACCAAATCCTCCCGAGGATTTTGTGCCCTGAATTGCTTCCTCTGTGCCCCCCCCGCACCCCCCGCAGCAGGTTTCGGCAAGCACTCACCATCAGCAAGCTGAGGGCAGATTCGGGAGCACGCTGCACAGCCATGGCCGTCTCCTCCTACGTGCAAATCCTCCCTACGACTCGGTCAGCCCTCGGCCCTCCGTCACGGCAAAGCATCCACAGGAGCTCCAGCTAACTGCAGGGAAAGAAACCCCAGATCAGGCTCGAGAGCATTCGCAAGAGGAGGAGAGGATGGATGAGGGGGTGGGGAGGAGAGGAGGGAAGGAAATAACCTTCTCAGCCAGGGAAAGGAGCTTAAGCTAGGCCAAATTTTACACTAGAGAGAGGAGGGGAACGAAATGGAGAGCCTGCTGGAGAAATGAGATATCAGAAACTGCAGGATATTTAAAGCTCAGATGCGTGCTGCTACAGCGAGCAGCAGGAACGGAGGACGTGCATCAAACACCTACGTGACAGGTTAGGTCCCAGCCATTCCTCCCGCTGCCCCAGCACGCTCAGTATAATTGCTTTTAATTGCTGCTCTCCTTCCTCCATCTAAATGAATGCTCAGGCTGAATAAAACAGCAGTGCCCTGACTCTGCATCTTCTGCTCTGCCCTGGCAATGCTAGCGCAGAAACAATGTCAAACACTGCAACGTACCGCTTCCAAACCAGCCAAATCTCTTCTCTCTTCTTGCAAAACCCTGCTTCTCCTTTTCTTTTCTTTTCTTTTCTTTTCTTTCTTTCTTTTTTTTTTTTTTTTTGAAAGCAGACGCCTGCATAATACAGACATGAGCAATGAAGGAGAGGAGCCAGAACCGGTAAGCACCCAACATTCACTGCAGAGCTAGAATTACCTTTATCGTGTTCAAGCAAGAGCTGGATTACGCACTGACCCCTTTCACCTTACTCCCTCCACCCCCCCCCAAAAAAAAAAGAAAAAAATGTCTGTTCCTCCTCCTTCTCCTCTCCAAATGGACCCAGCTCCCCACGGAGCTAGCACACTTCCTAGAAACGTGTAATTACACAGCCTGGTCTGCTCGCACTCTGCTCGCGCCGGCTGCACCGCGGGGAGGCGGCAGGCAGCCCCCCCCTTCCCTCTGCACGGTTACGCGCTGCAATCCCCCACGGAGCTCCGGCCGCTCGGGAGGTCAGAGACGGCTAATTGCGAAAACGGGGGCAGTTAAGACCCRGAGACAAATTAGTCCTGAAAATAAGCCACTTGTTTAAGTATTGGATGCAAATGGAAGACCAGCTTTCCTAAAGCCTTTACAAAATAAACAGAGCACCCCTGTATGAAAGCCAGCATCCTTATACGAAGGTCACAGCTCTCACTCAGACACATCAGAGTACCTGGGGTTTAGGGGCACTAACCCATCCAGAGCCCTCTCGTGACATATGGGGCCCTCATTTTTGTAGGGCTCAAAAGCCTCGTGGACTTTAATATTTCAACTCTCGCATCTCCCCTCTGAAYGAACACAATTTTGGCTTTGTTTCCAGAAATATTAGGCTTAACGCAATGACAGCGTCTGTTCTTCTTCCAGATCCTACTTGCCCGTTCCCCTCCCTTTCATGATTTTGGAACCCAGTTAGAAGTTTCAGTCAAATCTAACCAGAGAGAAGCAGTCTGACACATGTCATTCCTGCAGATGTCATGGAAATTGGAAGCTATCTAAGAGAATCGCAGTGGTGTCTCTGTGAGGACAGGCAGCAATCCAGGCCYCTGCACACGGTGAGCAGTGGTTAGCAGGCCAGTCAGTGAGTTCATCGTACTGAAGCACTCATGGGTCCAACCTCTTATTGCTGACCTATCACTATGCTTCAGCAAACAGGATATGGGGACATGGGAGATGATAGCAAGCATTTCCCAAGGTCATACAGGACATTTGCAGCAGACCCATACCTCCCTGTTAGCTATTTTGTGAGCCATGGAATTGATCTTCTCGTAAGGTACATACAGCACATGCAATAGAGAAGCTTGGGCTCTTCATGTAAACATGGTGTCCATCACAACAATACCAGTGGAAACTCCAGCAGAACCAGGGGTCAGTGAAAACCCCCGCAAGCTGATGCACTAAGCCTGGTGGTGCAGGGTGACCACAGGGCTTCTTTCCTCCCAGGCAAGTTCTCCATGAAGGGATGTGGGAGAAGGAAGTCATTCATGCTGAGGAAGGATGCTCCTCCAGGGAAAACAAGGGCTGACTTGTGGTCACAGAGAAAGGAGTTTTCTGAGTCAAAAATAGATAACTGAATCTTTTTTAGTAGCACCATGACAAATATGCTAAGGTTATATTTTTCCTTACACTAATCTAGTCTGATGTAATATATAGAAGTGACTGCAGAGATGAGTCTTTCAGTAACCCCTGTATCTGAGAAACAAGGCTTTCCTCCTCTTTGCCAAGCAAGTGCTTTTAAGGCACTAGTCTACCGCTAAATTTGTGGGCCTAGCTAAAATGAGGAGTCCTGAAGAAAACGAAGAGCAGATTCTTCTTCCACCTCTAGGTCCTTAATTCTTTCTACAATTGTAGGGCAAAAGTCTGAGTCAAACACTAGGGGCTACTTAGAATTTAYGGCGTCCTTGGAAAAAATTCTAAATGTGTCCTGAATTCTACAAGTGTCAGGGTAACGATCGTACGTAGGGAGCCATCTGTGCCCAAGTATATGATCAATGGCTTGAAGGTACAGTTTACTTTCTACCATTTCAGTGAATAAATTGTGTGGTGAAAGAGGAAAGATTTGATCATTAGTCATTGGACTTTGGCCAGAGATGATGAAATAAATTTAATAAGTTCATTTTTTTAAGATAATTAAAACTGATATCTATGTTACAAAGTTATGATACTTGAAAAAGGAAAAAAAAATAAATATCCAGTTTTGTTTTGCCATATAGCTTGAGGAAAACATACCCTACAATTGGTTAATAAAGATAACTGCTTACAATTGCTAAGACAAAACTTGTTACAGCACACTCAGGACTAGTAGAAGAATTAACCCTGTTAAGTAGACATAAAGCACTTGCGGACCAGTCTGTGTCGAGGAAGCCTGCTATCACAAGCATTCAGCTGACAGGGATAATATAGGAATGCATATACCATGCCGTGGTGGATCACCACCRTTAGAGCTGGTGGTTGTTGGGGCTGGGATTTGAGGTTCTGGTAATGCAACGCGTAAGAAAATTGTCCGCTAAGAGCACATTATAGTGACTGCTTGTGGGCATACAGAACCTGACAGGGACCTGTGGGCCTCAAAAGGAGTAACGACTTTGGAAGCTGAGAAGAGTAAGATATTGCTAATGGTATGAACACAGGAAATAGAGAGCTCAGGATTAATTGCAAGATTTGGTCTCAGCTAGTAAAAAGCTTATATTTCATATTAAATTTGTTTCCTGTATTTTTCATAAATTAACAAACAGCAGCTCTGTTTTTCTGTGAAGTCTATGAATACTTCCCATATTGCCACCATTATATTGCAACCACTAAAAAGCAAAGTATTTTCTCCAGTCACCTGTGACATTTGAGAGAGATCAAAATACAGATATCAATTCTGTCTTGCATCAGATATGTGTTTGAGTGAAAGGTTGTTTAGCAGTATGACAACTACCAGAAGGTCATTTATATAAAAGGGCATTTAAAAGAAAAAAAAAAAAAAAAGAAATCATTTGATCAAGAGAAGCTGAATGTAAATCAAGTTGAAAGCTGCTATTTTTAGTAATTTAATAAAACAAGTTATATTATTGTTCTATCAGGAAAGCAGTAAATTAATGTTGGCATTTCTACTATGAACACTGAAGTGACCAAATCACACTAATTTACAAGAAACTCACCCATCSAAGCATCCAATGGAAAAACTAGTGAGCATTTCCAAAAACCTCTTCTGAGGTTATATTTAAGTTAATGCTAGGCATGCAAGATTTTAAACCTTTAATTCAAAGCATAGTGAGCTGCCAGGGGATGTGGATAGTATAGATGATGCAAAAGCATGAAGCTCTATCTGAATTTACTGAATTTCCTTCAGCCGTTCACATGTTTCTCCTGCATCTTTGCCTCTGCTGGAATTCCCGTGATGAGCTTCAAGCAGGCATTAATCACAGAAAACAAGTTTGCGTTATGAACTCCCATGGCAAAAGTGCTTGTTGTCCTCTCACCCACAAAGAAGGAACCACTTCATATAACAAGTCATAGTGAAGCCACGCAGCTGGGATGTCCAAAAYGCCTAACCAAGCTATGGAGAAATACAATAAAAAAAATAGAGTCACATAATTCAAATGAACAAATGCAAGGACCTACACTTTGCTTGTWGCATATCCCCAAGAAAGGGAAAAGGCTGACTCCAACTAAATATTCATTGTAAATTACTCATTCAGCTTTAACAAAGGTAAAGAATTTATTGCATTAGCTCTTCTCTTTACATTCATTTCTCTCAACCTYATTAAAAAAACAAAACCAAAAACACTTGTCGTGCCCCACAATCAGATCACACAACGATCTGGGACTGTGACTATTTCTTTTGAAAACTCTCAGAAGCTTTTGATAATTGTGATGATAAGGATTACTTTTCAAGCTACCAAAGCACTACAATACAAAAAGAAATGTATGCAGGACCAGCAGGACCTCCGGTATGTATGAGACTGGGGTTGTACCAGTACTAAGAGCTAGAATGATGGGTTTATAAAAGTACACCCTAGTCGCACACAGGAAGTGCTTCTGGAAGCCAGGTGGATTCTCATCAGAAGTGGTGTACCCTCAGGTACAGCGAGGCCTGTTGCATCTGCCAAGCTCCTGTAGGAAGGCCAACACGGGCAGCTGCCTCGACTGCTGCTGCCTCTCAGTTTCAAGGTGATGTTTGGCCAGCATGCAGGGAGAGGATTTGTTGCTGGCCCACTTAGTGGAGTTTCGTACCAGGCCTCGTATCCCCCTTCTGCAAGAGGCAGCYGTCTGCCTCCCAGATGCAGTGGCGCTCAGTAACTACTTGGCACTCACAGGTCTCAGATCTATCTAYGTTTTTTGTCCGAGCTCCAATTCCCAAGTATACTCCCACCCAGCTGTCACAGCCAAGACCTAGTGAGCATAGAAGAGTGAGTGCATGTGAGTGAGAAAAACTAAATGAACACACCTGCAGGTTAAAAACCAAAAAATAAGCATGTCATGACTTAAAGTATGACTTAATAGCATAGTAATTATCATTCAGAAACCATCAGAAAYCAATTTAAGAGCCTTGGATTTCATAATATGATAGTTTAATCTGACATTTATGAGACAATAGGCTCAACAGATGTTATCAGCYTAGCTGAACTTCATAGAGGCCCAATAGAGCATTTGAGAGCCTGTATGTGTTACTGCTGTGGTTAAATTYGTCTTCTGAAATCCATTCCCCAGTGCTGTCATGGGATCTAGCAGRGCGTATTTGTGCTGCTTTTCCTTGTGGAGCCTCCTCCCTTCAGCCCTAGAACAGCCTGTGCACAGTATGAACCTCGTTAAATATCCAGCCAAACAAAATTKGTGTGAAGTGGCTACTGCTATATAATGTCTTAGGGCAGAAAGTGAAACGGAAGTTAGAGCAAGTAGCAGCTATCTGAATACAAGTGTTGCTTAGAGCAAACAGTCAATTCTGAGTTTTTGTCCTTAGACCAGCAGTCAYTTGAGCTAATGTGAACAATTTAGGAATACGATGTCTAGCCTAAGATAGTCCATAAAGGCTCCTTCACCAGTCAATGGACTAATACATGCGACTCCAGCGGGTAGGTTAATGATCCCATCTATTTTCAAGGGTAATGAGTGTCCTCTGGAGATACTGACTCTATCCACTGGCTGCTACAGAAGCCTCGGTGACAATTTTAACATTGGCAACAAGTTTCACCGTACACATCAGCCTTGAGAGTTACCCCCAGCTACCAGCCACACTGGTTGTGCGTGCTGTGAGCATGTCTGCCTAGGCTTTCACACCTGAGCTGCAAGGAGCAGCCCAGGCTCAGGGATGGCAGTGGAGAATACGCGCGAATCCCATGGTCCAAGAGAGTCCGGCTCAGAATGCTCCCAGCACTGAGCCAGAAGACACCTGCTCTCCCTTTAGTTTACTCTGTCCTTCTGCTGTGACCTGAGGTAAGTTCAGAAAGACAAAACTGATTCTTAAAAAGTCTCCTCTAGAGAGGGAAGAAAACCAGATTGACAGCTGTGGCACAGACAGATACCCAAAGGGGTAGCTCACCTACCTTGGATTTAGCAACAAAAATAGCACAAGCTCACCCRAGAAACACAACAACATAAACATCAGCTCTATCTCTCTGGCAAAAATATTTATTGGTAGCATAATTACATTTTGATTATCGCACAGATGYTTGAATGATCCAGTGGTGTTAGACATTGTACATATACCTTACTGGACCGGGGATGTTATTTTCATATCAATGATTTATAATGACTTCCACAGAAGAATTATCCAAATGGACCATGAGCTCTTACATGCTTCAGAGTGAAGTCTGAGCTTAAAAAAAAAAATAAAAATGATTACTTGCACAGTCTGTTCATCAAGCTCAGTATCTTCCAGCAAAGTACTAGAACCTCTCAAACAATCACGGCTATTTCAGCAGTGGTTGTTGTAGCATGACTTAAGTAAGAAGAATTGCTCACCCTGAGGATTTTTAAATCCATAGTGAGCTGGAGGGAGTAAGAATGTTTGGGGGGGGGGCAGGGAAAGAGGGAGAAGTTTATATATAGATATGTTGAAAGTTGCACGCATAACAGTAAAATGCAAATTTTTAATGCATTTGGAATATTTTCAGCTATCCATATATCAACACTTGCCAAAGCAAGTTATCACAACATAAAGAACATTTGGTTGCTGTTTCATTATGTAGTTCAAGGAACATTGGAGTGTTAAACAGAAGTCTATTTTAAAATAAACTAGAAAGCTAGTTTTATTCACTTACRAATTACTGTTACAAGGAACTAATTTATTAGAGTGTTAATAAAAACAGAACTGTGCAATMTCTACAGTTATGAAGTGTGCACGAGCATTAGTATGCAGCGGGGTTCCAAATACTCTTCCTTACTTCAGAAATATATTCTGTGAAAATCTCACATAAAGAAACAAGCAATTCAGCTCAGTCCATTAATTGCCCTAGATATCATGGCTGGTAATCTGCAAATTAGATTATAAAACCTCACTGAATATAAACAAATGCTAAGATAGATTGCCTTTGCTTTCTCAGCAATTAGTTCRCAAAGCAGTTACTGTATTTTACGTTTTAACTGTATTAAAGAGCCAACAGTGATTTCACAGTAAAGCAGCTTCATAATGAATATTGTTTTTATGAATCCTAAGTCCAGTCATTACGTTTTATGGGTGCCCATATAATCAGAAGTATCTTTCAAAATTAAGTTATCACTCTATCTAATCAAATCCTCCCTACAATGCTGCTTGGAGCAGAAGCTAGGACTCCAGGCCCACGTAGGGGCATTGGATGTCCAATTTTTCACCCAGATGTGCCTTCTTTTCCTCTCCTAGGAACATCAGCCGGTGGATATTGAGAATTTACAGTGTTAGTCAGGGATTTTTGGATGTCTGGTATCTCTGACCAGTGAGATACATGGATAAAGGCTCTGACTGGGATGTTCTACACCTAAAATTAAGGGGTCACTGTAGTGAACATACTCACAGTAGCTTTCATGTCCTAGGAAAAGGAAAGTTAAATGTATTTAAGTGCCTTTCTAGACCACAGCARTTAAGAACTAGATCCAGGGAGAGACTAAACCACACCATTGGAAGCTCTTGAGGCACTGATACTACTCCACATCTCTGAGCATGCACTTGACATGCAGTAGACCAGGATGACAGTTAAGCTGACAGACAAGGAGCTCATCAGCCCTCAGATGCAAAGTCTGAAGACCCCTGAAGAAGTTCACTTCCATTTCAGGACAGAGACAAATAGATCAAGTCTGAAACGCTGGAGCAATTGATACTGGTCTCRGCGTGCAGCTGGGCTTCCCAGTGCTCCCACAGATATGGCTTACTCTAAATCAAATATTGATTTTCCTCATTTCACATATTGGCAGTGGCTTTGCCATTAAAGCCAACTGGCTGTTTAACGAGCTTTTCTTTCTCACCGCCTCTCACTAGTTACTGGCCCTAGCTCCGGCATGGATTGTAGCTATCAGATTCTAATGTAACGCAGGGATGCAGACAGACGATCGGATGCTCAGACGGATCAGACCACCTAAACACAACGGACATAAGAATGTGGGTGAGCCTAGGTCCTGAGCCCAGGACCCCTGAACAGCCAGCCAACATGACTTGCAGAGCTGATCAGTGAGGAACAAGCAGACAGAAATCTCTTCTATATCCCTACCCTCACATTTTGGCACCCAACCCCATGGACATGAGCAGAGTTGCACTTCAACCTCCAAAGCAAGTACGGCAGAACACACACTTCAGAAGAACAGGCCATGGGGTAGGCCACACTGATGGCAAATTGCTTGAAAACATCAGTGGTTCTACTCACGTACTTACAGCACTGATACGTGGTAGTAAAATTCTGTTGAATTTTTGTTTCCTTGATTTTCCAGACTCAAACACAATATTAATACACCAAGTTTTCCCGCTTTCTTAATTTGCAAAGTAATATAAACTTTCATGAACAATTAAAGCATGCTACTTCCYTTACCCAGGCATCTGAAAAGTCATGCTTCATTCCTCCCAAGGCAAGTAAATGGAAAATAATATTTTATTCTGCTATGTTGGGGGTCTAATTCAGAATCTAATGAGTTCAATAGATTTTTATACTGAAATTAAACAGGATTTAGATCAACTTCTCACTGAAAAAATATATTTCAACTCTTCTATACACAAACAGCTGGTAGCTTAAAGACATGCATTTTCTTTGGAGTATCTTCCCTTGGATAAGCCAAGGCCTCTTAACTTCTGATAAGTGTTGTCACTCGGAGGTGTACATGCTTGAGCTAAGGGAAATGTTATAACAGTGATATTCCACAGTCCTCGGGCTACAACGCTCCAGTGCTCGGATATGCAAAGGCCATGCTAAGATGCAATATTCCGACTGTGAATTTTGCACCATTATCACACCTTGATGCCTCTTGTTTTCTCAGGATTTTCAATAGAACATGAAGTAGCAGAGGTGGGAGCACAGAAAAACACTGCCTTTACAGTAGTCTTTAACAAATCATGTAGTCAAAAAAGCTCAAACTCAAAAGAAGAAAAAAAGTGTTAGTCTGCATCTGTGTCAGCAGGCAATAACACTCCATTTACATGATTAATACATGAAAATTTTAAAAGAGAAAGGGAATATTTGTCACTATACTTCCTCAAGATCCCAGGAAGAAGCACTTCCACAAGGTCTTTCCCAGGACCAGGAAACAAGGCCGAGAGCCACGTCAGCTCCATGCTTGGAAGTGYAAGTGCTCTCTCAGAGGTCTCCACTGCCACCCTCACATCCAGTGTGGCCTGGAGAGTCCCGTTCTCTCCTGGTCCAAATGGTGCAAGACACCTTTGACATGAATCCAGATCATGGACAAGAGTCTAATTCACTGAACGCTTTCCTCAGTGGAGTACAATGCTAAACCCTCAGCATAGTTGCATCTTCAGCACCTGATATATTACCCCACCTTTAATTTGGCAAGAGTCACTCACTTGGTCAGTACTGCTTAYGTGTCTGAGCGGATGCTGCACCAGAGTCAAACATGTCTTCACTTGGCCTTCTCCTTTCTGAACTCCACTTGGCTCCGTGCTGCGGCTACCATAAAGACAGGACATCACAGGAGACCAGCTTGGATAAAACAGTCAGCTCCTCACAACCTATAAAAACCAACAGGAAAAACCCCTCACAAGTTCAGCTGTACTTCTCRTGGCCAGTGAAAAGTTTTACATGCCTGCAACAAACTGGGTCCCCCTGGGAAGGAAAACCAAACCCAGCACCTGGGGACAGGAAATCAAGCATATGAAATTCAGTCATTAAACCTACCTCCCCTCGCTTCTCCTCGGCCTGGGAAAAAGCTAATATTCAGCAACTTGTTTCAACTCTTACCTCAGGGTATCAATTTTATTTGCAAACATAAAATTGCARTATTATGCCAAAGCAAAGCTATTTCCAAGGCAAAAAGAGATCATAGAAACCTTACGTCCGACAACYGATATTGCTTCTTCCCCAGAGCCTAATGCAGGCAGCTGCCTCCACACACCCTTTCTCCTTCATTAACGTCTTCAAAGGATTTCATAGCCGTCATAGTCTTCAAAGGATCAGTCTCACCTTGGAGGCACCTGAAGGATGCCCTGTCTATCTTGGTAAAATGGCACCTCAATCTGCGGGGTTTATGTGTTTCTCCTTCCTCCTGAGATCATAGCATCTGAGCTATTCCTGAATATGCTTATTCACTGAACATTTATTAAGGAAAGGAAATTCTCATATCCCTGCTCTGTAGCCAATGAACTTTAAACAAATGTGAAATTTGAAAGTATTTAGATCAATTCCAGTGAAGTCGCTGAGAAATGCAGTCACATYAACAAGAAACACTGCAAAACACAGATCCAGACTGACTGAAGCTACCCATAAACTGTAGTCACATTTGGCAAACAATTTCCAGGGGAAATTAATGGAAGACAATAAAACAAATGAATCAAGCTGTTTTATTTTAGTAATTTCTAAATTTATAAAGAATTTGTATTTATAAATGTAGCTAAAATTGTGCTCCTAAAATAAAGATGTGTTTTGCTTGTGAAGATTTGAATGCTTGGTTTGATTTTAAAATAATTAATTCAGCCACTTCTTTCCTTTTTGATGTGAAAAATATTACTTTTGTTTAAAGTTGACATAAAATATTTCTTCTATTTCTGAAATCAATCACACAAACAAAAAAATTAGAAAAGTCAATTATGTGCTAAGCCTTATGAGTGACACATACAGAAATAGGTAACTGAAGTTGAACCTGCTGGATATTATTTTTCTATCCTCTCCTTGTTCCAAAGGAAGAGAACATTGACTGTTTCTATTAAAATACAGTTAAATACTCCAATTTTACTAATACAGCTCTTTTGAAGTATATTTTGCAATATGAGAAGGCCTTCTTAGAAGTGTGTGACCTTTTACAGCGCTGGATCTGAGCAAAATGAAACAGGTTTTTTTACAGTTATTCCAAATAGTTCTTTGTGAATTGGGTAATGAAAATTTCCTTTAAAATGTCAGATAAACTTACATCAATTTAGTCCTCCCAGCTTGCATTATGTTTCAAGTATTTTTAGGCAAGTTCTCATTCAGATAACATATTAATGCTTTATTTACAGGAAATGACATAAATAGAAGTTTATGTACCTTGTATTAGGTAGTGATGTTTGTTAAACAAAAACATGTGGCATTTATTTACATTCAGGGAATACATTTAGAAGGCAATTTGTTGCCTTGATGCTACCAATGGCTGAACAAATGCTGAGCAAGTGTAAGTAAGTGCAGTGTTCTTTTTAAAAAATAATGAGCCAGAATGTCTTTATTGCTTTGCTAATTAATACAAGGTTTAGTTCGCGGTTCTAACTTAGCATCTAACTTAGCACAAGAGTGCAAGAGTGTCATGCATTTCCCTAACACAAGAGCATCTAAATTTCCCTTATGGATTTGAAAAGAGAAGAAATCCTTTCTACAGATTTTTCAGGGTACCCTRTGGAAATCAATAGTTTGGCTAACATTTTCAGCTCAGTTCTATCAGAATCTGTGAAATGGTAAAACCAAAGTGGAGAGTCATGTCATTGCTATTGCACATTTTTACTGAGGAGAGACTGAGAGAGCTGGGACTGCTCAGCCTGGAGAACAGAAGGCTCTGAGCTGCTCTGAGCATGGGGGTTGGACTAGATGATCTCCAGAGGTCCCTTCCAACCTTAATCATTCTGTGATTTTAAGATATCTTGTAAAGGACATTAAATGTTATTGATACTTATTGCTATTTATCAGAAAACTTTTTCCAGAAGGACCTCTGCCCCCAGTAAGTGACTCCTCCAAGGCTCTGATGCTTTATTTTCAGTGTTCTGCACAGAAGATATAGAACCAACTTTAACTGCTCATATGATTTGAAGAAAAGTCTGACCCAGAATCCTCTTAGGAATGGAACATTTCCAGTGGTTGCAACCATCCCCTTTATTCCTCTTAGTAATAGCAGAGACAGTCATTTTATTCATTTTTTGTTATATGTGCATGGTGAGCTTGGGAAGTTGCCTACACGTCAGTTAACAAGGAAAAGCCAAATGTGAGCTTTGGAAAAAAAAATAAATAAACTCTAGCTCTTAAGTTGCTTTTGTAGACCTAAGCCCCACACTAAACAATGAGATCTTATGAAACTGTGCATCTCCTGCCCTTACAAGCTACTCCTCTGCATGATACAAGTTCCATGTTCTGGTGGAGCAGRTCTCTCACAAGGAAGCTCTAGGTTTCTTTTTCCCTCTGGAGCAATCCTACATAGTTTTMAGTGGCAAGACTGTACCTCCATACAGGACACTGCACATTCAGTAAAGCACCAAGGTTCATAATAATCTGCAGTATTATGCAACAGTGTTTGTTATCACAGAACTGGTAAGGTTAGAAGGGACCTCTGGAGGTCAGCTAGTCCAACCCCCTTACTCAAACAGGGTCAACTACWGCATGTTAGACAGGGTTGTGTCCMRGCGGGTCTTGAAGATCTCCACAGAAGGAGACTCCACAACCTSTCTGGGCAACCTGCTCCAGTGCTCCATCACTCTCACAGGGAAGAAATTCCCCCTCATGGTCAGGCAAATCTTCCTGTGGTTCAGTTTCTGCCCATTGCCTCTTGTCCTGTCACAGGGGACAAATGARAAGAGTTTGGCCCCATTCCCTTGACACCCTCCCTTCAGGTACACATTGATCAGATCCCCCCTCAGTCTTCTATTCCCCAGGCTGAAGAGGCCCAGATCTCGCAGCCGTTCTTCAGAGGGCAGGTGCTCCAGCCCTCTCATCATCTTCATAGCCGTACGCTGGACTCTCTCCAGTAGCTCCATGTCTCTGTTTTAGTGGGGAGCCCAGAACTGGACACAGTACTCAAGACGAGGCCTCCTCAGGGCTGAGTAGAGGGGCAGGATCACCTCCCTTGACCTGCTGGCAACACTCTTCCCAATGCACCCCAGGAGACCATTGGCCTTCTTGGCCACAAGGGCACATTGCTGGCTCATGGTCAGCTTGTCATCCACCAGCACTCCCAGGTCCTTCTCTGCAGAGCTGCTCTCCACAAGGTCAGCCCCCAGCTGGTACTGCTGCCTAGGGTTATTTTTCCCTAGCTGCAGGACTCTGCACTTGCCCTTGTTGAACCTCATGAGGTTCCTCTCTGCCCAACTCTCCAGCCTGTCCAGGTCTCTCTGAATGGCAGCACAGCCATCAGGTGTATCAGCCACTCCTCCCAGCTTGATAGCATCAGCAAACGTGGTGAGGAGGCACTCTGTCCCTTCGTCCAGGTCATTGATGAAGAAGTTGAACAGGATGGGACCCAGTACTGAGCTCTCGGGGAYGCCACTAGCCACAGGCCTCCAACTAGACTCCACGCCACTGATGACAACCCTCTGAGCTCTGCCTTTCTGCCAGTTCTCAATCCACCTCATTGTCCACTCGTCTAACCCACACTTCCTGAGCTTCTCTAGGAGGATGTTATGGGAGACAATGTGAAAAGTCTTGCTGAAGTCAAGGTACATAACATCCACTCCCTCATCTACCCAGCCAGTCCTTCCAYGCTAGAAGGCTATCAGATTGGTTAGGCAGGATTTCCCCTTGGTGAATCCATGCTGGCTACTCCTGATCACTTTCTTCTTTTCCTCCATATGCCTGGAGATGACATCCAGAAGGAGCTGTTCCATCACCTTACCAGGGATGGAGGTGAGGCTGACTGGTCTATAGTTGCCTGGATCCTCCTTCTTGCCCTTCTTGAAGACTGGARCGACCTTGGCTTTCTTCCAGTCCTCAGGCACCTCTCCAGGACCTTTCAAAGATGATGGAGAGTGGCCTGGCAACAACATCCACCAGTTCCCTCAGTACCCGTGGGTGCATCCCCTCTGGGCCCATGGATTTGTGGATGTCTAGCCTGCCCAGAAGGTCTCTAATCCTCTCCTCCTCAACCAAAGGAAAGTCTTCCCTTCTCCRGACTTTCTCCCTCAYRTCCAGGCTRYRGGATTCCTGGGGGCTGCCCTTAGCAGTGAARACTSAAGCAMAGAAGGCATTCAGCAATTCTGCCTTCTYTGKATCCCTCGTCACCAGGGCCCCTGCCCCAYTCAGTAGTGGGCTCGCATTTTCCCTAGTCCTCCTCTTGCTGCTGATGTATTTGAAGAAGCCCTTCCTGTTGTCCTTGACATCCCTTGCCAGACTCAGTTCTAACWGGGCCTTAGCCTTCCTCACCATAGTAAGYTATAGTGTTTTGCTTCCACTGAGACTTTTCCAGAAAAAAATTCACATACACACCTACAACTTTAACATAGCTTTGGACATATTTACACAGTGTGCTTTGCTGAAAGAACAGGAAAGTTAGGCAAGAAAACCAAAGAAAAACAATCTTCTTTTCTCCAAACCTCTTCCCTTTGTTTCCTTCATTTTACTACACTTTGTAAAGGAAGATTAAGATTCAGCAACAAAAACAAAAAAGTAGAATGGAAAAAATAAAGATATAAAAATAATTTTTGAAAGAGTAATAAAAGACATTGAAGAACAAAATAACAAATATAATTTTAGCAAAAATACAGTATTTGGCTATTGTTTCATCCACAATTTTTGTTTTAAATCATCAGCACCAATAAGTCACTCTGACTGCASTTGATACTAGTCAGCAAGTTTTGATAGAATTACAATAACCTATGCATATGTATGTGCCCAAAGAGGTAAGATGAGGGACATGGAGAAAAATCAAATGAACTGTGGGAAATCAATAAAATRCAGCCCTCTGACCTAATAGGTGATCCCTGTCCATTTATTCAGAGTTATTTGATAAAAATCACAGCAAAAGTTTTTAACCCGCCTGTTGCATCTACCCAGTGTCTGTGAACTGGTTTGTTTATTGGCCACACTGATTTATTTTTTAATGTAAATATAGTGCCTCTAGAGATGAAACCAAATTCCTATCTCTTATTAAAATTTACTTTGATAGAATTAACATTTTTACTCAAACTGTTACAGTTCTCAAAGACAACCTCAGGAAAAGAGAGCACACTATCTTCTCTGCTAGGGGAGGAAAAAGGCGAGATAACAAGAAATGGAGCAGATGGAGCAAATTTTCAAAGCTGTGTGTGGGAGTCAAGCATTCAAATCCTATTAACCAATAACGGAGTTGGAGGATCATTTTCCTATTCACCAGGCTTTGAAAACAAGAGGTTTACATTTCTCTACTCTCACTTGCTTCTTGCATGTCCCTCAAGCTGCCCTGGCTCCTTTTTAGTAGGCTGATATTTATGCAGTGGTGCAAGGTCACCTATATCTTTACATTTGGGCCAGCACTGTTTGCCCWTCAAATAGAAATGGAGGTGTATGTAGGTCTGAGCTTATGTATGTGCCACATATGCTTGTGGATGCAGTGTATAGAGGGGCCACAAATGTGCCGTGGCTGCATCCCATGAGCAGAATCAAGCAAGATATCATCAGTGGTTTAGTACAGGCACCCAGGTGGCCACACTGTCCTTTAGGATGGAAGAAGGGTGGGAAGTGGATGGATGCAGCCAGTACATGCTCAGACAAGGTCTTCTGTGCTGCTCCAAATCTGTTACCTACTGTATGTCATATGCATTGACCTTGCAACCCCGTAATMGTGAGAAATACTCAGTTCAGGCTGGTGGGATGACCTCTGTGAGTAAATATTTGGGGCACCAACCTCCCACACAGGTGGAGCTGATGAGCCCAGCTTTCTTAAGCCCAGCTCCTGTAGTCCGTGTGAAGGGTGCAGCTGCCCTGCACATTTAGCAGGGATGGTGCAATCCTCTTCCAGGGCTCTCACCTTCTCCCCTGAAGCATCTCCGCAGGAACACTTGTTTTCTATTATGTGGTTAATCATTCCCTTCTGCAAAAACAGTTACTCTGTCCCTGATAGCTAATGAGAAGCAGCAGTCTTCAGCTCCTCTGTATTTTATCATGGTAGCTTTATTTTTAGCTGACATTAATCACCCAATTATTAAGACTGACACAGAACTTACACCCTATCGTTGGATCTAATTAACTTCCAATCCTATAAATCAGTCTTGTACATCAAATGCATAGTATCTAGGGGCTGAATCTCATATTTTATTTGTTTCATGGGGATGCTCAGCAGCTCCCGTTACGAGCGAAGTGCAACACAAAAGGAGAACAAAGCAGCTCCTGGAGAGCWCTTAAATAGGCTCTTTCGCTTCCCTCTTGCGCTCCAGCTGATCTTGAAACATCCTTTCCCACAGATCAGCAGCAAGGCATGAAGCCTCAGCTGCTGCTCCCAATACTCTGAGATGCCACACATCTCGAGAAGCCAAGCAATGTACCCGGGATTGCCACTTGCTCCCCCATTTCTCAGAGAGAACTCAGCAGCAGGTACCAGAGGTGACACACAGACAGATGTGGATGATGTGCAGCACGGGAACAGGGGCTGTGCGAGGTTACCTCTTGAAATGTCCGTGAGAGAGGCAGATGCCTGGGACCTGGTTCATCTTAAGTCTGAACTAAGAAGGGACTCGGGTCACAGCTTCATCTAAATGCACTTACCTTCAACAACATCTTCAGAAATTTTTCTAGGAGTGACAGCATCTTACAAGTCCTGCTGAGCTTCTACCACCAGGCTTAACATCTAAATTGTTTGTAAAAATACAGATTAGCACAGTACTCTGTCATAGCAGACACACTGGTCTGCAGGCATGCTCCTTACCCACTGAAAGAGCTCATCTAGAYAGCCCTGGTCACCAGAAGACACTTCCTCCTCTTTCTGACCCCTGTGGAGTTAGGTAGGAGGAGTATCTTGTCACTAGGCATGTAACCAGAAATTCTCTGTAACTCACATTAAGGTAAAGTGAAAATACAGACATCTCTTTTATGCATATAAAATATACAGTGTAATCATGAATGCGTGTTAAAGATATAATTTGCAGAAATAAAAAAAAACTCACATAATCTGGTTATACCAGTATTATTTCTGTATAGTCTCTGTTTATCTCTCCTATAGCATGCAAGTGACTTGCTGCAAACATTATCCTGAGACATCCTTTGTCAAGGGTTCAGTCTGGGTTGCATTCTTCARATAACCTGCTCTTGGTAGAAGGCATGAGATTTTATAGATAATTTCTTTTCTGGAGTCCTCAAGATTGCCTGGAAAGATTTAATCTTTCCAGTTGAAACGTATTTTTTTATAACCTCTTCAGACRTTTTAAAGAGAACCTTGACACTACTTTAATGATCATAAGCATTGTTCCACTTCCTTGGAGATGCAGGCACAGCTTTGTTAGTGCAGATGTCACATCCTTAACAGTCCTTGACTCACTGAAGGGGAAAATTTCCCCTCCCTCCTTTCARTATTAAGCACATCCACAATCTGAAGCTTATATTTGATATTCATCTGCACAATAGCAAACATAGCATCAGCATTTAAATGTAGCAACAATGGACTATAAACATCCTCCTAGGACYATGCTAGGAGTTAATACCTGCATGAAAGCATGGAGAGTGGAAATGAGGAGAGAACTTTGACTTGTTCTGGCAAGGCTAACTAAATGACATAGGGTTCGGCAGACACTATGTTTGAAACACCATCTATTCACTCCAGAAGGACCCAGGCTCTGATCCCATCCCCAGAGGGAGGTTATTGTCTGAAGTTGCAAGTAGAGCATAAGCAATAGGCAGGAAACCCATCTGAGGAGCAAGGCTGAAGCTCCATGCAACTGCATCCTTCTTTTCCCCTCACTTACAAGCTGAAATTTTTCAGATGTGAGTGCAAGAACATTCATCCGTTCACCACACAGTAATATAACTCACAGCCTCAGTAACTGTGCCAGCCTGCAGCTTTAAGTTCCAAGTACATCCAATGAAACATGATGGTTTCAGCGAATTTTTTTCTTCTCTTGAGTAGATGATCAGTATGCCTAGCAAATCTGACAGTTTCAGCCATCATCAGTTCCTGCTTTCACTATGCAGTGGCTCTTTCTGTCACACTTTCTATTATAAAGACCTTTAAAATATGCTTCAGTTAAATTGGGTGGAACCAAACGAGGAAATTTCATTGTAGTTCCTCTTTTCAGACCTGTCTCCTATTAAGAAAATTGTACAGGAATAGGAACCCAGGAGRAGACTCACCTGATGCTGGATTTCTTTCTCCAGTAGTTTGAAGGCTGCTTGTCAGAAAGTTATTCTCAGACATGTAATGCTATAACCCATGCCATTTTTCTCGCAATAGCTATGGGTGCATTGCTGAGTAGAAAGAAGGCCACACTACATGCTGAAGCAAGATACTTGCCTGCAGAAATATCATAAYCTGATGGTGCTCATGGAGAATCATTGTGTCCCAGCATTACTGGCTTGTCCTTGGGGTGAACCCAGTCTCCATCTTCTCTGTCTGTCTCTGCAGTAAGAGAGCAGGGCAGGTCAGACAGCGCAGTGGTCCATAYTGGATCTTCTGGGCCTCTCCACAGCAGGCTCTTAGATGGTGTTTGTGAGATGACTGAAGACAAAATGCCTTCCAGGAATGATTTGAGAATCCAGTCCTAGGTCTCAGAGTATGTGGCCATAACCAGTTGTCTGCTGGCCCTCGTCAGGTCTAGGTCAGGTCCCTCCATCTCACAATCAAACAATCGAACACTGACTGAAACATTGCCAAAGCCAAAAGATTAGTAGATCTCCAAATATCACAGCGGGACCAATTGCACTCTTGTTTTTAATGAGTTACTGCTGCAGGTTAGGGAGAGTGTGACTAAACACTTCCCCATCGCCCAGGAAACCTGGCAACAGAGAGCCCTGGATCTTAATGCCCCAAATCTTGAACACAGGAAACAAACACAGCTCCATCCTGCATAGATAGAGGAAGGGTGGAGTAGCTAGGCTTGCCCAGTCCTTTCTCCCCACCTGAACAAACCTGTTTGCAGTACCTGAGGGGAAAGAGATTTTCCCCAAAAACTTCACATCCTCTTTCAAAATGCCCTCTGCAAACTCGTAGAGCCACTATGCAGAAGCCTTCTGCTCCAGGCCACAGCCGCACGAGGGAGAACAAGGCTGGTGACATGAGTGTTGCATTGAGGTAGAGGAGGGCTTCACCGCTGGTTTCTCCCAGGATGCAGCTGAACGACTTTCCCTTGTCTCCATACCAGGAATGACTATTGTCGTTAACCTTGACTACAAGCCCAGGAAATGGGCCAAGGACAGGGCAATTACCCTGAGAGGATGCCAGGTTCTCAGACAACATCATGATGGGGTTGTCTGCCATTGTGATRGCTGTGCAGAAAGCAAAACAATTTCTCTTTTGGGAAATAAACATTTGCTCAACACAAACAAAAAATCAACGAAAACACTAAATCTAAATATCTTCAGAAATCAGAGGGTTCAACTATYAGACTGAGCTGGATTAGGCTTCAGAAGGCTTGTGTTAAATTTCTGACAGAGCCACTGGTCTCTGAGTGGCCTGGAACAGGTTGTTTTCCTGTCCCATGCCTCAGTTTCTCCTCCTGTGAAACGGAGAYAGCAGTAGTAATTTGATGCAAGATCCGTTATTGAAAAAGCTCGTATAAGAACTGGTATTATTACTATTCCACTCCCCAAGGCAAGCTGTGAAGATCTTTTCAAATATCCTTAGGAATAAAGAATATATGATCTTTACAGAGTGTAGCTCTGTATGGAAGCATTGCACAATAGCTATTTTTCAGCATGATCTAGAAAGCACTGGAGTCTTTTTAAGGAATATTGTTTTCCTTCTCATTAATTTCTTGCTTAAGGATTCTTCATGGCAGCATTAAGCATTTTGTTTCCCCATATACAATAATGAACTTCCAGCTACTTCAGCCGGAATAACTTTTCATTTCTTATTAGGAAGAACAAAGTAAAAGTTAGCAAGCAATCTCTACCAGGCRGGACAGTGTGTCACTGCTTTCAGCAACCAAGTAAAACTGGCAGCTGCCTCCAACTCGCCAGCTGCCTCCCAGCAATGGGAGGTGCAGCACACAATAATTCCACATGCACAAGGCAAGCAAAGGGGGAAGAGGGCCCCRGAAAATGAGTTTGCAAGGCCTCATTCAGTCAATGAAAGATGCAGACCAGAAACTTCTTGAAGCTGTATCARCTACCTTGAAAGTTTCTTCCAGTGGTGTTACCTATGGCTCAAATCTAGATACATACCTGCCACCTTCAGGGATACTTAAATGCCGTGGTCTAGCTTGGTGTTGTTTTGCACATGGGATCATCGTCCAAATATCCCAAAACTGGATAATTAAAAAACAATCTAAAAATTTGGTGTGTTCAGGGGCCTAAGTCAGTCTCTAGGTCTTAGCCATCTTTTTCTGCAACAAGAGGTTACAAGGCAAGCATCCAAATGTCTATTTTTTCTGATGCATGCAGAGTAGAAGCATTGCATGACTTCAAGTGCTTAAACTAGTCCACAAGTCTTCATTTAAAATTAATCACAGTGCAATATTATTACACTTGTCAACAGTTCAGGAGGAACTGACAGATCCTAGTTTAACTATTTAACTCTGCCAGGGGTAATATGTTCTCTCATGCATTAAATTAAAAATGGCACTTGAATATAAGTGCATTATGGACCAAATACAGTACACAAATGGGGGGCAAAGATTTAAACTGCTGCCTGGTGGAGGTTTGCCAATGAAGCAATACGCATCTCATTACACAGACTTACACAGAACACATTCACCACGAAAAACCTTTGCATATAGATGTATTTTGAGTAGGCAGACACTTGCTATCGGTGTGGACAAACATCTCTGTTTATTTTCCAGTGTAACAATATTCTGTTAAAACACCAGCTGTGAGCCTCTTACAGTGAGTAAACTCTGGACAGGGCAGTCTGTGTCTGAGTTGCTGGGTCAGAACTCACCTTCAACCTTCAGCATTTCTGCCTTGCAGCCCATGGTCTGTTTGAAAAATCCTCTCTCTGCTGCTGTCTGACTACCGAGAAAATATACTGAGAGGTTGAGCTGATAAGACCCAGTTAAGTAAGCTGATAGAAGAAGTAATAACATCAATAAAAACAGATTTTACTTGTTAGTGGAGTGTGTTCCTTCCAGAAGGAAGGAAATTACAAGCTCTGAGTTTGATAGATCTGAGTTATACCACCCTCTGCTACTGTTGCCGGGGTTTCTCTGTAAGATCTCTGTCTGCTGTGGGGTCATGGCTGTGCACATACTTCTCTTCTTTTTGCATTTTCCTTTGCAACCCATCTCTAACTTTCTAACATGGAGCCGCTGTTTTTTGCAGCATTATCTCTCACACAGGTACAACTGAAGAGATTCACAGCTGTGTTCAGTTCTGTGCTGATGCATAATTCCAGCTACTGATAGACACGTGGGATGGATTTGTGCCCTTCAGTCCAAAAATATAGGATCTCTACGTGAGTTGTTCTCTTTTATAGAAATAGTAATTTGTAAAGAGGAATTTATCTGGTTCTTTTAAAGGAAATGAATGATGGCCCAGTAAGTGAGTCTTACAGTCTGGACCACCTCTCCTTTTTYCAGGTTGTCAAACAGTCGTAGGAGGGGAGTGCTGCAACAGGAAGTGCTACTGACAAGTCTACCAAGCTCAGGTTTAGTCATCTGTTCTGTAAACATCTAAATTTAGACAAGATGAAACGAAGTAAGCTGAGCTTTTRAATGAGAAGACACCTCAAAAAAAGAGGTCTTCATTCTTTCAATGAAGAACCTGTGAAGTATTCAGGGTCTTTAGTGTGAGCTGAAAGGGAAGGGGAGAAAGAAGATGTGACCAAGTCCAAAGTTTGCCAGGAGCTGGGAACCACGATCTGGGGCTGCAAACAATACTCTTAAAAAACAGCAGTTCCAGGACCAGCTTTGATAGTTAGACTAGCAACAGCAACGTTTGACACAGGTATTTGTGCATCTTCCAAGACAGGATATAGAGGTACAGCTTAGGAGCTGCTGTCAAAGAAAAGGCCCCTGAGGATAGGCCTGTGCCTAAAACACAGCTCCAGGTAAATGTTGGATCTGAGCTGWGCCAATCTGTCACAGGAGGAGGATAAAATAATAAACATGAGCAAATTATTCATTTTTGTTGCCAGCTCAATATCTGTGTATGTGCCCCCATAATGCACATAGCCCTTTGAGAAATGTTTTTAGCAAATTTATACCCTACAAGTGTATGAACTGCTTTAAAAACTCTATCAAAAATCTGTCCTCTGGTAGAGGATATGGAAAACTGTCTGATGAAAGTATATTCTCTAGTAAATGATGGAGGTTTGTAGAATGAAATTCTTACTGACTTGACACCCTCCAAAGTCTATGAGGAATATCAAAGGGAATTGTATTGATGAACGCAATTCTAATTAAAGCACCTATTACCCTGAGGTTTTAGGGAGATCCTGGGACATTTCCTTTGATAAAAAGTCCACTAAAAGTATGGGAGAGACATATATGTGTGCTTTGGGGGGTCAGGCCCTGCATGCTAATAATTATGCCAGTTGTGTGATGACATCTTTCTCCAGAAGGAACAAAGATATTCTCATCCCAGTTGAGAGAAAGACTTTCACACAGCTGTTGAAGAACGAAGTTCAGAACATTTGGGAGTTTAATCAGGGTCCATAAACTAGGTCTGGTGTTCTTCTTCCTGAGACTATTCGACATTAGAGTCAAAAGCGAGGGAACATGAGGAAGAGGAAAACTAAAAGTAAAGTACGCATCCACATTCAAATGTTGAAGAAGGCCCCACATGAGGCTTGTTTTCATCTTCTTCCCCTAATCCTATGATCAGGAAAGTGGCCATCTAAGAGACAGGACTGAATAGTCCCACTCACTGACCAAAAACAGAGTTCTCCCCTTCTAAGAACCAGCGGGGTTGTCAGCCAACCACCCCTGCTCCAGGCATATCATTACTTTAAATCTTTACTAAGCTAAGTCTCACTCATTCATACAGAGCRTCCCTGATGCTTGGGTCCACTGGTCTGTCACAGCTTCATCCTGTGGGGATGAGCTTGTGATGCCACCTGGAGGGACCCTCCAGCAGGGACAACAGTCCCATGGGATGTGGCTGTGCTAGAGCTGCTGGTGAGGAAGACTCCATTATGCGTCCAAGAGGGAGATATCAAGATCAGCCTCTTCTCAGCGTGCTTGTTGCCATATCTCAGCTCACCGCCGTCATGCCAGGCTGTCTCAAACAATGCCTTAGGTGGAAACAAAATTCTCGGAAATCCTTTCCTGGATTGCTCAGAATCATTCATATTCATTAGTAGTTATCAGCATGCAAGCAAGCCTCACGTTAATTAAATATCTTTGGCATTTGGGAATTGAAGAGTTTAGTCTGGTTTTGTTTAAGTTTAGTTATTTATTAGAAGAATTAACTTAGACTGGAATAACTTTCTATGATAACTTTCCTGGGTACAGAAAGACTTATAAGCAAGATATTTGAAAATGTAGAACGCTTATCAGTTACACCAGAACTCAAAACTCCAGCCTCCATTTTTTAACGCTCATTTTAAGGTATCAAACGGGAAAATCATGAGAGAAATTCTTCCCTTGATGAGTCTTTCTCAAGAAACACTTGTACCAAGAATGCTAACTATCTTTGAACCTGGATCAAAATCAGTTATCAACATAATTGATACAAATATAACTATTTCCAGTCCTTTAGAAATCTATTTATGTACAACATTAACACATGCAAGAGTTAACAGCTAAGGAGGCAAATCTTCCTTCAGATCTGTCACAAGGGTAGGTCCTTTCATCCCCAAACTGCCCTGCTGCCCCCGGACACACTGCAGCATTGGTGGGAGTAATTATGACACCTAGTGGCTTTGGCGACAAAAGGCACAAGAGAAAGAAGTTGGACGTGGCCTATTACAGGAGAAGTCATCTGGCTTTAKTCAAGAGTAGGTAGAATTGAGGGTACCCACTAAAAACAGCAAAAACAGCAAAAACTGCAAAAACTGCCAAACAGCTGCGAAAACATGGCTGAGGTGGAGTCTGAAGAACCAAGAGTTTGTGCTAAGTTCATTGCCTGCCTTTTTTGAATAGCCAGCTCCTATTTTTTGCTCAACTCAGTATCTTCACCTAGATGAAGATGTGTTCACCTTCAGGAACACATTTCAGCAACAATCTTGCTGTGGCTGTATCTGGGCACTGTTATTCTTGTGTTTTTATAAGATATAAAATCTTTCTAGTGTGAGTGTATTTGTTTATTGAAGAAAAAAACTCCGCTAAGTTGTTTCAAAAACACAAGGTAATTTATTACTATCCTACTAATATGATCCAGCTGTTTTAAGGAAGAATAAACTGCAAAAATATTAATAGTTACAGAACTGGGCATCACAGGGAAAACACTGTTGAGTTTTTCTGTAGAAAGAGGCTTAAGCCACAAGGTCACAGCTCTGCCATTAAAATCCCTTGCCTCACGCAGCCTGAGCAATGTGCTCCCTAGAAGGGCTGAAGATTCGAGACAAGGTCTAGGACTTACAGCTACAAGTGAGAAGGTGATATGAAAAAGCTTCCTACCGCTGCTGGGCCCGACGTCCACAAAGGGAGGTGCACAGGAAAGAACAAAAGATGTCTGGGTCCCAGAGGGAACAAAGGACGGCTAAAGATTCGGACCGTGGAAAGACACTGCTTTTTTTCCTTAGCCTTTTATCACTCATATCTGTCTCTGCTGCTGCAGTGATAATAACGCACAACACTTTCCTTCAAGCCATGAGAGTTACAGATGTTTTATACATATATTCATAATGAGGTGGAATTTTTATTAAACTTGTCTGTGAAAGCTATTGTGGAGCCTGAATTTTATTTACTACAATATAATAAATTTCCAAAACAGTGGTGACACCATGGTAACAATATTGCTAATGTAATTATTCCTGCCTCTAAAATAGAGTCAAGTCTTTGTAACATGCAGCAATGTTATTCAATAATTGAATACGATTAGGTTTCCTTTCTTCTAAGCAGGAGGTGAGGAACTGAAAACACACTCTCTGTGGTAATTTGAATCAGTAATTATTTGCAGAAATCTGCRGGAGGAATTACACATTCACAACCCATAGCTTTCTGTTTGGTTGTCTTTTCTAAATCARCTAGAATCAGACATAGACATTTTGATTTGTGCATCCTAGCAATGCAGGAGTGAAGTAGCTTGTTCAACACATACACGCACGCATGCAGAATCAGAGCTACTGAGAACAGAAAATTTTGCAGAGCTAATCAAATAAAACCTTTTTCATGGGCTACATTTTAACAATGTGTTGCAAACTTCTGGAATATAACAAGGTAGAAGGACAGTCTTATTCAAATAAATCACAAATAATTCCATGAAGTGTAATTACTTAGTGGCACTGCCAAATTTAACCTTCACAGGGAAATACCTGTAAGAAGTTTATAACGCTTCTCTTCAGTACGAGGAGAAATGTTTGAGTGAGGAGACTCTACGAAAGATCAGAAGAAATAAGGCTCATCTGTAAAATAACAAATGTCAATAAAACCTTTAGAAGCCAATAGTAATTGTTTATTATTGATTTATCATTCTCTTCTCTGTTATTAAAACATATTTGTATTTTAGGGGATGAATAAGTGGGCACATTAGCCCCTGATGAAAAATTAGCTCTATAAGCATGTATTTACGTGTACGTCTACTAAATGAAGACAAGAGCTACTGTGTCATGATACAGCTCCGCTGAAGCCAAATAAATTCTATTGTAATCTATACCAAAAGATGCATCTGTTTCCTAGATTATACTACTGAGAAGAAAGAAGTCACTTTAAAATCATTGTTAAAATTGTTAAAATTAAGCTTTCTTATTTAATAGCGCCTATATAGAAAGGAGGCATATGATGGAGTGAAATGGAAAATCTTGTGGAAAAGAGCCTCATCCATGGATTTCAAACCATTTTGTGTACATTCGCTGAACTCAGACCCTAGCCTCAGAAACAATAAGAAAAGGAGAATATTACCATGACTATATATATAAGAAATAGCATTTATRGCATGTAGAGGTGTCTGAGTCCCTTGAACTTGGCAAAGCTATTAGCTGCATTTTAGAAGTTACATTCAGCAGTCACCTTTGCCCATGTCCTTCAAGAAGGCTGCTGAGCATTTGTCACACCACTGGAAGCATGGTCAGGAAACACCTGAAGGGAGGTAATAAAGAGACCTCTATCAAAGCAGGCTGTTTTTGCCAAATGCCCATTGCAGTCAATAACATTACTTGCATGCTTAATGTTAAACACGCGCTTAAGTGCTTTGCTGGACGGAGGCCAGATGGCTCAACACTTTGCAAAACTGAACTCTAAATAAAGCTTCTCTAAGGTCTAGCTGTCCTCCTCCTTGGCCTCATCACACTGAGGTTCTCCAGGGACCAAATGGGCACCTATTTCTCACTTACTTATGTCCATTCAGAAATGACCCAGTGTTGTTGCTGCTGTGATCATGGCTTGTCTAAAAATTCCTGAAATAAATAGATGCTAGCGATGCATTTCCTGAGAGCATATTAAATCTGGGATATCTGAGTTTCTGACCCCAGAATTAGACACTACAGAGAACAAATTTCAGAAATAGATGTTAGGCACTGAAGTTCCCTCTGCAGTGTGTTTGGAGAGCTGGGCRCCTCAGAAGTCCTGTTTGAAAGGAAATTGCATTCAGAGCAGTAAGCTGCCTACATGTACAGGACTGCAGCTTAACTGTTTCAAGTRAAATATATAAAGGATGCTGAGCACTCAGACCCAAACAAAAGYTCAGCTTTTTCAGACAACTTTGTTAGCTAGCAGGATCAGTTTTCATGAACACTTTTTGGTTTTTTGGGAGCCTAAGGGAGAAGAGAAGCTGGATTTCTTAGATCAGAGCTGATGAACTTCAGCAAGGCTGTGACCAAGGTAACACTGAATCTTGTACCCATCCCAAAGAGAAAATTTCAGGAGTTCAGGTGCAGGTGAAGGGAAATGAGTCCCTTGCACAACATTTTCAGAGAAAAGATAGCTTAAAAAGCCACTAGTTTGTAACTGAAATAAAAAATGAATTCTAKTTTTTTACCTGAAAACGTTGTCTTCAATTTCTAAGCCTTTAAGGATCTATTGCTCTGAGGATTCAGATGGGAGATGTCTGACTATAAAGATAAGATAGATGTGATGACTGGTCTGTACACAGCGACATACTTTATTGTCAAGCTGGGTGCTGTGTGAAGTCAATAAACCTCATAGCTATTGATCATGCTGGAAAAGGAAATTAATGCGGACATGGCTTGTTTTTGCAATATGCTAGGTATGTCTGCACACCGTCACCTGACYGCCTCTAGCTGTTTATGCTTGTTTGAGTTGGATAGGATGCAACTATCCAAAATCTGGAAAAATAATAACATCAGTAGTGACCTTTGAGGAACTTCAGATTTGTGATCACGATGTTGAGGGAGGCATATGGGAAATGACTTACAGGATTTGTTTCGGTCAGGGTGGCCATTAAAGGGAGCTAGAATAAACTCAGTGAGAAGTGCTCCAGCCAGCAGCCTGCTCTATCTGTCCATACTGTGTGTCCATAGCTGCGTTTCAAAATATCCACAAAGATGCCCACTTATAAATCATACTTTAAGAGACCTATGGTTTTCATGATTTTGAAAGATCAGTCTGTGCATTTTGTTTCTATAGGCTTACTAGGCAGGACATTGCAGGGTATTTCTCGAGTGCTGTTTGGAAGAAAATGCTGTTCTAGCTTAAYTGTTTCTAGCACACAAGCTAGGCATCTGAAAGTAGTTTAAGGCCATCTGAAACTATGCTGCCATGTGGTCCTACGAGGATGCAGAATGTCCTTAGTTCATCAGTTCATATTTTCACTGTTCATAATTATAAATTATGGTAGTATTCCATTCCTACTAAGTCTCATATAGAAAAATATTTCTATTTATAAGCAGGTCCACAGAGATCAAAGTCAGGTGAGGGCATGCAAGTTTGCAAGTCACATCCCTTATTTTGCTAGCTGTGCTTTTATTATAAGTGCTACAGATATTATAACAAAGTTCCTTGCTGTTTTTATACTTTGGTACATTTCTCCAGTAATCCATCACTAGCTATGTCAGCCAAAAGCCCACAAAACTTAATCAGATGGAAGTGGTTTATTTTTTGAAGGAAGAAATTTCCCCTGAACCTCAATGCATTATGAATTTTCCAGTCCTAGCAGATCAGCAGAATGATATTTGAGCCACAGTGAGAAATGGAGTTGCATGGTTCGATGAAAGCAGTAAAAACAATCAAGTGCCTTGCTGAGCATGCAGTGTGGCTACTCTGCCTTGCTCCATCTCTTCATGAATTACTCTCACCTTAGCTGCATCAAATGAAGGAAGACACTCTGGAAAACCACCATGCAGAGAAGTCTCTGCATATATTACTGTATTTTTTTGGTAAGTAATTTAGATGCAAAGAATTATTGCAATCTTTCGGTCTACTACCTTGCGATTTCTGGCTAGTATCATACAATCTGTTGTGCATCAGCATGTGCACATCCAAAACCAGTCCAAGAAAAGAGGTTGCACAGTGTTTGCTGGTTGCCTGAAGTTTTGATTGCCAAGATTTAAAGCTGAGAACATGGCTTAAGTGAAGCCAGCACTGTTAAATGACTTGGTTACTGCTCCTCATGCTCTCTCCACTGCTGCAGGGCAGGATTCATGATCCCTCATGCCTCCTCTTACAGCTCTGGCAAATCTCAGGCCTGGAGGGTCTCTTATACTCTCCCGRCCCTACTTTGTATCTCCTTCAGCTGCATTTGCTGCATGGTGATATTCCTGCTCTCCTCATCCAGGACCCTTAGCGGTGTGGCTGACTGTCGCATCCGTGACAGACCTGTTAGCCTTTTGGTCTGTCCAGCTGGCCATCCTGGCTGGGAGCAAGGGTGGTGTGTTGCTCTGGGTGCAGGCAGCCACAGTCCTCAGGAGATATGGTTGGAGGCCCTCTCCACCCTCAGAGAGCCTGGCACAAGCCCATTCAGAATCCCACATGCAGACTTTTCACATAGCCTGTCCAGCCCTTGGTGTAGGCAGGACAAAGGTGTTACCTTTGTCAAAGGGCCTGAGACATAGGAAATCTCAGCCATCAGGATTTGGCTTTTTTGGAGCAGGAAACCTGTTTCACAGCTAGGACCCTGGCTTCATGAACTCTACAGACAGGGGAGTTGGATCTGGAGTCATCATGTGCAGATAATTCTCTTTTACAGCATTTGTGGCAAGCTTTAATCTTTTTAAACAGCTCTCTATGGCTCCAAAGGGACACATCTGAATGGCCCTAATAGGTTGTCATGATTTCACTGATGGGAGTTTAGTGCTTGACTTATGGGCAGAGACCTAATCCCACTTCTCATTCCTGCCATGCACAATGCTCCTGCTTCACCCTTCACCCACACAAGTGTCTCTCTGTTGATAGGTGTGAGTATCCTGACATTAGGAAAAGAAGTTCAGAAGGAGCAATTCAATTTCCTTCTACAGTTTACTGTAGACCTTTGCACACCACAGTCTTAAGTAGAACTTTGTGGGAGGAGATTTAAAAATCTCTCCATGACCTGATTCATGTAGTATTTCTATTCACCCTGGTTCAGAGAAGAACCATGCCCAGTACATCTTCCAGTATCCCAGTAGGAGTAAACACACAATACTACTAAGCAAAATGGGAGGGAAAAGCTCTGCTCTTAAATACATTGAGCTGCTGCCAAACACAGAGGATCCACACTTGAAAGAATGGACTGGGCTCTCCTAGCAGGTGTAACTTGAAATGTTGCCCCCTATTCCCTGTGGGACACTAATAGCTGTAAATCTTTGACAGATGTCATATCTAGTCAGTATTCTGCCTGTAGCTATTTTCTGTGTCCTGTAAGTGCTTTCATGTATTCCACTGAAAAAGACAACATTTTCTGGCATAAGGAAACAGGGGCACTTTCAGGCTCCAGCTACTAAAGCCTGCACTGAGAATCCAGGAAAGCCACACCTGTTATAGGATCCCTTTGGTCCAGGYGGCTAGTGCTGGGCCAGTGATGACATCTGTTCACCTCAGATCCCTTTGCTGTCGACTCTTAAACTACCTGCGCAAGAGATTGCATCCCATTCCTCCATGGAGGCTTTGACGAGGTTGGGGCCCATCATTCTCCAGCTTTATAATGATGGGTTTATAGATGAGGCAAAGCCAGGCTGTTCTCAGAGGTGCACAGTGAAAGCCACACAAAAGGTAATGAACAAAAGCTGGAACAAAGAAAGGTCCAACTGGTCATAAGAAAAAAATGCTTCACTGTGAGAGTGATTAAGCACTGGAGGCTGTGGAAACTCCATTTTGGAGATATTCARACATCACCTGGACAAAAAGCCCTGAGCAACCTGATCTAATTTGGAAGTTAGATCTGCTTTGTGAAGRAGGTTGAACTACGGATCTCCTGAGGTCCCTTCGACCTGGATTATTCTATGAGTCTGTGACCCTGTAGGTGGTTCTGGAACCGGGTTACTGCTGCTAACACATTCAGAATAATGGAACATCTTGATGCTAGCTTCTTATCTTAAAAATACCCTTAACTCAAGCCAGACTAAGCTTAATCGTATATCTTTATTTACAAAATCAAAAATAAACAAACAAAACTGAACAATCTACTCATCAAAAGATTAGCTTCATTTATTCCTTCTCTGTGTCCATTTGGGAAAAATGAAGACCTAGCTCACATAGACAGGCACTCAGTCCCCGCACATGCAGGCTGCAATCCCAGGTGARGAATCATTCTTGGTGGTAGATCTTTATATTCGGTCCTTTCTTTGGCTTCTTCCARATGTTCAGTTCAGACTCTTCCTTCTACCACGAATATTGGTCCTCAAATTGCTCAGGAGGCAGTTTTGGCACTCCCCATTCCAGACCTTGGGTTGTTCTCACTTTGGAAATGTCCATGTTCCTCTAGGTAAAGATCCTATAGACTTCACATAATCCTGGTGAAGATTAGCACTCCTTCAGCCCCTTCGCTTGGGAAGCCATGTGAACCTCTCAGTGCAAAACCTTTCTACGCGTGATAGTTTATGCCAAGATATATATATATATATATATATATATATACATATATATATATACACACACACATACAAGCACACTTAACCAAAACCTAAACAATGAATTCCATTGCACAACTCATTACTGACTGCCATTTAAACCAAGTCGCAACGATAATAAAACATTTGGGAGTCGTACTGGCTTGGCACTAGTAAACCCAGGTTAGTTYCCAAACCTATCTTTGGGGAGTGTTTTGGCTACGCCCTTAATATAGAGGATGTGACCTGTCTATCACTGGAGCAAAAGCTGTGACTATATTGTGTTTCAGTCAATAAAACAGAGAAAAGGTGATGATACTACAAACATCAGTAAACAAAGAAGCTGAGGGTGTTAGTCACTGTTTGAAAGGGCAACATGCTGCTCAGCATGGACTAATTGACCTAGTTTTTCAGCATCGCATGACAAACTAAATTACCCTAGAAAGAGTGYCCTGACCTCACACCTTCTACTGGAAGAGAAGTCCTACATCAAACCCACATCCTGTCTCGAATTCACCAGGGGCCCTWCGGAGAGTGAAAAATGTGTTAACATTAAACAATGCTAATGCACATATGTTAACCCAAGGGTGGGGATCAGGTGCTGAAATGCAATCCAGAATACAAGGTGTAATTGCCAAATCCTGCCTTTGCCTCTGATTATCCCAGGTCAAATCATTCCCTAGAGTTCTATCTGCAATTTTGTCTCAGGTTTCCCAGCTATTTCTTTTGCGGCAGGAATGTGAGAGGTTTCTACCCTGCAGGGGAATYGGCTCGAGGAAATTGTAGTTACCTCGCATGCACCATATGAACTGAAATTGTCTTTTCTACCAGCTTCATGACCCTGMAGTTTTAGTTCTTTCTGACTGATACCATGGTCTTCGGCTGTACACGTCATGGAGTCTTGTGCATGATTACTGGGAAAGTGTGTCCATTTTCTTTAATATACTGTACAGCACGTAACACATGTACCAGTAAGAAAACAATTTCACCGTAAAATCTACGTGTTTCATTATGTGTTCCACACGATGTATATATGCTATCATGAAATATCACCTCTATTTACTACTTTATGTTACATTTCTCAGGAGGTTACCTTGACTTTCATCTGACTTCTATGCTAGGTTTTTATACCTACATAACCTTTTAAGACATACATGCTTTTTGTTACATGTACAAAAAGAGTTAGGTTCACATATTGTGGTTTTTATTAGTGCTCACAGAGAGGTCTCATTACTCTGAGAGAAACAATAATACTTGCTTTAAGGCAAGTCTTCATCTTTTCCATGGTCATTTACTTTTGTACTGTCTGCATCGTAATTTTTTCTTTTGGTACTAATACGGGAAATGCTCAGAGAAAAAAAAAATCTGTTCTTTATTAACTTCACATAGTTTTTTTTTTTTAACCAGTCCAAGGGATGTAGATCATTGCAAAGGCAGACTTCACACTGATAGTGGGAGTAGCACTTTATACAATCAACGGTATTGAGCCTATGTTGCTGAAAAATCAACTATGGTCCACTGGAATCAAGAACCTACGGTGATATAAATGAGAGAAGCAAATGAYCTATTTTCTTATCACAGCTTTTTTAAGAAGGCTAATTAATTGGCTCATGGACACTCTTTGAAGTTACAGGCCTTTGTTTTCCGTGACCTTGTCCCAGTTTTACACTGTTACAACCCCATCAAAGTCACATCAATTAAATTAGGAGCAACCAAGCAATGCACTGCTCTCACCAAGCACACAACACAGACTCAGATGTGGTGCCCAGTTTACGCATGGCACAAGACAATTTCCTTTGCCTCAAGGCAAGGTTTACTGAGCTCGATATCCATGGGATACTCTTGACTTCCCAGATCGGCAGAAATGGAGCACCATAAGGAGGAAAGGCCTCTCTGGGCGGAAGCAGCGGGAGAACTGGGCATGGGATGAAGGCCGTCATTTCAGCATCTGCAGCAGATTGCTTTGTGCGTAGAGTGATGCTGCGACCTGAGCAATAAAAGGTGACTGCAATGCACCACGTGAGTGACAACAGACAGCCACCTGTATGCCTGCCAAGGCTGACTCCTCTAATACAAGGAATTCATGGTGATCTTTCTGTCTGATATGCAGAGCAAAATGGAGAGGAATTTTAACATTCAGGTATCAACTTTCAACCACCGACTATAAAGACCTGACTGTGTTTAAACACTGCCCTTCACACAAACAGAGCCTAGCAGTCCTTGTCTTCCTTTGCCTTCCATCTGGTACAGCCATTCACCTCCTGCACAGTCACTGAAATATTGCCATTTTCATAAGGTTTTTCTRATGTTCATTTCATAAGAGTTACCTAAAAATAGAAATGGAGAATCAGAACAAAAGGTCTCAGGAGATAAGAACAGGATTCACATCTCCAGGATGATGCTTACACCCGTGAAGAGTTTAGCCCTTAAACACCATTCATAAGCAAAATACTGAAAGCAGTATAAAGTTCATGCTGCTGAAAATGATTTTTGTATGAAATTCCCATCATGTATTTACAAAACCTCTGACCCCACTAGATAATAACAGATTACAAATTACAAATGAATGCGGTTGTATTTCATTATTAATTGTAACATGTTCCCAAGCTGTTAAGCCTCATGGTCTGCTGATCATGCTTGACCCACAAATGGAAGTATGAGGCGCAATAAAATTTCACACACACTTGGTGTCCTTTCTAATTAATGAATGAGTCATGCCCTACATTTGCAAAGTAGAACTGTACTTCCTAGTTTCTAAGAATATATATAGATTGGCCTGCAGATGTCAACTCAGGTCATATTGTATAGCACGATTTTGAAAGGATTGGCAGATTGGAAGCTAACTTTTATGCCAAAACAGCAGGCACCTTCAGGACTTTGGTTTTAGAGCTGGTCACTTCTTTGAAAAACTTGGTGCTGTTTTTTGTTGTTGTTGTTTCTTTTTTTTTTCTTTTTTTTTTTTTTGGATTAGGTCCATTTAGGAGGTGAGTCTGAACATAAACTCTGTGTTTGTCCCTTTGCATCTGTACGTGATGGTGTGTGTCCTTCAGCTGAAGTGGATACAGGGAGGCTGTTTCTGAAGGCGCTGTCAGGATATCACCGCACGGAGCACACAATTAGTTGTGATGTACAAATTGCTGCTCCAGCTCCAAGGGCTCTCTGCTGACAGCAAGGCTTGCTCTGTGACTAAAATGACTCCCTGCCAAATGATCCTACTGCTCAGGAAAAAGAACAGGCTAGTTTAAATGAGGTCATTAAGTCACTCGGCCAAATTCCTACCCCAGGCATTTATCCTACATGTCTCCTCCAATTCTGTAACACAGCTGTTAATTGAGCACTGGATTTTGTGTAAGAGTAATGCAAATCTCACCCCTCCAAGCTCCCTCAACCACCAGGGAACTTGTAAGTACCTTCTTGTCTCAAATGCTGGTGGAGACCAAAGGGACCCTTTCCCCATACCTTAAGATACTGTCAAAGTGCCCATGGCTTAGATTTATCTCCCTAGACAATAAAATGCACAAGCAGTACAAATTTCTCTTGCTTAAGCATATTTCTTGCACTGATTATGAACAAGATCGTTAGCTAGGCTAAGTTAGGAATCTCCCATTAAGTCAACATTGATTTATTCGAGTAAAAGCTAAACTGCCTTCTCCACCGTACCCTTCCAGATAGGTTTTACTTGATATCTGATCAGACGGGCTGATATGTTTCTGACTGAGTAGCTGAGCTCCTCCCTTCCCTTCCAGCTAGCTGAACTCCTCTCTTAGCAGCCACGTGGATTAGAGGAGAGCAGCAAGGGCACAGCAGAAAGAGAAAAGAGACCCAGCTGATAGATTTACTCCACCCTAATCTGATTTGTTGGACAAAAGAAGCTAAATTTTCCCAAGCCTACACAAAAAAGAGGCAATTACTCAGAGAAGCAGGCTGAGGAATAACATCAACCTCTTATAAATAATACAACTCTCCCAGGCTACGTGGTTTTGCTGTTAGCTGTTCCCCCCAACACCCAAGCACTGTGAGGGCACAGGAGCTATCAAAGGGTGCCTCTACCTCATGTCACCTTCCAGCAAGGGTATTTATTTACAAAACCTTTGCTGATCAATGGGGTCGATGCCTGCTACCCGCCCGGAGGCAGTGTGTGTCAGCCTTTTCACTGAGGCTCCCAGAGCTGGAAGCCTGGTGGCAGGTCCCACGTATGGGAACAGCTCAGCTGGGATGTGATCTCCTCCATTTCATCTTCTTTACACACTTCTTTAAGTACCAGAAAGCTGCCATCACGAGAACTTTTCCAAGTTACCCAAGCCCAATTCCCTTCGCTTCTCTATAWAACATGCTCCTGCCCCCCAACCATTTTAATGGCCTTCTACTTGGCTCTCTCCAGTTTATTGATAAACGAAAATCTGGGTACAAAAATAAAAGGTTTCTAGACCCATCCAGGACATCAGACTTCAGAACAATTATATACTGGAGAGGTAGTTTAAATGAGTTTATAAGCTTCCAAGTGTGTTAACAATATACGTCTGTTTTAAACTTAACTCGTGTGATTTAGAATCCTAGCTTTACAGATGGTCAGAAATATAAAAATTTCTTGTACATTTGTTTAAACATTTGCAAAATATTTAAAGGCCTCATGCAGTTAGGGATTCTGCTTTTGGATGCTGCACTTCCCTGCAGGAAGAAACCATGTTGTCTCAAAGAGCTTAGCCCAAAGAGTTTGCAAACTACCTTACACAAACTGCAGGAGGGGAAAGAAAGGCACAGAAAATGGAAACAGCAGAGCTTGTTCAAATAATTTACCAGCTGAAGGACCAGAAATAAGACTTGAGTCTTTAGACTTACAGACTAGGCTTCTACATGTCTCTTCTTTTGTTGTTGCCCATCTTCCAGGTTTTATCAGCCCATCTGTTGAATGATCTTAACAAAGGTCTTATGAAGCCTTCAGACTCTGCAGGAGTTATGAACCATGAAGTGTCTATGCCAAACCTGAACCATTAAAACTTTTTTTCCTCCAGCTCACCTAAGTATATGGTCCTAGTCTATGTTCCGTCCCAGTAATGTGTTTGTGTAAGGTCTGATCTTGTACAGCATGATACTCTTATTTTATGTATTTGGAAGTGCATGAGAAAAGCACACTCTTGGATTAATCTTATACACAAAAATGAAGTGAATACTGCTGACCTTTAAAATGAATCCTTCCTCTGGGCAAGGCACACCGTGAGTCTGAAAAGAACTTAAAAATTCAGTATTAGCACCATGAGGCATCAAATGAATATTTGGCCCTATTTGTAGGAGCATAGGACAGCTGGGACTCCTTAACTCATCAGCTCTCTCTCCTGCTCTAATAGGCAATGGTTTCATATAATCCCATCCAAAAGTTCAAATTTTTTCTCTTTCTTCCTTTATCAGGTCTATATTCGGCAAGTGCAATAGGTAGAGGAAAGACGACAGACTGTCTAAGCAAGAGCCTCACACAGAACCTTTGGATATGAATAACAGGACTCGGTGTGTTGCTTTTGCATGTGTCTATCTACATGATAAATTATTTAGTTATCCCTTGACATGTTCAACGAGGCTGCTATTTATAGCATAGTAGTCCCCCTCCCCAGCTCCACATAATCTCTTCATCCCCTGGGAACGTCTGACATATTTAATCTAAATTCATACTTTTCCATGCAGAGGAGGGATCTAAATGCTGATGCCTGCGCACATGCATATCACCTGCTGGTGTTTTGCAAAGTGCAAGTTAACGATTTCCCCACATCTCCTGGCAGTCATTCTCCCCACATGGACTCCATCCACCACAACCGTTGGACATCCTGGCAGCGCCGCAGCAGCTAATTGTCCCGTCCTGTCACACAAGAAATTCTGGGATTGCCAGAGAAGCTGTTTTAAGCAGTGGCAGCTCACGTAAGCAACGGGCAGACCAGGAGAGATCTGCTCACAGTCTGGTGTATTTTAAGAAGTCTCTCCTACCTATGATGCCTGCAACTGAAGTACAACTAGTTTAATGGGAAAGCAAAGCACGGGCAGAGTGAGCAGCGACCCAACATACACACCTTTTTAATATATTAAATATAGCTTTTGATATTGTGATACGGAATGGATTATCCAGGAGAACATGCTGAAAGGAAACAAGCATCTCCCCATTCAATATTTATATAACCCTAGATAACAACCTTCACTGAGATGGATTTGTCAGAGTTACAGTGCTCGGTATCCTTTTATGGTTAGTATCTCAATTTTATGCCTAACAATAAATGGCAGTGATATTTTCCATTAGAAATGCACAACAGCTGGATTTGACATGAAGTCCAAAATCTGATTCCAAAAAYGGCACTAATTTATGAGGCATTGACAAAAATACATAAACGCAATAAGAAAATATTGATTCTTCTGACTTTCTCTTTAAAGATTTGGCACATGCACTTATGGCCCAATATAAATGAATAATAACAACAGTAATAAAGATTAATTCCCTTCTCCGCTTTCAGACCTCATCTTTGAAACTCTGCATGGCTTTGTCTTACCTCCATTACTGCTCAGATTCCCTCACGTTAATCTTTCTTTTAATATTACTGGTTATATTGCAACATCTCCAGAGGTCGCAGCAGTTTAAGGCTTCGTTGTGAAAAAATGGGACCTATTCTGTTGCCAGCCAACAGAACCTATCTTCAGTCTCCATACTGAAGAGTTTACGATCTAATTACAGGCGAGACAGAAGCAGTCAAACATACACAACATGAGAACATTTCCTATCTATTGTAGTTTAATCCTTCATTTCTCTTTTTTATTCCTCTTGTCTTATCCTGTACAGGATATCTTCTCACTGTTGGTATACAAAATTTATTTTGGTTTACATCAGACTTAGCTTAAAATACAGTTCCTTGTGAAGTTCTTCATTGGCAACCCACCTAAGGAGGACTTAATGCCTTGCATCACTGTGAGGATCTTAAACGCCAGTTGTCACTGAGCATCAACCCAGGAATAGTTTGTGATGGTTGGTATCTTTATTGGTATAACAGCTTCTTGTAGACAAGACTTAGCTCCACAAATAACCTGTGAAATAATATTGACCAGGAATGGTGGTAAGAAGCACCATTGCTCCTTGTTCTAGCACTTTGCCTTGAGTAAATAGTTACAGAGTTGGAGTCTGGTCAAATTTCATTATTCTGTCAGTGAGGCYTGAGGCCTGTGTGACAATTTCAACTAATTTAAAGAAATAAAGAAGAGTTCTTCAGTTAGAGGAAAGCTCAGAGAAGTGRGCTAAGATGTATACAGGTAAAACCCAGAAGAAAAAGGAAAAACCTCTTACATTCTTATTTTTGAGTTTACTTTTTAAACCCTCTTGCTTTTCAGGCCTCTTCAGTATTTTTGTAAGTGCATTGATCTGACAGCATGTAAGTTCAGATCCTTGGTTTGGTTCTCAGAAAGAACTTTAAAAGCACCAAGATTAGTCATGACTCGTGTTAAGTTGGAGACTGCGCAGAAACACTGGTGCATGGATGGTTCTGATCWGTGCTGACACCAGGAAAGCCCACAGACGTTCCCAGGAGAATTATTAAAAAACAAGCCAAARAGCCCTTTTCTAACCACAGCTGAASAGACTGGAACAAAGCCTTGTATTTTAACCCATAAATTATGGATTCTTGTAAACATTTTGTTAATTATTAATTTTATTATTCAAAAAATTATTTAAAAGTCTTTTAAAGACTGGAAAATTGACATGAAAGACAGCAAACGAAGCATATCTAAGAGGCAAGATGATTTTCAGATTTTTAAAACACTAGTGAAATCCAAAATACGCAACACAAATCTTATCTCCTGACTCAGGGTTTCTTCCTTATTTTTTATCTGATTCCATTAACTGTCATTCTGGAGAAATATTGCAACAAAAAACTCTTTGTTGGAATGTCATTATGGCTCTACCTTTTTAATAAAGGTTGGAGAAAGTTTACTGTATGCATCAGAGATCTCTGAGTCACTCTCCAAAACCAAAGAACAGAAACACTTTCTTAAAGTACAAAAATGTTGCCCCAAAAGGGCACCTATTTTTAAAGACAAGCAAGACAAAAGAACTGTCAAATTTCTTTTCATGCATGGAGAAGAGCTAAGTGTCATAAGATCCCAGTTACTTTCTTTCTTCGTGAATTACTTTTCTCTACGRCAGGATGTCACCACTGGGCCATAAGTGACAACTGTGTTAGGTCTTGTCCACCACTGATGTTACTGTTTCTTTWCTGCTCGCCTATTAACCAGGAAGGCAGGAGGTGACAAGAGGTGGCTGTGAGCATAGTGAAATTGCCGAGTGCCTCTGGACTTTCATCCACAAGTCATTCTCCTCCACCACAGAGTAGGTCTAATAATAACGTTGATCTCACCCAACACCTGGAGGCTGTAAGGTGCTTTGGGCTCCTCTGACTGAAGCTGCTTCTGGAGTGCATAACGTTGTGGGATTGTCTTTTGGGGGCAGATGACTGAGAAAAATCTGATTTTAACTACAATTTTTAAAAGGGAGAGAGATGAAGACAAGAATCTGACAGCTATGTTAATCATACTACTTGCAGCAACAGGACTTTTTTAAATACATCAGGCCTTTGTGGATATTTCTAATAGATCACTCTATTCATTGGTATTCTGGAGGAAATCTACAGGAGTTCAACTCTGATTTCTCCCATCAACACATTTTTCAGGAACTTCTTAGCATGTCTGACATATTATGAATATATGGCTGTGGAATCAAAAATACATCAGGACTGAGACATTCACTTCTGACACTTGCTGTATAGACTGAAGGTATTTTAGTCTCATAGGAATCCCAACATCCTTTTTAGAGATGTCAATCATATGAAAAAAGAATCCTGTACATTTTCTAGGAAGCCTTTTAAATATTAAAAAGAACATTTAAACACATACTTATTTCTTTTCAAGTCTAGTCGCTCATATAATGCTTATTTTGATTAGAAAATTGTATTATTTTACTATAGGATTTGGGTTCACAGTGCTGCAAATATGAAAGCAATAGTCTTCTCTTTCCCTTCAGCTCCATTTCTATACCACTGCTTTCCAAACACCTGACCTCCAGGCAGACCACAGACTTTCTGCTAATCCATTTTTCTAAAGAAAGAAGGTTTTTAAGCAAAATTATCATCTGCTTATCATGGAAAAAATGACTTTTTCTTAAAGCTCATCAGAACAAATATTAAATATCTTTACTGGAAAAAATAATACTTTGTCAACAAATGCTCTGGTGAAGACCAAAGGAGAGCCCAGCCTAGTATTGTCTGACAGTGCGTGAGAAGAGCTTTCTGTGGAAGAAGACAAGGATACGAAAGAGAGAGGGTGACAATTACTGCCTCAATACTATCCCTGCAGCCAGAAAACTATGGCTTAAGGGTTCCCTAAAACAGACTCGGAGTCTTTGCTTAATGAAGTTTTTTCTTCCATGAACTTGTCCAATTTCTCCTTGAACCCTTGTAAATTCTCAAGAGCACCCTGTGGTGAGGAGTTCCGTAACTTAATCTATGTAGTGTGAAAAAACAGCTAAATTCTTATAGTACATTCTTACTGCTGTGCACTCTTACCGTATAYGGCTGCTGCTTTGTGTTTTAACTTGTTTTCACCTGGTGCCTCCTAATCCTTAACATCAAAAGAGTAATAGTGGGGCCTTAGGCATCTTCTGCTTTCCACCACGACACTACAGACTTTGTTCTACCCCTGCTCCAACACTTCTTTACTAGCTAGGACTGTTCAGTTATTCTATACGTTAAAGACATTCTTTCTGAGACCCTGGYAGAGCTCTGATATATTTGTGATGCATGATTTCTCTCTACAAAAGTCATGTCTATTTCCCCAAAATATTTATTCGTGTGTCTACTGATTATTTTATATTACAGYTTCAGCAGATCTTCCTCTTTTGGAAGCCAAACATACTCATCAGACAAACTAGTAACCAGATATACTGATGAAGGTACAGCAAATAGCTTTTGCATTCCAGGTAAGCACTCCCTGGGTTCCTCTGCAGTTCTTTTTATTGCAGAATTGATTTTAAACAGAATTCCTCTGCTACAACAATTGATTCCAGTGATGGGTTATATACCCCAGTAAGTAGTTTAACAATTTCATATCTGAGTTCCTTTAGAACTAAAATCCTCTTTTGGCTCACTTCCACCCAAATACCCTTCAGAAGGATTATAAACCAAGAATTTGGGACCCYCAGAAGAGTCTGTAGTCCTTTTCCTCAGGAGGTGAAACATRAGGTCCTCTCTGGACCCAGGTAGCTAGTTCATTATAGGTGAGATAAATCAGAAAGCACCTATGCTCTCTTATCAATAGCAATGTAGGCATTAGGACCTAATTACTATCTTTTTTCACTTAAAACTTCATTATCACTAGCAAATAATTTAGTGCAGTGGATATGGATCAGGAGCAGATGGAAGCTGTTGGTGATGAAACCCCTGCAACTATACCACAGGCAGTTGAGAGGGATTTGATTTAGTCTAGTGCCCTCCACTGAATATTCCCACCACATATGTGATTTCAGGACATCTGAAGGGCAGTCGAGCCCCCTTATGCCCCATTAGGAGGTGGAGAGCATTAGCAACTAGAGCAGTGCATGTGCTTCTCCCAAAAGGAAGCCAATCTGTGCACACCAAATCCCACCTGCAAAACGAACCCAGGTGCCCTRGTGAGGACTGCACTAAGTCCCTAGTGCAGACTTCAGAACTGCACTAATGCTCTGACCAAATGGCTAATGTGGATGCAGCTTTAGACTACGAGGCTCTTGGAAGTGAATCTGCATCTTACCAAAGCAAGGCCTTGATCCTTGACAGCGTCTCTGCTCGCTACTTTGGTACAAACCACCGTCCTGGAAATGACAAGCTGCCCCTCAGAAGCAGTGCACAGATATAGTTCGGCTTTTATTTATGTAAACTGAAATAAGAATAGATCCATTTCCAGCCAAAAGGCTATCAGATCACAGTCTGCGTGGCTGGAGGTTTAGGGAATTTCTAAGAAGTCTATAGAAGAATTCCCCAAACTGCCGTGCTTACTGACGCCTYGTTGCACAGCAGAGTCTTTATCTTGCCCAAAGCAGTATAGGTCAATAGGGTTCCCATATGCACCCATGTTCTCCCTGCCTGAAAAYTGGTCTTACTGTGTGGCCACTCCTTTTTTGGTTGCAGAAGACCTGTTGCAGCTCTGAATGAGACTTTTTCAAAGGCTCTCCCAAGAAAACAACTGAGAAGATGGAACCAACCCAAAGGGCAGGGCTGCAGAGAAGAGAGGGAATCAACRGCGTAACAGCTCCCTTAGCAGCACAGACATTGTGGGTCTGATTTGAAGGGTGAAACAGCCTATTTTCACTCATCTAGAATGCCAGAGAAAGTTCATGGGGAAGAAAGAAACCATTTGTACTGGCAGTTTTAATACTTCTCAGAGCTTTCTATTTCACATAGCCACTTTATTTATAAAGAGACTTATTTCTCTTCCTCCATATGGGAAGGCACCGGAGCAGACAACTGCAGGGAAGGCCAAAATGCAATATTTGCTCTGAGTAAAGGTCACTGAGTCACTGATCTGCTGATCGCTGTCTTGCAAATAGGCTTCAGAGAGGAAGMTGAAGAGAGAGAAAACAGCACACAGTCCTGCCTCTCTCAGATACAGCACAGCCTTGTAGACAACACTGGGGCAGAGGAATCAAACCCCCCAGCTCCCTCCTCAGCTTTGCTCTTAACCATCAGCTGCATTTTTGCAGCCAGCTGTAGCTGGGTAGGCCTGGGCCTCCTGTATTGTTAGAGGAGAGAGGAAGTCTCACTGCACAGGGTAGCCCAAATCCTCCTGGKTCATGGGTGCCAGGAGTCTCCTGCTTCTCTCCGTTGACCAGCCAGGAGGCCTGGAAAGATAAATTGGCTTTCAGACTCCGGAAAGCCAAAGAGGAACCTAAATGTGGGTGAGCTTTTTGATGTCTTTCACCTGTTTCAATATGGACGTTTATAGATAATGCTGAGTTCAGCATGGACTATCTTCTTGCTTAGGATCTCTAGATCTACCAGAGCACAGAGGACACAGTAACACTGGGGCAAATTCCTCCAGAGCACTGTAATAGGATGCATCAAACACGTGACTGAGGTAGGAAATGAGTCTCATTCTCTTATGGTTCCTCAAAATCTGTCCAGGGTCARTGACTTCCACAGAGTACTCCTGATCTGTGTCAGTGGAAGGATAGTTTTGGAGTACTGAGTCCAGCCCAAAGCTCCTTAGGAGAGGGACCATTCTTTTCATGGACTTCAGTGGATTTAAGATCAGACTTACTGCAACAATCTCTAAAACACACCAAACTCAGTTAATATACACTTGCAGCTTCTTCCCTGTAATAGTATTGAAAAGAAGGTACTTTTGTTTCATAGCCTGCAATACTTCGTRAGATATTTCTCAGACAAGGCCATGCAGCAGAAATAATCCTCCTCTTTAAAAGGAGTAAGTGTAAGGACAGAGCTTATATATGGAGATATTTCCCCATCCCTTTCCCACCCTGCAACAATTTGCAACCCAGGGACTTGCTGAGCTGAGGAGATCCATTGCACATGAGCAATGATTACTTCTTTTTGCTATCTACAGSATAGCCCCATATGTTGTGTGGGAATGGCATGGCCATAAGGACAGCAGAGAACAGTGCAGCACCTGTTCCCAACAAAGAAATGGTTGTTTTCCCAAAGGCACACTCGTAACAAGCTGAAAGCAGAGCTTGTCACTGTGGGGAAATTCAGTGAACTGGGTGGGTCYTGGCTACCCCTCTTTGGTCCTCCCAGGGAGAGGAGCCACTGGTTGCTTCTCCAGAAGAGGCTCTGGAGTGATTTATCCTTCTATTACTCCATGTCCTCCATGCTCTAGTAGATCTAGTGTCCCTAACACCTAGAGATCCAGAGGGACATTACCACTCTGGGTCTCACTGTGGCCTCTGCACTTCCATGCCTAGGGCTGTTTTTTGGGTATGTGCAAAGCATGACACTAAATGGCCAAGCTCTAACAAGGTAAGCCTTTCCTTCCTATAAGCTCTGGTACTTTAACTAATAAAACACAGATTTAATCGAACAAGATAGAGCAAACAGAGCTGCGAAAAGTAGTTTCCTAAGAGGACTTCCAGGGAGTGAGGGAAATGTGTGCCACCACTCACTGTGAACCCTTCAGCCTAAGGAACTGTTCTGGGGACAGACAGGAATGAGAGAACCAGGAGCAGGGGGAGGAATTGGCCCTGCAGGGATTCTCAGCCCCTTTAGTCGCAGGATCATCCTGCAAACCCCCATTCACTGCCCTTGCGATCAGCAAGCTTCAGCAGCAAGCAAGGCAGATCCTGTGAGCCAAAACATCCTTTGCTACCCACGCTTCACCTCATTCCTCTAGATAAAAATGACAATCACATAAGAAAGCATTAAATTGTAACACATGGCAGGCATCAGGTTGGGTTACAATGCTGATTTTGCCCTCTCCTAATTTTAAATGCCTGACCTCTGCAACTTAATGTTTCAAAGCTGTATTTTACACGTTGTGTGAAGAAGCTGTTTATTAATGCATTRATCTGTCTCTCTATCTAAAGGGAGTACAACTCTGTAGACACTAGACGCTTTGAGCATGGTCTGGGATCACAAAGCTGAAGCCCGTGGAGCCCTTCTCTCCTTTTGGAGAAATCTCATAATCAAGGAAGGAGTCCTGAATACCGCCCACCCAAGGACAAAGCAGCTGGGGGTGCTTCCTTCAGACCTGACAAGATGCCAGTGTCCTCTTAGGAGAGTAAGATGTTTGCAGATGACAAATAGGGGAGAGGAAAAGGGAGTGTAAAGAGGGGGGAAGCTGTTAAGGGAAAGAAAGCCCATTGCTCATTAGACWCAGGGAAATAACGCCTTTCCTACCTGCTTCGCTCCCCTTTGCTCCCTCCATTCCTCAGACAAATGAGATGCCCACGATGGCACGCAGCGCGCCGGCATGCTTCCTCAATTATTAATGGGAGATGCTTTGTTTTATTTAATACCGTGTCTTTGATTAGCTTATTCTCCTAGGACACGCTTTCTTTTCCCCTCTTCTCATTTCCTCCTCCTTCCTCTGGTCTACCTTTACTCCCATTTCACCTCTTGTAGTTGCCCTGCATCTGTGTTGCTTCTTCTGCCACCCGAGGTTTTGCTAAGGCAGGCTCCGGTGAGTCAGGCAGCAGGGAGGTTTCTCCAAAAGATCCTATGCTGCCAGAGCCCCTTCTTGGGCGAGAGTAAGGCCTGCTAGAAAAAAATGAGAACTGGCAGGTCTGATGATCCAAAGCGGAGAAACATATGCCTAGCCTGCCTCTTTCATCTCTGTAATTGGATTTTTCCACTCCTGTCAATTAGGGCTTTTTTCTCTTCCTTCTACCCCAGCATTTCTCTTTTCATGGAGCATAGGGAGAGTGTCTGAGTGGCTGATTGTAACAGTGGCCCTTGGGCAACTTATACTGGGGCAATGTGTAGAGAGAGGCTTGTATGGGATCACGGAAGTCTCTGTTCAAATCTTACAATTACTTTGGTAAAGATCATTTCTGTCAGAGATAAATGACATTTTGGAATACATGGAAATGGGCATCTCATCTTCCTTTCTTGTCTTTAGGATGCCCTGTATGCTATTTGCCGAAATATTTAAAGATGAGCTCTGAATCCCATGCAAAGGTCTTTTCCTGCTTCTAGGTCCAGCTGGGAAGTTAATTCCCAACAGTGTGCTTATAGGGATTATTCTTAGTTACAGCAAAGCCCCCTTSTACTGCTCTGGTAGGGAAATGAGAGCTTAGAATAGGTAGCATCTCCTCTGGGAGAGCAGTACCTGCACAACACAGCTACTTCTTCCCCCCCCCCCGATTTAAATATTTTTCCTAGATTTGGCATATTTTAAATTTTTCAAAAAAAAAAAAAAAAAACTTATTCATTTGTTGTAGCAGAACAATAATCCTTGCTTTATCTCCCATCTCAAACAGCAGCTCATTTCAGACAGGAAGTTAGAGTGCCAGCATCCAAGGTAGAAGYCGTGGCCCTGTGTTAGCTGCTGCAGTCACAGCTGTGGTTACCAGCTCCATTACCACTTTGCAAGCACTGTTACAACTGGAAAACTTTGAGAATTTTTTCCATGAAGTGAATTCAAAGATATTTTTAAACTATATGAGAAAGTATACTATACTATATTTATACACTATACATAAAAGCTACTAAGTTTAAAAAGTAATTCCAGTATCATATAGCTTAACACTATCAAGTTTTATTCTGTTCTTTTAAAAGAGAAGTCATGTGAAAAATACTTTCTTCTTATATTTTACTTTTCTTGTCAAGTACGAGAACAGTTTCAAAAAGGAGCTACTTAAAAACCAGTATATCCAAATTTCTAGGTATAGACATACTTACAGAAATTTCCCTTCCTTCCCCTTGTTCTCCTCTTGTAATTTTTAGTGCATTTGGAGTGGCTGACACACCTGAGGGCTGTGCTGCCATTCAGAGAGACCTGGACAGGCTGGAGAGCTGGGCAGAGAGGAACCTCCTGAGGTTCAACAAGGGCAAGTGCAGAGTCCTGCACCTAGGGAAAAATAACCCTAGGCACCAGTACCAGCTGGGGGCTGACCTTGTGGAGAGCAGCTCTGCAGAGAAGGACGTGGGAGTGCTGGTGGATGACAAGTTRACCATGAGCCAGCAATGTGCTCTTATGGCCAAGAAGGCCAATGGTCTCCTGGGGTGCATTGGGAAGAGTGTTGCCAGCAGGTCGAGGGAGGTGATCCTGCACTTCTACTCAGCCCTGGGGAGGCCTCATCTCGAGTACTGCATCCAGTTCTGGCTCCCCACTACAAGAGAGACATGGAGCTACTGGAGAGAGTCCAGCGTAGGGCTACAAAGATGATCAGAGGGCTGGAGCACCTGCCCTGTGAGGAACGGCTGCGAGAGCTGGGCCTCTTCAGCCTGGGGAAGAGAAGACTGAGGGGGGATCGGATCAATGTGTACAAGTACCTGAAGGGAGGGTGTCAAGGGGACAGGGCCAAACTCTTTTCAGTTGTCCCGTGTGACACGACAAGAGGCAATAGGCAGAACTTGAAGCACAGGAAGTTCCGCCTGACCGTGAGGGGGAATTTCTTCCCTGTGAGAGTGACGGAGCACTGGCACAGGCTGCCCAGAGAGGTTGTGGAGTCTTCTTCTCTGGAGATCTTCAAGACCCGGCTGGATGCAACCCTGCCTACCATGCTCTAGGTGACCCTGCTTGAGCAGGGAGGTTGGACTAGATGATCTCCAGAGGTCCCTGCCAACCTTGCTGATTCTATGATTCTATGATTATATGATGTTTTGTTCAGAAGTCTATTCAAAGCAGCTGGTATTTTATAACTTGGGATGGATATGAGAGGCTAAAGAGGGCCCTTCTGGACTATGCATCTGGTACATGGATGTCTGCAACTACRGATCCAGCAGTTATGGCCTGTGCAATTGTCCAAATGAAAAGATACTGATTCTCCAGAGATTAGAAATATATTATGGATACAGTAGATAAAACTCTCCTCTCCTAACTGATTCCAGTGGAGCCACGAATTAGGCACTAAAGATTGCTTTGTACATTATATATATAAAAAAATCATTAATTTTACTGCCTGACTGTCCCCAGAAGGGGCACGTGAGGGTGGGTGGCTGTGCATGTTACTGTATGCTGGAGAGGAGACAGCACATATGCTCTTTAAACTTCACCAGTTTTTCACCTGAAAAAATGCTGAAATGAATAAGTAATATTACATAATAATAGTCTTTGCACTTCGAAAGAGATTTATCTGAGTAACTGACTGCATCAGACGTTTGGAGGTGGTTGTACGTCAGCTCAGATGTTAAAAAATACGGAGAGAATCATGAGAGAGAAATTATTTCACAAGCCTTGACAATAATTAAATTTGTATCTCATTTTCAAATAATACATTGAAGGAGCTGTCTAAAGAATGAAGGACTTGGAGCTGACTCTTCCCAGCTAGAAAATACACCAGCAGAATAACGTAGTTACCGTCCCAGACCTTAGCACTGAGCACACTTGCAGACGTGCTGATTTTTCTGGAGATCGCTAAGCATCTGCTGGTGATGGCTCTCCCTACCCGGCTTGCTTTCATGGGAACTGTGAAGAGGAAGTGTAATTTGCAGGAAATGAAAAGGGGGCTTCCTAGAATTGAACACTGGGGTAATTAATGTTTTTGAAGAATAAACTCCAAGGAGTCTGTAATTGGGAATTGAGACACTCAGACACGTTTGTTTAATCATAGCGGAGAATTAAATGAGTACACAGAATCTGTATAGATCAAATTCCACTTAGACAGTGTGAGTTAAATTATGATGGACTCTGTTGAATCCTGAGGTTTTAGTCTAATATTTCAAGAAAAAGAGCCCCACCTGCAGGGAACTGACACCTCTCCAAATCTCATGAGATCAGGACATCACATCAAGTAAAAAAGGAGAGAATAAAATTGAACACCACAGCTGAGATTCTCTGCTGGCATACGGCAATAGAGCTAAACTAAGATCTTTAAGGCTATGTCAAGGTACGCCAGATGTTGTTCATGCARTCTGCAGCACCCAAACACAAGGAACCCAAAGCAAAAGCAACAAAAGCAGATTTTACTTGGAACCTTTCTAGCTCTCTGTAAACAGCGGTTTGAATATAGCTCACCCTTAAGGCTTTAGTTGATGTCATGTGGCCAACTCATTCTTCCTAAGTGATGATTCACATAATTAATTTTAACAATTCATTAACAAAATAGACCATATCAGCTGAAAATCTGGTCCTGAGTTTTCTTGAAGAATAAATAAGGGAATATAARTTGCTGTAATCTTAAGTTTGAAAGTATCAGGCCTTCACCTTGTAAAATATATATAGTGATTTTATAATGTCTTTCATTTGTTGCCCTTCCCAAAGGCACTTATTTTCTCTTTGCCGTCTCCATCATCTCAATTAGCATAGAAAGTGGAACACCAACAAAGACGGACATAGCTTACAACATCTCAAAATGCCCAAGAGCTAGATAAGTCTCTAAGGAGGCAGCAGCCTGAGTTTAATGCRACTAAAATCTGTTGCACTGGAGAGAATGATCTAATTGCTGGCTATTAATCTCCTATATTGCTCGAAAATCTGGCTATTCCAGCGCCTTTTCCTTCTACCAAGTCTAAACCCAGCATCAGATCGCTGGAATATAGTTTCCAAATCAGATGCTTAAACAGTGCTGTAGAACTGGTAATAAACAGTAATTCAGGGGAAAAAAATTTTATTTCTATTTTGTCAGTTGTGTGCTTGAAATACAATGACCCAGGTTACATTTTGGGGGGYATAAAATCTCAAGATTTTCTGCCTGAGTTTAAAGATGCATTGACTTCTGATTTCATAATTAGCTCCTTTATCCATTTGAGGCATTACTGCTATAATGGAAACTGCAAATTAATGTTTCAGAGTCAGATTCTTGTCTTTTCCAGCTCTGTAATGCCTCTCTGGGAGGCACTCACAGACASCCAGTGCCCACTCAGTTCACTTCTTGCTACCCTCTGACTTTTCCTCCACTGGAACTCCCTTGACTTCACTCGTCCTGGTGTGACCCTGGCCAAATTCTGGGAGTCAGCCTCAGTGAGGTGAGGGGTATCACAGACATAGAACATGCAAGCTTATAAAAATCAACGTCTCTGCCATCTCCTTCGCTCTTTACTGTGGCAACTCTTGCTAAATAAGATTCTACAAGCAACAGCCGTAAGCCATAACTACTCTAGTAGTCTAGTCTTCAATTAGTAGCTAACTTCCCACTGTACCTGGATTTTTATCTTCTTTCCAGCTTGCTTGAAATTCTGTGATGAGCTTCACTATGTTATGACAGCTTTTGGTGGCAAGAGGAAGCAGCCAATTTATAACTTACCTGTCGAAAACTTTGCCATTTGCCTTGGACCTAGCACRTCACTTCTGCTTTCTGATGAATCGTTCCTACGTTGGGCTCAACCTGTGTATTAGGAAGGTGCAAGCAAGTTTTCTGACAAAAGCTAAATTCCAGGCCTGGCCAAGGACAAACTGGTTCACATGATGAAGGGCTGCCCTCTGACTCCATTGAGAGGAATTGTATTGCTAGGAACACCATCACTCAAGTTGGACAGATGCTCTCACACTTTTATGTCTGTGAATCTTGATTTTCCTTCTATGCCTGTGATTAGTAACCAGCTTGTTCCATTTAATAAGGCTGTATTGCCTCCAGCTCTTGAAAACCCTTTATCAAAGCAATATGAATTTCCACTTTGCAGCTTCTGTCCAAAATACATTAAAACAAGCTCCTGAGAGGTGCTGCGTGAAGTCGGGATCTGGCTCACTGGCCGGACGCCTAGGGTTAAATGACTCACAAGAGTGCATCAGCAAAGCRAGCATTTGACCAGACCCGCTCTTGCACAAACCACCAAGTATGTCAGGAAGCCAAAAAGTGGAACATGCTGCGGGGAGGCATATCACAGCAACGTGAAACCGAGGGCAGGAGCAGGAATCCACTGCCAAGCTTTAACTTGTCACCTCCTCCGTCCACCTGGCAGCCGTGGCTCAATACTCAGGCCCCTGTCGCACTCCCGAGAGGCAGTTGCTTGTTTTCATCCAGAAAAAAACATGTGAAGGTCATGCTGTGCTAGTGGCAGCAAGTTAAATGAAATACTGACATTTCATAACCGAGAAATACATAGACGCAGGAGTCAGTCAGAAAGGAATGGCTTTGAAGTTTACCTCCTCAGTGTGACCTTTTGTTTTTTTCTTACTCCTGCTTTTTGCTTCTTAAATACATGATGCATATTAAATGATCCTCTAAATAAATGAGGACCTGGGAGAAGGTCTGCTACAGCATAGAAAGCTTTCTTTTTTTGTGCACCAGCCAAGGAAATAAACTGTAAGAGTTGTACAGCCTTCTCTCTCGGCAGTCGTTAATAACACCGAGCTCGAGCAGCGGTGTTCGGGCGCTCCCAGCGCTCTGTGGTGYGCTTCACCATACCCTAGTTTGCTTTCTATTTGCAGCTCTCCTAGTTGAAATTTTTGACATATTCAAAGGCCACAGAGAGGAAGCTTAAAGAAAGGAAAGATCTCCCACTTTTTACTGATCAGGGAAGCCACCCCAAACCTTTTAATCTTTCTAACAAGCGGTAGGGCAAGCCACAAAATGCTCTTCCGAAAAGTTCCCCTGGATCTGGAGTCCCAGCACGTAATGGATATTCTACAGTAATTTGGGAGAGTGCAACAAGAAGCAGGAATAAAAGCAGTAAGAGGAAAGAGTTTCTCTCTCTATTCCATAAGATTATATCTATTTCCTAGCTGAAAGAATTAAAACTCAGAACAAAAGTATATTCCATTCAAATGAGAAAATTTTTAAAATCGCCTTTCCAGGCTTTTCTATCACCTTTTAAAATCAAAACAAAGGAAAAGAATGTGCTAAATTACTGAAAACAAGCTCAGACCATTCAGTGCTGTGATAGACACAGTGCTTATTCATTTATATTTTCTCCTTTCAGCCTGGAAATCAGAGAAGAAAAAAACCTCATTAGATCATGGAGGCTAAATCAGAACTGTTCTAGGCACTGCTTGATGTGTTCTGCAAGATTTTAAGGTCATCTTGCTACACAGAGAAGGAAGTGATTACAGGAAATACTGTGCTTCTCGCTTCTGCAGCTGGATTAAGTGTTTTATCACTTACCACTGAGGACACTTCTGTTTGACACAAATATATTTGTTAGAGTATTTTATTAAATTACAGCAAACATCTGAATTCAGAGTGGAGCTATTGAAAAGCTAAATGTAAAAAGGAATTGACGTTTCAGTGTCTTAGCAGCAGTAAAGCTGTAATCAGTTTTGACAGCTATTACTCATATGCTTAAGGCTCAACTTCTAGTTGTTCAGAGACCACCATGGTGAACCAGAAAGGAATGAAATACCACATCCCTGAAAAWGTATCTCTATAGAGAAGGGCGCGCTAGAGCTGCTTCTCCCTATTTTTCACCAACAGCACTACAAAACTGAGGACTGCATGTAGACAAGAGGTAAAAAATTTGGTACGTGAAAACATGTGGCATATTTGTTAATAGCCCTCTCTCCTGGCCTTACGTGACTGCATGGAAAGCTCAGCTTTCACTTTGACACATAAGCTCGTAGCCTCCAAAGCGGTAGACAACCTATGGGAGGAAAATAAGATGGTCACATAGCATGTTTTTTAGGCTAACTTTTTAAGGCTTGTTCTATGTGTTTTGTAATTCTCATTTGATTTTTTGAATGCTTGAGGTTAATAATGCTAGGTCATTTGATTTTGCTCTCTCTGGGAGAGGAATTAAGAAAACGAGGTTTCTGGTGCCTGCGTTGACTGAAGACAGCCTGCAGAAGCCTTCCAGGATCGAATCACAGTAAGGACGGTAGAAGGGCAGCAGGCCGCTCTTTCCTTCTCCCCTTGTCATGAGATGCAGGAAGAGAGGTATAAAAAAATCAATATCATCCCCCTGCCAATTCTAGGTGATCTCCAATGGGATTCCCTGCTCAGATTTAAGTCATTTTAAATCCCAGGTCAGAAGACAATTATATTCAGCACCAATTAGACCAGTCTTCTGTAAYGAAGAGGGGTACAGTATAGTCCCATTTGTTTTAGCTCCTACATGGAAACCACGGTGTAGAGGGAACATTTTTCACAGCTRCAGTCTGTAGATGGCATTTTCCAACAGTTAAAGGCTTCTTGCTCATCACAGGACAATGAATTTCCCAGAGGAACGTTGTCAGGCTCATATCTTATCCCTTTCACTCTACCTTATAATCCTTGGAGTCATTAGAGCACAGGTACTTCTTGAGTCAGTTTTGAAATACCAAAGGAATTGCAGAGCAGAGATTACTTCCTCCCTCTGGCATGCAAATCATTCCTAAAAGGCTTGTTCTGGAAAATAATTCCTTACATAATAATTCCTAACATTTTTCCCCAAGGGTACRTGCTCTTTTATTTGTCAAAGATCAAAATGTTTCTGTGAAGCTGTATGAAGAGCTAGCTAAACCTGATAATACTTTGAGATGGTGGCAGCTTTTCCTTCTCTTTCTCTCAATTTTTCTCATCCTATTTACCCATTAATAAGACCTACATTGAGTCAGAAATTGGGGAAAATCTTTAAATGGTTGTTCAATTCCTYAGTGAGTTTAAATGAACTAATTTTTCTGCAAAATTCGCCTAGGCACTGGCAGATTTTCTGTAACTTCTTGCTGTGGACAAGCTTCTTCTTTATAAATTTCTTGGGCTTTTATTTTCCCTGCTCAAACTTTGCATGAAGTCAACATTGTCACTTGCAGTGAGCTCCATCCCACCAAAACTGAGTGGCAAAGCATTATCTTCCGATGTCTGCTACATTTCTGTTAAAGCCACTTGATTCTTAGCATGATCTTCAAGTCTCCCTCCCTAAAGGATGAGCAGGAGCCAGACTTCTGACACTACGTGTCTTATGGTTGATCCTAACGACAAATCTTCTTAAAGTCAATATCCAACATGTCTTTGAAGGTTTCCAGTGGCCGATGCTTTCTTAGGAGCCCTTACTTGACTGGATGTCTCCAAAGACAATCCAAGGTTAAGTGTCCTGGATGACAACATTAGATACATACTCATGTTTCCACTGATTTCAATAGGAATTAAAGGTCTAGTCCCAGGTCATTAGCAAATTGCACTTCTGCTATTCACATCAGGACTGAGATTTACATAATTAAGAAAGAGTTTTGGTGTCTAATACGCAAAGCCTTTCAAAGTCTCAAATTGTYTCTGAATTCAAATAGACTGTCAACTCTTTTGTTGGGTCTGTTCTGTCCAGTGCCAAATGGGCAGGCAGTGCTAGTGCGGGAGAGGTGTTCCATTGATGAACTCAGCTGAGAGTCCTTCCCCCACACTYAATTTTGTTTCTTCAAGAAAATAAAATCATTACAGTTCAGGTGGGATTTCTGTTTTCTGGAAGCCTCCCTCAAAATATAGCTGACTGATGAAGCTGTGTGTTGTTTTTGCTGGTTTTGCCATTTTGAGTCAAAGTCACTGCAAATGATAGCATCTTGTGGAAGTGTTCAAGGGTCTGATGCAGCAAAGGACCTGTGTGTTCAGCTCTTTTTCTCCCTTACAGGAGCAAACTCATATTCTTCTTCAGGTTCCTCTCTAGAGAGAGCTTTATTTAAAATTCTGTTTATGCATCTTTTTTTTTTTCTTTATTGCCTTTGGGGCTTGAGAAATCTGGAAGCTTAAGAATTCAAACTTCAAGGAGGTGGTTTAGAAAAACTCCAGTGTGCTACAGCCTTTTGTAAACCCCAGGTGCAGGCTGGTGCCTTTGATTGTTGATACATGTCATTCAGACTGTGCCTCCGTCAAACATTTTTATTTGCATGCTACTGGGTGAAAAATTCCCCATCCAGCAGTTGCCTTATGAAGCAGAAAATGCTAATGTTTGCGTCTGTTGCAATCCACCTCTGGCAGGAACAGAGGCTCTGTGCAGGGGTATCATAATGTTGTCAATCCTGTCTTTTCACGTAGAGTATGTGCCTGTATCACATTTGTATATAATCATTGCAGGTTGGTCTTAGGAAAGAATAAAGAGCTTAAGTTTATGGCTTCCTGACTGTGGTTGTAGCCTGCAGCTCATTTAACTGTTCAGCGTGCTCCATATCCTCGGCCCACGATACAGCTGAGGATGCCATCTATCAGACAATAAACCCTTGGCCATGTTAGAAATTCAACATTAAACATTAAATATATRTATGGCATTACTTATTAAAATTTTTCTCTATATAATATATATTAAGTCTCTAGCACTCCTTGCAAAGAGATTTTCGATCATTATGTCCTGCTCAAGTTGTAGCTGCAATTATTATATTAGGATTCCTGTCATAATGAACCATACCTTAAAGCAGTTGAAAAAATAAAATCAGCTCTACTGATTCATAGTATGATGAACTGGCAGCAGTTCATCAGCAGCATAAGGTAGACTTTATCTAATCTAATATACAAGTTGCACTATTATCTGTTATGACAAGCTTCCCAGTTGTGCAGGGATTGAACCCATGCACAGCTTTAGCCACATGGTTAAGGCAGTGCATTCATCAGACTGTGAAAGGAGGTTTGCTTCTTGCCTCGTATGGAGAAGCTGGAAAGCTGCGAGGTCACAAACACYCAGACCTTTGCTGCAGACACGGAACCCAATGGTGCAACGTTTGTTTGACTCCTTGGCTACCCACAAGACTTTGTGTTCTGCCAGCCTTTAACCCATGATCTTCTGTTGTGTGCCTTAAGCATCTGTGCAATGCCAGCACACCAGCAGCCTCTAACTGAAGACACTTTTGAGTTACTTTCTCCTTTGAAGACCATGTTGTGTCCAGTTGCTGTTGCTCCTGAGACCACTGCCCCAGAAATGTCAAATGCTATGCTGAGCAGTACTGTGGCTGGTAAGCAGAAGATGCCCTGCCATGGTAGTGGTGTTGCAAAAGGATGGCACCACCAGGATGCAGCAGTGCTGAGCAAACTGGTCCTTCCAAGAAGAACAGCCAGAGAGCATGGAGGCCTCCACCAGGGGCATTTTCTTGGCCAATACTGCCACATAATCTCTAGCTAACCTACCTCCAGCATGTATTCCTTAGGTGCCAATCCCCTTTATAGGCCTCTCTCATGTACCTGACATGTCCAGCTGCCAAAGCCTCCCCCACAAAGGCAGAGTCTCATCCCTTCTCCAGCCTCCCTTTCCAAAACCATTTCCAGGACCTATTTTTAAAGCCACAAAATGACTTTGCCAAACTTGATGTTATTACAGACACTCTGTGAAGGAGAARGTGATTGAGTGGAAGTCAGTGGATGGCATCAAGTGTCTACGTCACTGTCTAGTGCTATTTCAGTGCACCAGGGTAAGCCACRTGCCTCCAGCTGTCAAGGCTAAAGGATGCAGCTTTCCCATAGCTCCTGCGTCATATCTGCCTGGCCACAGTTATGTCTGAAATGACCTCCTGGAGGCTAGGCAGTATCCTCATTGGTACCTAAAACAAAATTAAATACCAATGTTTATGTAACTCAAATCCCTCAGTGCTCTTACCTAAACAAGCCCAAAATGGGAATGTAGAAAAGCAAGAGATACACCAAACTGATAGGAAAAGAATGTGATGTGGCACTGGAACAAATTGCTCAAAGAGGCTGTGAAATCCCCATCCTTGGAGATATTCAAAATTCAGCTTGACAGGGCCCTGAATAACCTCTCTTAAGTTGGCCRTGCTTTGAGCAAGAGGTGGATCAGAGATGCCCAGAGGTCCTTTCCAACTTGGATTGTTTTACCCATTTACGATCAATGGCCAAGATGACAGAAAGCCACAGGGTCCATACTACCAGGTAGGATTTGAAACAAAATGCCAGAAAGGGCAGAGGAAGGTTCTACAAACTGATCAGGACATGGACCAGCTGCATAAATGCAAATATAGCCCAGTGAGAAGCTAAGTAGATACAAGCAGCTGGTAAGATTGCCTAATGTAGCCACAGACCAAGCAAGTCATGATAAGACCCACACATCAGACCACGAGACTGGATGCTGGAGTTGTTGACTACAGGTCTTGCTCTAGGCCTGCCAAAAGATGGGAAGGGAATGATCCTACCATGCAACTCACTTAGTGTCATGTTACGGTGTGATTTTCCAGAGAGAAACCACAGCTAAAGAACAAGTGTATTTATTTGATTTGCATTGGCTAGGCATAGAAATAATCCATGTCACTTGAACTCTCCTCTTGCTTTTCAATTTTACATACTTTTCACAGAAAGCCTCACCTGAAACTTAGAAATATTTCCAGGCAACCTTCCAAAAATCAGAGTAGGGAATAYTGAACACCATTTTCCTTCCTTTAGACTACCTAATCAATTTTAACCACTAGGGGATATACTTTAAAAGTGGCACTTAAAGGCAGACAAATCATGTTAAAAAGTAACATGATTTCCATCTCTAAATCACCATGAACAAATTTAAATCATTACCTGAAGGCAGCAGAACAGGACCTATGACTAACCTAGTTTTTGTTACCAGCTCCCTCAAGTGCCAACTGCTCCTAGAATATCACACTGCCCCAGCTAGAAATCTCCAGCTTTTTAACTTAGGGTAAAACAACCAGCGCTGTTAATTCTGCTGGTCCCCACTTAAACCCACAATACRTCAGCTGAAATGACATCTCTTTTCTCATTGCTGCACACAAAATGTCAGCTTAATTGGTGTTCTATATTTGTGTTCTTGCACTGCTTTTTCATTTTAATTACACCTCATTCATTTTTGCATTCAGAACTATTACAAATGGCAAAGAGAAACCCAGATGCAAGTATATTCATTTTCATTTTTTCAGTCATACTCATTTTTTTTTTCATTACAGGCATGTAATATATATAATACATTAACACTAGTACACTTGACATCAGAAGATTAAGGCCCAAATTCAAAAAAGCATTTAGACTCCCACCTTCTCCCTGAACTTAGCAAGCACTTGAGAGTCTAAATGGCAGCAAAAAGCTGAATGGTTTGCTGAATCAAAGCCTAAAGGAGTGGGCCAAGTCCACACACTGAGTTAGAAGAGCACTAAGAATAAAACCTAGGAGCTTTTCGGCTCTTTATTCCTCTTCAGGCACAAGATCAGGTTTCCTCTCTCCAGTGATTTCACATAAAAGCAGTGAAGAAAATCAGGGAATKGTGCTAAGAGATTCATTTTCAACCTAGTTTTGTGTTATTTAGAGATGGTCTGCACATCTTTGCATTCAGTGACTCGTGTTTCAGAGAACATATAATGAAAATATTTGAGAGGGAGGTAACCAAATCTGAATACAATTAATCACGAGGAAAAAAAAAATGGAATTGCACAAATAAAGACCCAGGTTGAAAACTAAGATCCAAAAAATTTTAAAAAAAGGAAAAGACAGAAGTCACAATATTATTTGGTGAGGCAATGTGAAAATTCATTAAAACAGTGAACTTCTAGGATTGAGGCATTKGTAGGATTTGCTGGGCATAAACATCTTTGTATGAGGCTTCACCCCATGTTCCTTCCTTTCAAAATAGGAATTTTTAAATAAACTAAAAAGATTATTAAATTTATAACAAAAGAAACTGTTGAAGTGACCATACAAAGCTACTCATTAAAGCATTTTTTTGACACAGGGAAAAGAATAAACTACAAACATGAAATGATCCAAACAGTGGCCTCTACTTTGTTTTCCTTAATGGATTATCTTGAGGCAGTTTCCCCCGGCACACACACAAAAAATCTTACTCTGCCTGAGCAGTCGTTAYACTGCTATGGACTCAAGCCATGTTCAGACACAACGGAAACTGTTGACGTTGCAAGTGCTCAGAGCACTTGCAGGCTGTAGGCATCTCCGACACCATTCCTTGCAGGTTCTGAAGACCACTGACGTCTGCACTGCCTGCAGCGCAGAGATTGCAGCTGAGATATTTCCAAACAGACTTCAGTGATCTCTCCGTAAGCTAACAACTGGCTCACAGAGGACGAAACACAGTAATCAGTAAGTCATGGCTAGAAGAAGAATCATGTATGTCTTATTTCGATTCTTGCTACATTTGGGATAATCATGACATTTTTCAGGACAATGAATGATTTCTGAAACTTTCCTGGCGGAAAAAACATTGGCCTTTATGAAGACAGCTTCTTCAAAGTGGTTGTATGTACAAAATGCTTTCACCGAATAGCATTGCCTAACTATGCAGGTATTTTCTTACATACCTTTTTTCCTGTTTGGAAGCTCAGACATTTCAAATTATCTTCAATTTTAAATTTCTCTAAGCATAGAGATTCCACTATCAGTCCACATGAACACAACAGTAACAGAGTAACTTTTTTAGCCAACTACAAACTAAGCCCAGAATCAAGAATAAAATACATAAATTTTGTAAAAATCTTGGGAAATTAGAGTATGTTGGTAAATAATTATCCTTTTTCCTGAATGTGTGACCACACAGATTCAGTCTGAGGCACGAACAAGCAGATTTGGGAGAGCTTCCTTTACACATCTTATTTGATAAGGGCTGTAGAACAGCTGTTCTGAAGCACCGCTCAGATCTGAAARCTTGCAGCAAGAGGACTAAACTGGTTTATGAGCTATTGAGGCTTACCTCCCATTAAGCTCCTACAYGTCTGGAAAGTCAAATATCAGCAGGGAAAAATACACTGTCTCAGAAAACCGCAACTGAAAGCACCCTCGTATTATCTGAAGAGATGCTGTTCTGTGATTTGTGGCATTAAATGTTATATGCGACTTCCTGATTCTTTCTGAAAAATACCACAAATGTGAAGGTTTTTGCTAATGTTCAGATTGTAAAATCATGCACCATCCACAGACAGTATATTCAGGTTAATCTGGTTGGGACCGGACTGGAAGCTTTAGAAGAAATAAAGGAGATCCATGGAGTCACAGAGGACAAAGCTGAAGACTGCCTTAATCAAGAACTGTAACTTGGCTCTATTAAGGATTTTATCTTTTTGGGAACTGGTACAGGGGATCCMAAACATGAGGCTCTGAACCCTTTATTGGCATGAACAGGTCATGATTTGTGATTTGCCATATTATCAGATGGATACTTCTTAAATTTGCCAGGAACCAGGAGCCTTGGGCTGAGGGAAAACATGAAGCTCTCAAGGAATGCTAAAATGTCTGAAGTTGCTGGAAAAAAAAGTCAGAAACATTTATGGGAGTAAATTTCTGACTGGTAGGGAATCTACAATATTTAATAGTTCATTAAAGATATCCTCATTTCTTCTTTTGAAAAAGGAAAAGAATGGGGCAGTACTCCCTGTGGTCGTCATCTGAAGAACGTTTGCTTTCTCCTGACATAAGAGTGCAGCAGCATCTCAAATTCATCTCAAGTGCTTTTCCCCAATTTCCAAAACCAGCCTCTGTGAAAAGTTCACCTGTAAATTTGAAAGTAAAACAGACCAAAGTCAATTCACGAGCATTTGGCAACTAAGAGGTTTTTTTGTTGTTTTTTGTTTTTTTTTAAAAAAAGATAAGTAGCTTTGAAATAAGGGAGCTATATAAATCAGCAAGCCAAGTATCTGCCAGTACCGATATCCGTATCAGCTACTGATACTTTTGGTGTTTCTGTGGCCTCAACCACAATATAAGTTCTCCTCTTTATATATCTATAACTTTGGAAYACATAAAACTGTTCTTCTGAATGCTCTTGTCAGGGGCCAGAAGGGCTCAAAAAAGGGGTTTTTAAACAGAGCTCTCAACCCAGGGCTGAAGAGCCACCACAGATAACTGTGGGGCGCTCACAGCAGACCCAGGTTAGCTCGGCTGCTCTTTTTCACTCTCCCTGCATGAACAGGAATCTGTYTACAACACTTTACACTCCAGTCTGCAACTACAGATACATTTCACCCTGCACGAGTAGATTGCCCACAGTCTGCACTCGCGGCTCAGGGCGCRGGGCAGGGAGAACTGATGCCCTTCCTTTAGACTCCTGTTCACTGCACTTCTGCAGACGTGTTCTGTGCTGGGCAGGCAGTCCTTCAATGCTAGCTAGCTTTCAGGCCAGGACACAGCACTGGGCATGCATTTTTCCCCTCTGTTTAAGCAATCCTCCCACTTCCATGGTCTCTGTATTTATTCAGTCTGCACAGGCTCTGTGGGCTTCCCTAGAACACGAGGGTCATGCTTCTCACTGCCACAGACCTGGATGAAGGTCAGTGGGCATCCCTGAGCACACTGCTTTCCGCCTTTCTTTGTGCCAACGCTGGTAAGGGGTTGCTCATACCTTATGTGTTCTCCCAACACTTTGAGCAATGTGCGCTGACATCAGTTGAGGACATGTCCATCTCTAAGGGTCTCTGGGCGTTTGAAGTCTCCTGGTGGAGCAAACAGTCTCGGAAGTGAGCACTGACAAGGCTTACTCCCTGCACGAGGCCAACATACTTTACTCAAGTCTTACACCAAAAAAACATTTTACGTTTGACAATATGCACACATGCTTCGCTAACAGGTGTCCTGTCCGCTCTCCTGCCTCAAGGCCCTTTGGGAGAGGATGTTCGAGGAGGAAGCAAGAGGAAGGCAAGAGAAGATGAGGTCATGGCGCTGTGGGGCGCTGCCTCCATGTTTGGGGCACATCTCCCCGTTATCGCCAGATGGCCAAGGATTGAGGAGAAAGCGAGTGTTTTTGCACATATGGAGGCGATTTTGATGAAGGCAGGCAAGTGTGGCAGGGGCTGGCCAATTTGGCCTGGCTTCTGCTCGTTGTTATAGCAACAGGAGGAGCCTGCTGGCAGGGCAGGGAGGATGGTGAAAGGGGAGGATTTTGAGAAAGCAAAAGAGAGATTTGGAAAAGGTAAAGAGAGTAAAAAGTTAAAAGCCTAGAGATGAAGATGGACACTGTGGAAGGATGAGCAGGACCACCTGCAGGAAAGAGGCAGGGGGACAGGGGACATTTTGTAAATTGCTTGGGTTGTAGCACCATAAAAATCATCTACAGTGATCTGAGAGGACAGCAGGGTGGTAGGTATTGCCACTTACGATAAAGGACCTGCCCCTGGAGATGTGGTTCACTGGTGCGACCTGGGTACATTTGGCCTTATTATGCCTCCAAAGCATCCTCCAAAGCAAATAACACCTTGGATCCCTCTGGCAATCAGCCTGGGCAGGATGGTCCTGGAGAGTCCACAAGGGCCACTACAGAGCTCTCCATGACAAACCGGCACATCTAGCCAAACAKAATTCAAAGGGAGACATAGTATTTTAATAAAAACCAGGAGACCAAAAACCTCCACGAGTCTAGCTCCCAAATCACCGAAATCTTGAAGCTCAGTCATGGCTTTTTAGCATGATGTCTTAGCACAGTGGGACAGTAGTGATCGTCACATAAATAATGAAAAGAACACGGGTTCGATCTCTCATTTCCCCAGGAAGGTACCAGGTTGTAATACAGCAAGACTCAAATGCTTGGCACTGATGTATTTTAGGAGGAAGATTTTGGGAGCCCCTGCAGAGGKCTGCCCCCAAGGCCCCAGGCAATCCTTGCCTGGACATAGCCGCTCAGCACCGCTCACCCCAGGAGATGGCAGCAGCATCTACGAGTTGAGCTGCAGTGCCGCAGAGCYGGGTACCGCGTGAAAAATCAGGAATTGAGGCGTACAGGTATTCGTTGTGTCTCGGCAGTCCTTGGAAACAGCTGCTCTCAATTCTAGCGTACAGGAGGCAAACAATCTGGATAGTAAATAATTCAGAGAGTCTTCTTACTGCTTTAAACAAGGCAGTTTGAATTTGCCATGGGATTGCTTCTGTCTCTGTGTTTTGGGCTTATTACTAAACACACAACACATTTTTCCAGTCCTCATCAGGCTTGTATCATTATGACCCTTCCTTTCAAGTGGGGCTCTGAGACAAAGCTTGGATACGGCTATGCTAGTTGCTCATTTATGCTCTGTCAGACATCCAGTCTCCTGGGCTGAATGTTACTGTTGGCTGCCCACACTCTTCTTATACTCTTTCTCAGTTTTTTTGCCTCCTTTTTTCAATCCTATCTGCTATTTCCCCCTACATAGAATACAATTCTTGTTTCCATTCCCCACACCAGCACGCTGAGGGTCAGGCTGAGCTCCCTTCATCCTGAACATCAGYGTGGTTGTCAGCCTCAAACACTCATTTTACATCCAACCCCCAGAATCCTAACTAATTAAATGCCTTTCACTACAAACCAGTCCTGGGAAATAATCCAAGGGCAGGGAGGCCTGAGCAGGCAACAAAAGCTTAGGGTGAAAGGAGACAATAGAAGAGGAATCCAAAGCACAATGAGGCTTCAGGAGAAAAAGACATATGATACATTAGATTTGAACACAGGAACACACAACATCATGCACAGGGCTGTACGCTGTGCTCAGCTTCAAGAGAGACCTAGGGAAGAAGAGGGATTCTTCATCTGTCGAGGTCTCACCTTCCCCCACTGCCCCATCCTCCTTTTACCACCACCTTTTTCCTCCCCTTCCCAAACAGCAGGGATTGCTACTCTCAAACATCAGAATTTCGTGGGGCTTCCTCCAGAGGGGTCTTTACAGCTGTCAGTAGTTTGTTATTTGGCTCCAGTCGTGGGATCAGRAAGACTTCCCGACAACCCCACAGCCAGCAGAGTTCTTGGTGCAGGAGACTTCCCTTGCCCAAGGAAACGACAAGAATACAAGATCTCTGCTGTGAAGAGAACTTATTCCCTGGTATTTAATGAGTTAACTCTAAATATATCACAAACATGAGGAAAATTTCTCTAATGAACGAATAGTCTTGAAATTTAGGGGGCACCGTGACTAAGAATAACACATTTTCCAAAGCCACCTTTTCCAGCAGAACCTMATTTTTATAATGGGACCCTAAAATACAACCCAGCACAGAAGACAACTCACTTAAGCTATTAGCAAAAAAACTGACTGAAGACGAACACTGAAATTATACRTTGGGGAAAATCAGTTAGGATCCGTGACTGTTTGGTGAGGGAAGGCCTCCCAGGTTTGTCAGCATAAGTTTGAAGAAAGTCTCTCTTTTCCTCCTGTTAGTGAGGAAAGCAAATTCCTGTCCAGCTTTTCACTGGAGAATCTTCTACGCTTCATTTACTGAT